>NC_080377.1:28919423-29519423 GCF_014773155.1 Arachis stenosperma
CCAAACCTTCAACAGGATGGAGAATTCCTCTATGAAGCTTGGGAAAGATACAAACAATTGATCAGAAGTGTCCCATCTGACATGCTTTCTGAATGGAGCATAGGTATTTTCTATGATGGTCTCTCTGAACTATCCAAGATGTCTTTGGATAGCTCTGCTGGAGGATCTCTTCATCTGAAGAAGATGCCTACAGAGGCTCAAGAGCTAATTGAAATGGTTGCAAATAACCAATTCATGTACCTTCTGAAAGGAATCCTGAACCATGGGACTAGTCAGAGAAAGGAGTTCTTGAGATTGATACTCTGAACGCCATTTTGGCTCAGAATAAAATATTGACTCAACAAGTCAATTTGATTTCTCAAAGTCTGTCTGGAATGCAAAATGCACCAAGCAGTACTAAGATGCTTCATCTGAGGAAGAAGCTTATGATCCTGAGAACCCTTCAATGGAAGAGGTGAATTACCTAGGGGAACCCTATGAAAACACCTATAATTCTTCATGGAGAAATCACCCAAATCTCTCATGGAAGAATCAAGAGAAACCTCAACAAGGTTTCAACAACAATAATGGTGGAAGAAACAGGTTTAGCAATAGCAAGCCTTTTCCATCATCTTCTCAGCAACAGACAGAGAATTCTAAGCAGAACACCTCTGACTTAGCAACCATGGTCTCTGATCTAATCAAAACCACTCAAAGTTTCATGACTGAAACAAGGTCCTCCATTAGGAGTTTGGAGGCACAAGTGGGACAGCTGAGAAAGAAAATTACTGAACTCCCTCCTAGTACTCTTCCAAGCAATACAGAAGAAAATCCAAAAGGAGAGTGCAAGGCCATCAATATGGCCGAATTTGGAGAGGATGAAGAGGCAGTGAACGCCACTGAGGAAGACCTCAATGGGCGTGCACTGACCTCCACTGAGTTCCCTAATGAGGAACCATGGGAATCTGAGGCTCAAAATGAGACCATAGAGATTCCATTGGACTTACTTCTGCCTTTCATGAGCTCTGATGAGTATTCTTCCTCTGAAGAGGATGAGTATGTCACTGAAGAGCAAGTTGCTAAATACCTTGGAGCAATCATGAAGCTAAATGACAAGTTATTTGGAAATGAGACTTGGGAGGATGAACTTTCTTTGCTCACCAAAGAACTGGATGACTTGTCTAGGCAGAAATTACCTCAAAAGAGACAAGATCCTGGGAAGTTTTCCATACCTTGTACCATAGGCACCATGACCTTCAAGAAGGCTCTGTGTGACTTAGGTCAAGTGTAACCCTCATGCCTCTCTCTGTAATGGAGAAGCTAGGGATCTTTGAGGTGCAAGCTGCAAAAATCTCATTAGAGATGGCAGACAACTCAAGAAAACAAGCTTATGGACTTGTAGAAAATGTCTTGGTTAAGATTGAAGACCATTACATCCCTACTGATTTCATAGTCCTAGAGACTGGGAAGTGCATGGATGAAAACATCATCCTTGGCAGACCCTTCCTAGCCACAGCAAAGGCTGTGATTGATGTTGATAGAGGTGAACTGTTCATTCAAGTGATGAAGATCCTTTGTGTTTAAGGCTCAAGGATATCCCTCTATCACCATGAGAGGAAGCATGAAGACTTCTCTCAAATCAGAGACAAGCAAGCCCCCACAGTCAAACTCTAAGTTTGGTGTTGGGAGGCCACAACCAAACTCTAAGTTTGGTGTTGAACACCCACATTCAAACTCTAAGTTTGGTGTTGGGAGGTTCCAACATTGCTCTGAGTATCTGTGAGGCTCCATGAGAGCCATCTGTCAAGCTACTGACATTAAAGAAGCGCTTGTTGGGAGGCAACCCAATGTTATATTTTATCTATTTCCTTTTGTTATTTTATATTTTTTGTAGGTTGATGATCATGAGAAGTCACAAAATTAATTGAAAAAGCAAAAACAGAATGAAAAACAGGAAAAAAAATAGCACACCCTAGAGGAAGATGTTGCTGGCGTTTAAACGCCAGTAAGGTTAGCAGTTGGGCGTTTAACGCCCAGTCTGGCACCATTCTGGGCGTTTAACGCCAGAAAGGGGCACCAGACTGGCGTTAAACGCCAGAAAAGGGCAAGAACCTGGCGTTAAACGCCAGGAATGGGCACCAGCCCGGCGTTTAACGCCAGAAATGGCTCAAAACGTGATTTTTGATGCCATTTGGTGCAGGGATGACTTTTCCTTGACACCACATGATCTGTGGACCCCACAGGATCCCCACCAACCCCACCACCCTCTCTTCTTCTTCCCCCATTCACCAATCACCTCTACCACTCTCCCTCTCCTCCATTTCTTCTTCTTCTACTCCCTTCTTTCTTCTTTTGCTCGAGGACGAGCAAACCTTTTAAGTTTGGTGTGGTAAAAGCATTGCTTTTTGTTTTTCCATAACCATTTATGGCATCCAAGGCCGGAGAAACCTCTAGAAAGAGGAAATGAAAGGCAAGAGCTTTCACCTCCGAGTCATGAGAGATGGAGAGATCCATCTCAAGGGTGCATCAAGACCACTTCTATGAAGTTGTGGCCATGAAGAAGGGTCAGCTTTGATCAAAGGTTGGACCAAGTCCTCACAGACATTTGTGAAGAGGGCACTCAATGAAAGAGAGATTCAAGAGGAAAGCCGGTTCAACTGAGAAGGCATGACCTCAAGCCCATCACTAAGAAAAGGATAGAGCAAACAAGAGACCCCTCTCATCATGAGATCCCTAAGATACCTCAAGGGATGCACTTTCCTCCATGGTGGACGAAATTGTGATTCAACATCCTTAAGTTTGTATGGAATCTATCTTTTGAGCTTTAGTATGAATATACCCTTAGGACACTGTTTATTTTGAGATGAAGGCTTCTAAGGGGCAGCACCTGTGTGAGGTTTTCTTTATTGGAATTCACAACTCCGTTCAACTAACCAGCAAGTGTACTGGGTCGTCCAAGTAATAACCTTACGTGAGTAAGGGTCGAATCCACAGAGATTGTTGGTATGAAGCAAGCTATGGTTACCTTGCAGATCTCAGTTAGGGAGATTAAACATGTAATAGTGATTATTTGATTGTTAAATAAAAAGGAATAATAAAAAGGGATAGAAATACTTATGCAGATTCATTGGTAGGAATTTCAGATAAGCGGAATGGAGATGCTGTAGAGCTCTCGGACGCCTGCTCTCCTTCTATTCAATCCTTCTTACTCCTTTTCCATGGCAAGCTTTGTATAGGGGTTCACCATTAGCTGGCTACTTTCAATCCTCACGGGGAAATATCCTATGCGGCTGTCACTCGCACAGCTAACCAGTCTGGAGGCATCACCCATGGTTGATAGCTACATCCCATCCTCGCAGTGAAAGCTAATGCTCACGCACTCTGTCACAGTACGGCCAATCACCGGTTGGTTCCCTCCCCTACTGGAATAGAATCCCTCTTTTGCGTCTGTCACTGACGCCCAGCAGGTTACAGGTTTGAAGCACGTCACAGTCATTCATGAACGGAATCCTACTCGGAATACCACAGACAAGGTGAGACTTTCCGGATTCCCAGGATCCTACTCGGAACACCACAGACAAGGTTGGACTTTCCGGATCCAGATGAATGCCGCCATCTATCTAGCTTATACCACGAAGATTCTGTTGGGGAATCTAAGAGATACACATTCAAGCCTTGTTGCCTGTAGAACGTAAGTGGTTGTCAATCACGCGCGTCCATAGGTGAGAATGATGATGAGAGTATTAGCTCATCACATTCATCATGTTCTTGGGTACGAATGAATATCTTGGAATAAGAATGAGATAGAGAATTGAAGAAAAGAAAATAGAACTTCATTAATCTTTGAGGTACAGCAGAGCTCCACACCCTTAATCTATGGTGTGCAGAAACTCCACTGTTGAAAATACATAAGTGAAAGAGGTCCAGGCATGGCCGAGAGGCCAGCCCCCTAAACGTGATCACAGGATAGAAAATACAATCCAGGATGTCTAATACAATAGTAAGAGGTCCTATATATACTAGACTAGCTACTAGGGTTTACATGAGTAAGTAATTGATGCATAAATCCACTTCCGGGGCCCACTTGGTGTGTGCTTGGGCTGAACTTGATCAATCCACGTGTAGAGGCATCTCTTGGAGTTGAATTTCGAGTTATGATGTGTTTTGGGCGTTCAACTCCGGATCATGACGTTTTTCTGGCGTTTAACTCCAGAAAGGAGTGTGTACTTGGCGTTCAACGCCAAGTTTCGTCGTCATTCTTCGAATAAAGTATGGACTATTATATATTGCTGGAAAGCCCTGGATGTCTACTTTCCAACGCCGTTGAGAGCGCGCCATTTAGAGTTCTGTAGCTTCAGAAAATCCATTTCGAGTGCAGGGAGGTCAGAATCCAACAGCATCAGCAGTCCTTTTGTCAGCCTTTTTCAGAGTTTTGCTCAAATCCCTCAATTTCAACCAGAATTTACCTGAAATCACAGAAAAACACACAAACTCATAGTAAAGTCCAGAAATGTGAATTTAACATAAAAACTAAGGAAAACATCCCTAAAAGTAGCTCAAACTTACTAAAAACTATATGAAAACAATGCCAAAAAGCGTATAAATTATCCGCTCATCACAACACCAAACTTAAATTGTTGCTTGTCCCCAAGCAACTGAAAATCAAATAGGATAAAAAGAAGAGAATATACTATAAAGTCCAAAATATCAATGAATATTAATTTAATTACATGAGCGGGACTTGTAGCTTTTTGCTTCTGAACAGTTTTGGCATCTCACTTTTTCCTTTGTAGTTTAGAGGTATTGGCGTCTCTGGGGGAACTTTAGAATTTGGGATAGTGTTATTGACTTTCTTAGTTAAGCATGTTGATTCTTGAACACTGCTACTTATGAGTCTTGGCTGTGGCCCTAAGCACTTTGTCTTCCAGTATTACCACCGGATACACAAATGCCACAGACACATAACTGGGTGAACCTTTTTAGATTGTGACTCAGCTTTGCTAGAGTCCCCAGTTAGTGGTGTCCAGAGCTCTTAAGCACACTCTTTAGCTTTAGATCACGACTTTAACCACTCAGTCTCAAGCTTTTCACTTGGACCTTCATGACACAAGCACATGGTTAGGGACAGCTTGATTTAGCCGCTTAGGCCTGGAATTATTTTCCTTGGGCCCTCCTATCCATTAATGCTCAAAGCCTTGGATCCTTGCTTTTACCCTTGCCTTTTGGTTTTAAGGGCTATTGGCTTTTTCTATTGCTCCTTCTTTTTCTATATACTCTTTTTAGATCTTTTTTTTTTCACTGCTTTTTCTTGCTTCAAGAATCAATTTCATGATTTTTCAGATCATCAATAACATTTCTCTTTGTTCATCATTCTTTCAAGAACCAACAATTTTAACACTCATAAACAACAAGATCAAAAGACATATGCACTGTTCATTCATTCATTCAGAAAACAAAAACATTGTCACCACATCAATATAATTAAACTAAATTCACTAATAATTTCGAAAATTATGCACTTCTTGTTCTTTTGAATTAAAACATTTTTCTTTTAAGAGAGGTGAAGGACTAATGAATTTTATTCATAGCTTTAAGGCATGGTTACATACTAATGATCATGAGATAAAGACACAAAACATAGATAAACACAATAATTAAAAACCGAAAACAGAAAGAAATAAAGAACAAGGAATGAATCCACCTCTTAGTGGCGTCTTCTTCTTGAAGGACCAATGATGTTCTTCAACTCTTCTATGTCCCTTCCTTGCCTTTGTTGCTCCTCCCTCATTGCTCTTTGATCTTCTCTTATTTCTTGGAGAGTGAGGGCGTGTTCATGGTGTTCCACCCTTAGTTGTTCCACATTATGGCTCAAGTCTTCCAAGGAGGTACTAAGTTGCTCCCAATAGTTGTTGGGAGGAAAGTGCATGTGAGGCATTTGTTGATGATGAACTTCCTCATGTTCTCCTTGGGGACCGTGAGGTGCTTCCCTTGCTTGCTCCATCCTTTTCTTGGTGATGGGCTTGTCTTCTTCAATTGAGATATCTCTTTCTATGATGACTCCAGCTGAGTAACATAGATGGCATATGAGGTGGGGGAAGGCTAGCCGTGCCATGTATGAAGGCTTGTCAGCTATTTTGTAGAGTTCATTAGATATGACTTCATGAACCTCTACTTCCTCTCCAATCATGATGCTATGAATCATGATGGCCCGATCCACATTAACTTCAGATCGGTTGCTTGTAGGGATGATGGATCTTTGAATGAACTCCAACCATCCTCTAGCTACAGGCTTGAGGTCCAGTCTTCTTAGTTGGACTGGCTTGCCTTTGGAGTCTATTCTCCATTGGGCACCTTCCACACAAATGTCCATAAGGACTTGGTCCAACCTTTGATTAAAGTTGACCCTCCTTGTGTAGGGGCGTTCATCACCTTGCATCATGGGTAAATGAAATGCCAACCTCACATTTTCCGGACTGAAATCCAAGTATTTCCCCCTAACCATTGTGAGATAATTCTTTGGGCTTGGGTTCATACTTTGATCATGGTTCCTTGTGATCCATGCATTAGCATAGAACTCTTGAACCATCAATATTCCAACTTGTTGCATGGGGTTGGTTATGACTTCCCGACCTCTTCTTTGAATCTGATGTCGGATTTCCGGATGCTCATTCTTCTTGAGTTTGAAAGGGACCTCAGGGATCACCTTCTTCTTTGCCACAACATCATAGAAGTGGTCTTGGTGGCTCTTGGAGATGAATCTCTCCTTCTCCCATGACTCGGAAGTGGAAGCTTTTGCCTTCCCTTTTCCTTTTCTTGAGGAAGCTCCGGTCTTGGGTGCCATTGATGGTGAATGAAAAATAAAAAGCTTTAGGCTTTTTACCACACCAAACTTAAAATTTGCTCATCCTCGAGCAAGAAAGAAAAGAAGAGTAGAAGAAGAAGAGAATATTGGAAGAGAGGGAGAAGAGTGGGTTCGGCTATATGAGAGAAAGAGGTGTTTGTGTTGTGTGAAAATGAAGAAGAAAGGAGAGGTATTTATAGGGAGAGGGGGGGTTGGGTTTCGGCCATTTTGGGTGGGAAAGGGTGGGAAATTGAATTTGAATGTAATGGAGGTAGGTGGGGTTTATGGGGAATAGGGGTTGATGTGAATGGTGAATGGGGTAATTGGGAAGAGGAATTGAGGTGATAGGTGAAGGTTTTTGGGAAGTGTGACATTGAGAATGAGATTTGGATTAGGAGAGTGTGATTAGGATTAAAAGAAAAGGTAGGTGGGGATCCTGTGGGGTCCACAGATCCTGAGGTGGAGATCCTGTGGGGTCCACAGATCCTGAGGTGAAAACAAATACCATTCCTTCACCATATAGGCATGTAACATGCCTTGATGTATCATCCTGGCGTTCAAACGCCCATTGAGGCTAGTTCTGGGCGTTAAACGCCCATGTTATGCATGTTTCTGGCGTTGAACGCCAGTTTCATGCTTGTTTCTGGCGTTCAGCGCCAGATTGTCCTCTGTGTGCGCATCCTGGCGTTTAACGCCAGGTTGTTGCTTGTTTTGGGCGTTCAACGCCAGAAAGATGCTCTGTTCTGGCGTTGAACGCCAGAAAGGTGCTCCTTCTGGGCGTTGAACGCCAGCCCGTGCGTCTCCAGGGTGAAAAATTTTTTCTTCTGTTTTTGACTCTGTTTTTAATTCTTTTGATTTTTTTCGTGACTCCTCATGATCATGTACCTAATAAAACACAAAAATAACAAAGAAACAAAATAAAATAAAATTAGATAAATAAAATTGGGTTGCCTCCCAACAAGCGCTTCTTTAATGTCAATAGCTTGACAGTGGCTCTCATGGAGCCACAGGATGATCAGGTCAACTTAAGTGTGGTATTCCCAACACCAAACTTAGAGTTTGGATATGGGGTTTGAACACCAAACTTAGAGTTTGGTTGTGGCCTCACAACACCAAACTTAGAGTTTGACTGTGAAGGCTCTTCTTGACTCTGAACTGAGAGAAGCTCTTCATGCTTACTCTCTGTTGTCACAGAGGGATGGCCATGTGCCTGAAACACAAGGTAGTCCCCATTCAATTGAAGGACTAACTCACCTCTGTTGACATCTATCACAGCTCCTGCTGTGGCCAGGAAAGGTCTTCCTAGGATGATGCATTCATCATCTTTCTTCCTAGTGTCTAGGATTATGAAATCAGTAGGGATGTAAAGGCCTTCAACCTTTACTAGAACGTCCTCTACTAACCCATAAGCTTGTCTTATGGACTTATCTGCCAATTGTAATGAGAACAAGGCAGGTTGTACCTCAATGATTCCCAGCTTCTCCATGACAGAGAGTGGCATAAGGTTTATCCCTGACCCCAGATCACATAGAGCTTTTTCAAAGCTCATGGTGCCTATGGTGCAAGGTATTAGAAACTTGCCAGGATCTTGTTTCTTTTGAGGTAGAGTTCTCTGAATCCAAGTATCTAGTTCACTAATGAGCAAGGGAGGTTCACTTTCCCAAGTCTCATTACCAAATAGCTTGGCATTCAGCTTCATGATAGCTCCTAAATATAGAGCAGCTTGCTCTCCAGTCACATTTTCATCCTCTTCAGAGGATGAATATTCTTCAGAGCTCATGAATGGCAGAAGGAGGTTCAATGGAATCTCTCTGATCTCTGTATGAGCCTCAGATTCCTCTGGGTCCTTAATAGGAAACTCCTTCTTGCTTGAGGGACGTCCCAGGAGGTCTTTCTCACTAGGATTTTCGTCCCCCTCCTCCATTGTGCATTCGGCCACATTGATTAAATCAATGGCCTTGCACTCTCCTTTTGGATTTTCTTCTGTATTGCTTGGGAGAATATTGGGAGGAGTTTCAATGACTTTCTTACTCAGCTGGCCCACTTGTGCTTCCAAATTTCTAATGGAGGATCTTGTTTCATTCATGAAACTGAAAGTGGCCTTTGACAGATCAGAGACTATATTGGCTAAATTAGAAGTATTTTGTTCAGAATTCTCTGTCTGTTGCTGAGAAGATGATGGATATGGCTTGCTATTGGCCAGCCTAGTACGTCCACCATTGTTAAAACCTTGTTGAGGTTTTTGTTGATCCTTCCATGAGAAATTTGGATGATTTCTCCATGATGAGTTATAGGTGTTTCCATAAGGTTCACCCATGTAATTAACCTCTGCCATGGCAGGGTTCTCAGGATCATAAGCTTCTTCAGAAGCTGCCTCTCTAGTACTGTTGGATGCATGTTGCAATCCATTCAGATTTTGAGAGATCATGTTGACCTGTTGAGTCAACACTTTGTTCTGAGCCAATATGGCATTCAGAGCATCAATTTCAAGAACTCATTTCTTTTGAGGTACCCCATTGTTCACGGAATTCCTCTCAGAAGTATACATGAACTGGTTATTTGCAACCATGTCAATGAGTTCTTGAGCCTCTTCAGGCGTTTTCTTCAGGTGAATAGATCCACCTGCAGAATGATCCAATGACATTTTCGAAAATTCAGAGAGACCATAATAGAATATATCTAATATGGTCCATTCTGAAAACATGTCAGATGGACATCTCTTGGTCAGCTGCTTGTATCTTTCCCAAGCTTCATAGAGGGATTCACCATCTTTTTGTTTGAAGGTTTGAACATCCACTCTCAGCTTGCTCAGCTTTTGAGGAGGAAAGAACTTATCTAAGAATGCAGTGACAAGCTTATCCCATGAGTCCAGGCTATCCTTGGGTTGTGAATCCAACCATACTCTAGCTCTGTCTCTTACAGCAAAAGGGAAAAGCAAGAGTCTGTAGACTTCAGGATTAACTCCATTCGTCTTTACAATCTCACAGATCTGCAAGAACTCAGTTAAAAACTGATAAGGATCTTCAGATGGAAGTCCATAAAACTTGCAGTTTTGTTGCATTAAAGCAACTAGTTGAGGCTTAAGCTCAAAGTTATTGGCTCCAATGGCAGGAATGGAGATGCTTCTTCCATCAAACTTGGACGTTGGCTTAGTGAAGTCACCAAGCATTCTCCTTGCATTATTATTATTATTATTTTCCTCTGCCATGTCCTTCTCCTGTTCGAAAATTTCTGAAAGGTTGTTTCTCTTAAAGATGTTTTTGGATTGTTGTAATTTAGCTTCTCTTAATCTTCTCTTCAGAGTCCTTTCAGGTTCTGGATCAATTTCAACAAGAGTGCCTTTATCCCTGTTCCTGCTCATATGAAAGAGAAGAGAACAAGAAAAGAAAGAGGAATCCTCTATGTCACAGTATAGAGATTCCTTTATGTTAGTAGAAGAAGAGAGGGGTAGAAGAAGAGGGGGAGACAAAGAATGTAATGTAATGAAAGAAATACAACTGTGAGGATGGCAGAGATGTGAGATGAGATGTTAGGATATGAATGAAGAGAGGTGAAGAGAAGTGTTAGTACTTAAATAAAATAGAAGAAGAAAAGAGAAGAGAGTTTTCGAAAATAATTTTTGAAAAAGGGTTAGTGATTTTCGAAAATTAGAAATAAATTATAATTAAAATTAAAACATAAAACAATTAATTAATTAAAAAGAATTTTTTTGAAAAAGAGAGAGATACTTTCGAAAATAGAAGAGAGAGAAGTAGTTAGGTGGTTTTGAAAAAGATAAGAAACAAACAAGAAGTTAGTTAGTTGATTGAGAGAGACTTGAAATCAAAATTGAAAAAGATAAGAAGATAGTAAGTTAGATAAGATATTTTTTGAAATCAAATTTTGAAAAAGATCAAATTTTTGAAAAAGATCAAATAAAAGATAAAAAGATTTTTAAGGAAAAGATATTTTGAAAAAGATTTAATTCAAAAATTTTGAAATTATTTACTTCACTAACAAGAAACTACAAGATAAGATTCTAGAACTTAAAGATTGAACCTTTCTTAACAAGAAAGTAACAAACTTCAAATTTTTGAACCAATCACATTAATTATTAGTGAATTTTCGAAAATATCAAATAAAGATAAGAAAAAGATGTTGAAAATAATTTGAAAAAGATTTTTTTGAAATTTTCGAAAAATAGAAAAAAAATTGAAAAAGATATGATTTTTGAAAAAGATTTTGAAAAGATAAGATTTTTAAAATTGAAATTTTGACTTGACTTGTAAGAAACAACTAATTTTGAAAATTTTTGACCAAGTCAATCCCAAAATTTCGAAAATTAGAGGAAAATAAGGAAAAGATATTTTTTTGATTTTTAAATTTTTAAAGAAAAACACAAAAATGACCCAAAACATGAAAATTTTGGATCAAGACACAAGATGCATGCAAGAATGCTATGAATGTCAAGATGAACACCAAGAACACTATGAAGATCATGATGAACATCAAGAACATTATTTTGAAAAAAATTTTTGATGCAAAGAAAACATGCAAGACACCAAACTTAGAAATCTTTAATGCATGGAAATTATGAATGCAAACAATGCACATGAAAAACAACAAACAATACAAAACAAGAAAATATCAAGATCAAACAAGAAGACTTATCAAGAACAACTTGAAGATCATGAAGAACACTATGAATGCAAGGATTTTCGAAAAATACAAGAAAAATTTTTAAAAGCATGCAATTGACACCAAACTTAAAAATTAACACAAGACTCAACCAAGAACACAAAATATTTTTGATTTTTATGATTTTCTAATTTTTTTGTATTTTTATTAATTTTTTTCGAAAATAAATTTTAGAAAAACGAAAAATAAAAGAAGAATTTTGAAAAAGATTTTTGAAAAGAAAATTTACCTAATCTGAGCAACAAGATGAACCGTCAGTTGTCCATACTCGAACAATCCCCGGCAACGGCGCCAAAAACTTGGTGGACGAAATTGTGATTCAACATCCTTAAGTTTGTATGGAATCTATCTTTTGAGCTTTAGTATGAATATACCCTTAGGACACTGTTTATTTTGAGATGAAGGCTTCTAAGGGGCAGCACCTGTGTGAGGTTTTCTTTATTGGAATTCACAACTCCGTTCAACTAACCAGCAAGTGTACTGGGTCGTCCAAGTAATAACCTTACGTGAGTAAGGGTCGAATCCACAGAGATTGTTGGTATGAAGCAAGCTATGGTTACCTTGCAGATCTCAGTTAGGGAGATTAAACATGTAATAGTGATTATTTGATTGTTAAATAAAAAGGAATAATAAAAAGGGATAGAAATACTTATGCAGATTCATTGGTAGGAATTTCAGATAAGCGGAATGGAGATGCTGTAGAGCTCTCGGACGCCTGCTCTCCTATTCCTTCTATTCAATCCTTCTTACTCCTTTCCATGGCAAGCTTTGTATAGGGGTTCACCATCAGCTGTGGCTACTTTCAATCCTCACGGGGAAATATCCTATGCGGCTGTCACTCGCACAGCTAACCAGTCTGGAGGCATCACCCATGGTTGATAGCTACATCCCATCCTCGCAGTGAAAGCTAATGCTCACGCACTCTGTCACAGTACGGCCAATCACCGGTTGGTTCCCTCCCCTACTGGAATAGAATCCCTCTTTTGCGTCTGTCACTGACGCCCAGCAGGTTACAGGTTTGAAGCACGTCACAGTCATTCATGAACGGAATCCTACTCGGAATACCACAGACAAGGTGAGACTTTCCGGATTCCCAGGATCCTACTCGGAACACCACAGACAAGGTTGGACTTTCCGGATCCAGATGAATGCCGCCATCTATCTAGCTTATACCACGAAGATTCTGTTGGGGAATCTAAGAGATACACATTCAAGCCTTGTTGCCTGTAGAACGTAAGTGGTTGTCAATCACGCGCGTCCATAGGTGAGAATGATGATGAGAGTTATTAGCTCATCACATTCATCATGTTCTTGGGTACGAATGAATATCTTGGAATAAGAATGAGATAGAGAATTGAAGAAAAGAAAATAGAACTTCATTAATCTTTGAGGTACAGCAGAGCTCCACACCCTTAATCTATGGTGTGCAGAAACTCCACTGTTGAAAATACATAAGTGAAAGAGGTCCAGGCATGGCCGAGAGGCCAGCCCCCTAAACGTGATCACAGGATAGAAAATACAATCCAGGATGTCTAATACAATAGTAAGAGGTCCTATATATACTAGACTAGCTACTAGGGTTTACATGAGTAAGTAATTGATGCATAAATCCACTTCCGGAGCCCACTTGGTGTGTGCTTGGGCTGAGCTTGATCAATCCACGTGTAGAGGCATCTCTTGGAGTTGAATTTCGAGTTATGATGTGTTTTGGGCGTTCAACTCCGGATCATGACGTTTTTCTGGCGTTTAACTCCAGAAAGGAGTGTGTACTTGGCGTTCAACGCCAAGTTGCGTCGTCATTCTTCGAATAAAGTATGGACTATTATATATTGCTGGAAAGCCCTGGATGTCTACTTTCCAACGCCGTTGAGAGCGCGCCATTTAGAGTTCTATAGCTCCAGAAAATCTATTTCGAGTGCAGGGAGGTCAGAATCCAACAGCATCAGCAGTCCTTTTGTCAGCCTTTTTCAGAGTTTTGCTCAAATCCCTCAATTTCAGCCAGAATTTACCTGAAATCACAGAAAAACACACAAACTCATAGTAAAGTCCAGAAATGTGAATTTAACATAAAAACTAAGGAAAACATCCCTAAAAGTAGCTCAAACTTACTAAAAACTATATGAAAACAATGCCAAAAAGCGTATAAATTATCCGCTCATCACTCCACAAGAATATTGGGAGCAACTAAACACCTCCCTAGGAGAATTGAGTTTCAACATGGGACAACTAAGGGTGGAGCACCAAGAACACTCCATTCTCCTCCATGAAATTAGAGAAGATCAAAGAATCATGAGAGAGGAGCAACAAAGACAAGGAAGAGATATTGAGGAGCTCAAACACTCCATAGGATCTTCAAGAGGAAGAAAGAGCCGCCATCACTAAGGTGGACTCGTTCTTTGATTTCCTTGTTCTTTATTCTTCTGTTTTTCGAATTTCATGCTTATGTTTATCTATGTTTGTGTCTTGTGATCATTAGTATCTTAGTATCTATGCCTTAAAGTTATGAATGTCCTATGAATCCATCACCTTTCTTAAATAAATTGTTCTTAATTGAAAAAGAAAAGAATTGCATGAATTTTGAATTTTATAACAGTTTAATTATTTTGATGTGGTGGCAACACTTTTGTTCTCTGAATGTATGCTTGAACAGTGCATATGTCTTTTGAATTTGTGGTTCATGAATGTTGGCTCTTGAAAGAATGATGAAAAAGGAGACATGTTACTGAGGATCTAAAAAATCATAAAAATGATTCTTGAAGCAAGAAAAAGCAGTGAAAAACGAAAAAAAAAAGAGGCAAACGAAAAAAAAAGGGAGAAAACGAAAAAAAAAGAAAGAAAGAGAAAAAGAAAGAAATAAAGTTGTGATCCAAGGCAATAAGAGTGTGCTTAAGAACCCTGGACACCTCTAATTGGGGACTTTAGCAAAGCTGAGTCACACTCTGAAAAGGTTCACCCAATTATGTGTCTGTGGCATGTATGTATCCGGTGGTAATACTGGAAGACAGAGTGCTTTGGGCCACGGCCAAGACTCAATAAAGTAGCTGTGTTCAAGAATCATCATACTTAACTAGGAGAATCAATAACACTATCTGGATTCTGAGTTCCTAAAGAAGCCAATCATTCTGAATTTCAAAGGATAGAGTGAGATGCCAAAACTATTCAGAGGCAAAAAGCTAAAAGCCCCGCTCATCTAATTAATACTGATCTTCATAGATGTTTTTGGAGTTCATTGCATATTCTCTTCTTTTTATCTTATTTGATCTTCAGTTGCTTGGGGACAAGCAACAATTTAAGTTTGGTGTTGTGATGAGCGGATAATTTGTACGCTTTTTGGCATTGTTTTTAGTATGTTTTTGGTAGTTTTAGTTGAGTTCTTAGTATATTTTTATTAGTTTTTAGTTGAAATTCACTTTTCTGGACTTTACTATGAGTTTGTGTGTTTTTCTGTGATTTCAGGTATTTTCTGGCTGAAATTGAGGGACCTGAGCAAAAATCTGATTCAGAGACTAAAAAGGACTACAGATGCTGTTGGATTCTGACCTCCCTGCACTCGAAGTGGATTCTTTGGAGCTACAGAAGCCCAATTGGCGCGCTCTCAACGGCGTTGGAAAGTAGACATCCTGGGCTTTCCAGCAATATATGATAGTCTATACTTTGCCCAAGATTTGATGGCCCAAACCGGCGTTCAAATTCACCTACAGAAATTCCAGCGTTAAACGCCGGAACTGGCACCTAATTGGGAGTTAAACGCCCAAACTGGCATAAAAGCTGGCGTTTAACTCCAAGGAGAGTCTCTACACGAAAATGCTTCATTGCTCAGCCCAAGCACACACCAAGTGGGCCCGGAAGTGGATTTTTATGTCATTTACTCATCTCTGTAATCCTTAGGCTACTAATTTTCTATAAGTAGGACCTTTTACTATTGTATTTAGAAGCGAATCGGGGTAGCTATATTGAGTTTCATGCTATCTTAGATCATTGGGAGGCTGGCCTCACGGCCATGCCTAGACCTTGTTCTTATGTATTTTCAACGGTGGAGTTTCTACACACCATAGATTAAGGTGTGGAGCTCTGCTGTACCTCGAGTATTAATGCAATTACTATTGTTCTTCTATTCAATTCCGCTTGTTCTTTGTCCAAGATATCACTTGTTCTTCAAC
Source organism: Arachis stenosperma (assembly GCF_014773155.1). NCBI lineage: Eukaryota > Viridiplantae > Streptophyta > Magnoliopsida > Fabales > Fabaceae > Arachis > Arachis stenosperma. Next base: position 28,935,081 of record NC_080377.1, read on the forward strand.
TTGATGAATGTGATGATCCGTGACACTCATCATCATTCTCACTCATGAGCAAGGTGACTGACAACCACTCTTGTTCTACAAGCATTCGAGGCTCTAGTGTTTATCTCTTAGATTCCTGATACACGATGCATGGTTGATCGCCTGACAATCGAGTGCTCGCCTGACAAACGAGCCAGCCATTCCGTGAGATCAGAGTCTTCGTGGTATAGGCGAGAACTGATGGCGGCATTCAAGAGAATCCGGAAGGTCTAACCTTGTCTGTGGTATTCTGAGTAGGATTCAATGATTGAATGACTGTGACGTGCTTCAAACTCCTAGCAGGCGGGGCGTTAGTGACAGACGCAAAAGAATCGATGGATTTTATTCCGGCCTGACCGAGAACCGACAGCTGATTACCCATGCTGTGACAGAGCATAGGCGACGTTTTCACTGAGAGGATGGGAGGTAGCCACTGACAACGGTGAAACCCTACATGAGCTTGCCATGGAAAGGAGTAAGAAGGATTGGATGAAGACAGTAGGAAAGCAGAGAGACGGAAGGGAAGGCATCTTCATACGCTTGTCTGAAGCTCTCACCAATGATATACATAAGTATCTCTATCTTTATCTTTATGCTTTATTCATCATCTATACCCATTTGAGTCTGCCTGACTGAGATTTACAAGGTGACCATAGCTTGCTTCATACCACCAATCTCCGTGGGATCGATCCTTACTCACGTAAGGTATTACTTGGACGACCCAGTGCACTTGCTGGTTAGTTGTGCGAAGTTGTGTTTATGCCATGGTATTGAGCACCAAGTCTTTGGAGCCATTACCGGGGATTGTTCTGTGTATTAAAAAGTAGTGATCACAATTTCGTGCACCAGCTGTCTTGGTGCAAGCACCTTCTAATGTGCATGGTATCATAAAGCTTCCTGTATCTTGAAGCTTTTCTGGTAAGCTTTTCAGAATGACTGCACTGCATTCTTCAGTGAGAAACACTTTTTTCAGTTTCTCTCCAATCCTTCTTATGACTTAAGATCTCTTTCATGAACTTAGCATAAGAAGGTATTTGCTCAAGTGCCTCTGCAAACGGAATCTTTATCTCAAGAGTCCTTAGATAGTCTGCAAAGCGGGCAAATTGCTTATCCTGTTCTGCTTGGCGGAGTTTCTGAGGATAAGGCATCATGGCTTTATATTTCTCAACCTTAGTTACTGCAGGTTTATTCCTTACAGAGGTGGTTGGAGAAGCCTTTTTAGAGGGGTTACTATCAGCACTCTCAGGTGTCTGATTCCTCATTGGCGTTTGAACGCCAGGATTGGGTGAGGAATGGGCGTTTAACGCCAACTTTTCCTCCTTTTCTGGCGTTTGAACGCCAGAACTGGGCAAGGAATGGGCGTTTAACGCCAGCTTTTTCCCCTTTTCTGGCGTTTGAACGCCAGGAGTATTCCTCTCTGGGCTCTTACTGTCCTCAGAGGGATTTTGAGCAGTGGTTTGGTTATCCTCTGTCAACTGTTCCTTTCTTGGCTTTTTGCTATTTTGAGCAGTGTTATTCAATGTCTTCCCACTCCTCAGTTGAACTGCTTGGCATTCTTCTGTTATCTGTTTAGATAACTGCTGTTTTGTTTGATTCAACTGTGATTCTATGTTCTTGTAGGAAATTTTTGTTTCTTGGAGCATCTCTTTAAATTCTGCCAACTGTTTTGTCATCAGGAGTAATTGCTTATTAAGCTCAACAATCTGTTCTTGAGGATTAGGATCAGTAGCTACTGCCATAGCTTCTTCTTTTGTAGAGGGCTCACTGCTAGAGTACAAATGTTGATTTCTAGCAATAGTATCTATGAGTTCTTGAGCCTCTTCAATCGTCTTTCTCATATGTATAGATCCACCGGCTGAGTGGTCTAGAGACATCTGAGCTTTTTCTGTAAGCCCATAGTAGAAGATGTCTAACTGTACCCACTCTGAAAACATTTCAGAGGGGCATTTTCTTAGCATACCTCTATACCTCTCCCAGGCATTATAAAGGGATTCATTATCCTCTTGTTTAAAGCCTTGGATGTCCAGCCTTAGCTGTGTCATCCTTTTTGGAGGGTAAAATTGATTCAGGAATTTGTCTGATAACTGTCTCCATGTTTTTATGCTTGCTGTGGGTTGGTTATTCAACCACCTCTTAGCTTGATCTTTCACAGCAAATGGAAACAGTAATAATCTGTAGACATCCTGATCTACCTCTTTATCACGTACTGTGTCAGCAATTTGTAAGAATTGTGCCAGAAACTCAGTAGGTTCTTCCTGTGGAAGACCGAAAGACTGGCAATTTTGCTGCACCATGATAATGAGTTGAGGATTTAGCTCAAAGCTGCTTGCTTTAATGGGAGATATACAGATGCTACTCCCATATGCAGCTGTAATGGGGTTAGCATATGACCCCAAAGTCCTTCTGGACTGCTCAATTCTACTTAGGTCCATGATGGAGAAAGGGAATATGATATGGATTCACAAGTAAAGTAAATATTTTTTTTAACTAAAAGTGACCGAAAAAAATAAAATAAAATAAATAGAAAATAAATAAAATTTCGAAAACTAAAAGAAAATAAGATCAAAGCAAATTGAAAACTAAATCAATTAGTTAATTAAAAAAAAGATTTTGGGATTAGCAATTGAAAAGATATGATTGAAAATTATTTTGAAAAAGATTTAATTTTTGAAATGAGGAAAGAGAAAAACAACAAAATGACACCAAACTTAAAATTTTTAGAAAATCAGACACAAATTTTCGAAAACTTAAAGGAAAACACAAAGAAGACACCAAACTTAGAATTTTTAAGGATCAAGAAAGGACTAAGGACATGCAAATTCGAAAAATAAAAGAAAACAAAAGCATGCAATTGACACCAAACTTAAAATGTGAAACTAAACTCAAATAAAAGACTCTAAACCAACAAAAATAAAACAGTCCTAATCTAAGCAACAAGATAAACCGTCAGTTGTCCAAACTCGAACAATCCCCGGCAACGGCGCCAAAAACTTGGTGCACGAAATTGCAATCACACTTTTGCAATTCCGCACAACTAACCAGCAAGTGCACTGGGTCGTCCAAGTAATACCTTACGTGAGTAAGGGTCGATCCCACGGAGATTGTCGGCTTAAAGCAAGCTATGGTTATCTTGTAACTCTTAGTCAGGATATCAAAAATTATCAGGTTTAATTTTGAAAAGTAAAAGAACATGAAACAAGTACTTGTTTTGCAGTAATGGAGAACAAGTTGAGGTTTTGGAGATGCTCTATCTTCTGAATCTCTGCTTTCCTACTGTCTTCTTCTTCATGCACGCAAGGCTCCTTCCATGGCAAGCTGTATGTAGGGTTTCACCGTTGTCAATGGCTACCTCCCATCCTCTCAGTGAAAATGTTCAACGCGCTCTGTCACAGCACGGCTAATCATCTGTCGGTTCTCAATCAGGTTGGAATAGAATCCAGTGATTCTTTTGCGTCTGTCACTAACGCCCAGCCTTCAGGAGTTTGAAGCTCGTCACAGTCATTCAATCATTGAATCCTACTCAGAATACCACAGACAAGGTTTAGACCTTCCGGATTCTCTTGAATGCCGCCATCAATTCTAGCTTATACCACGAAGATTCTGATTAAGAAATCCAAGAGATATCTACTCAATCTAAGGTAGAACGGAGGTGGTTGTCAGGCACACGTTCATAGGTGAGAATGATGATGAGTGTCACAGATCATCACATTCATCAGGTTTTGGAACAAGTGATATCTTAGAATAGAAGCAAGAGTGATTGAATGAAAAACAGTAGTAATTGCATTAATCCATCAAGACACAGCAGAGCTCCTCACCCCCAACCATGGGGTTTAGAGACTCATGCTGTAGAAGATACAATGAGAAATGTGTAAAGTGTCATGAGGTAGAGATACAATATCAAAAGGTCCTATTAATAGTAAACTAGTAACCTAGGGTATACAGAAATGAGTAAATGACGTAAAAATCCACTTCTGGGATCCACTTGGTGTGTGCTTGGGCTGAGCATTGAAGCTTCCATATGTAGAGACTTTTTCTGGAGTTAAACGCCAGCTTTTATGCCAGTTTGGGCGTTTAACTCCAATTTTTGTGCCACTTCCGGCGTTTAACGCTGGGATTTCTGAAGCTGATTTGTAACGCCGGTTTGGGCCATCAAATCTCGGGCAAAGTATGGACTATTATACATTGCTGGAAAGCCCAGGATGTCTACTTTCCAACGCAATTAAGAGCGCGCCAATTGGGTTTCTGTAGCTCCAGAAAATCCACTTCGAATGCGGGGAGGTCAGAATCCAACAGCATCTGCAGTCCTTTTCAGCCTCTGAATCAGATTTTTGCTCAGGTCCCTCAATTTCAGCCAGAAAATACCTGAAATCACAGAAAAACACACAAACTCATAGTAAAGCCCAGAAAAGTGAATTTTAACTAAAAACTAATAAAAATGTAATAAAAACTAACTAAAATATACTAAAAACATACTAAAAATAATGCCAAAAAGCGTATAAATTATCCGCTCATCAACATGCCAGGCATAGATCCCAAACTAATGTGCCACAAGCTAGCAGTCTACCCAGGATCTCGGCCAGTACAACAAAGGTGCAGAAAGCTAGGGTCAGAACGCTCTCAAGTAGTGGAAGAACAGGTACGAGCTCTACTGGAGGCAGGCTTCATAAGAGAAGTCAAATACCCGCTATGGCTTGCTAATGTCATTTTCGTAAAAAAGTCAAATGGGAAGTGGAGAATATGCACCGACTATACCGATCTCAACAAAGCTTGCCCAAAAGATCCTTATCCGCTCCCAAACATCGACGCACTAGTAGATGCCTCCTCCGGATACAAATACCTCTCCTTTATGGACGCATACTCGGGATATAACCAAATCCCAATGTACCCACCTGACCAAGAAAAAACCTCTTTCTTAACCCCAAAGGCAAATTACTGCTACATTGTTATGCCCTTCGGTCTCAAAAACGCGGGAGCCACTTACCAAAGATTAATGAACAAAGTTTTTTCGGATCACATTGGAAAGATCATGGAGGTCTACGTAAACGACATGCTAGTGAAGACGCAAAACCAAGAGATGTTATTATCCGACCTGACACAAGTATTCAACACCATAAGACGACACGGCATGCGACTCAATCCCACAAAATGTACTTTTGCAGTAGAAGCTGGTAAATTCTTGGGTTTTATGATCACACAGAGAGGAATCGAGGCAAACCTGAACAAATGCAGGGCCGTACTCAACATGAAAAGCCCGACTTGTATTAAAGAGGTACAACAACTCAACGGGCGGTTGGCAGCCTTGTCCAGATTCCTGGCGGGATCCGCAATAAGATCTCTCCCCTTCTACACCACTCTAAGGAAGGGAAAGGAGTTTGAATGGACAGTTGAATGCGAGCAAGCCTTCCAAGACTTCAAAAAATTTCTGGGGCAGCCACCTATATTAAGTTGGCCACGGGAAGGAGAACCACTCCTCTTGTACCTCGCAGTGGAAAATCGGGCAATAGCCTCAACACTGGTCCGAGAAGACAACAGTGGGCAACAACCCATATACTTTATCAGCAAAGCGTTACAAGGGTCTGACCAGAAAATAGAAAAGTTCGCTTACGCTCTCATAATAACATCTCGACGACTTCGCCCATATTTCCAGTCTCACACCATTAAAATTCGGACCAACCAGCCCATAAAAGGAATCTTACAAAAAATAGACTTGGCAAGCAGAATCTTGTAATGGGCAGTCGAGTTGTTCGAATTCGACCTTCAATACGAAGCTCGGACGGCCATCAAATCTCAATATCTGGCCGATTTCATTACGGAATTTACGGACACACCGAAAATCCCCACAAAATGGAATCTATACATGGACGACTCCTCAAATAAAACAGGAAGTGGCGCAAGCGTAATAATTGAAAGTGACCAGGGGACCCAGATCGAACTCTCCCTCAAATTTGGGTTCCCTGCCTCAAACAATCAAGCGGAATATGAGGCACTACTAGCTGGTTTGAAGCTGGCTAGGGAGGTTGGAGCTCAAAAACTTATCATCTTCAGCGATTCACAGGTAGTCACTTCACAAATAACAGGCAGCTATGATAAACCACTATTTTATGGTTTATCTTGTGCTCAATTGAGTGGTTTTTATCAATCCTTTACCCACTTATGCATGTGAAATTGTATGTTTTTACTTTCCCTTCCTTATTATGTGATGTATGTGAAAAACATGTTTTCTAGGCTTTAAAAATATTAATTTTAATTATTTTTTATTGCCATTTGATGCCGTGATTCATGTGTTGAGTAATTTCAGATATTCCAAGGCAGGAATGACTTAAAGGATGGAAAGGAAGCATGCAAAAGTGGAAGGAATACAAGAAGTTGATGGAACTGAAAAGCTGTCAGCCTGACCCTCTCGCACTAAAATGATCATAACATGAGCTACAGAGGTCCAAATGATGCGGTTCCATTTGCATTAGAAATCTAACGTCCAGGGCTTCGATTTGATATATAATTCGCTATAGTGGCCGTATAGATAAGTGACGCGAACGCGCGCTTCACGCGGACGCGTTGCATCTGTGAACTTCAATCCGCGCGGACGCGTGGATGACGCCTCCGCGTCACTTTGCCGCGATTTGTACGGACCAGATTTCACAATCAGCGACTTCTGGGCTGTTTCTGACCCAGTTTTTGGCGCGGAGAACACAGATTAGAGGCTATAAAGTGGGGGAATGCATCCATTCATAATTATGCTTTCATAATTCACAATTTTAGGATTAGATGTAGTTATTAGAGAGAGAGGTTCTCTCCTCTCTCTTAGGATTTAGGATTTTAGGATTTCTATTAGTTTAGTTCAATTCATCTTCATTCCAGGTTTTATATTCCTTCAATATTTATTTTCTACTTTTATTTACTCTAATACTTTTATTTGTATTTGATTTATGTTGACCAATTGGCTTATGAACCTTTCCATGTTATGACTTGAATTTATATTTAGACGTAGTTTGATTGCTTTATTTACATGAATGCTTTTAGTTTAATTTAGATATTTTTCCTTTTTGCTTTGGTTGATTAATTGGTGACTCTTGAGTTATCAAACTCATTGTTGATTGAAAATCGGAATTCTTCAAGAATTGATTCGAGATCCAATAACTCTAACTTTTCCCAAGGAAAGACTCGGACTTAAGGATTCAAATTAATTCATCCACTTAACTTACCTTCATAGTTAGAGGTTAACAAAGTGGGAGAAAAATCCAATTCTCATTACAATTGATAAGGATAACTAGGATAGGACTTCCAGTTCTTATACCTTGCCAAGAGATTTTATTATTGTTAATTTGTTTTACTTGTCATTTAAATATACCTGTGCTCATTGCCCAAACTTCAAAATCCCGATTTACAATCTTCATAACCAATAATAAGAACATATCTCCCTGCAATTTCTTGAGAAGACGACCCGAGGTTTAAATACTCGGTTATCAATTTTAAAAGGGGTTTGTTACTTGTGACAACCAAAATGTTTGCACGAAGGGATTTCTGTTGGTTTAGAATCTATATCTACAACGCGACTATTTTTATAAAATTCTTTACTAGCAAAAATCCTAACGTCAAAATGGCGCCGTTGCCGGGAAATTGCAAACGTGTGCCTTATTATTGGTTATTGTAAATATTTTTCAAAAAAAAAATTTCAGATTTTTATTTTAAAATTTTTATCTTATCTTATCTTATTTCAAAATCAAATTTCAAATTTCGAATATTTTTCAAAAAAAAATTATATTTTTTTTCAAAATCTTATTTTATCTTTTTTTTCAAAAATCATATCTTTTTTTTTAAATATTTTCTTTTTGTTAGTTTTTATTTTTATTTTCTTCTACTACTATGAACTCTCACCCCTTTGGCTATGAGTCTGGTTACAACTATGTTGCAGGAAGAGGAAGCTATAACAGGAATATGCATCAAGGTCAAGGCAATCAAAGATGGACGGAGCCAAGAGGATCTGATCAACCCTTTAGGCAACAACACCCTCCTAGATATCACAGACAAAGACCATTCTACAATGCATACCAAGCTGATAGATATGGTGGACCGCCTAGTAACTACCAACAAGTCCCACCATATGCTCAGAGACCATCCTCACAACATAACTTTGAACCACTACACTCACAAGGCCCTTTCCACCATTCACCTCCATATGACCCTAACCCTCAACCACCATACCAACCACCTTATGAGCCATATGAACCATATATAGAACCACCCCAATTCCAACCTAATTACTCCCAAGAACCACCACTTCAATATTCACCATCTCCATATCCATCAATCCAAGAGCACTATGATCCTATTTATGAAAGCCGAGCGCATCAAGAGACAAAGGATCGTTTCAAGGAAACAGTGGATCGATTTTAGGCAACCATTCGTCAATTGGAGCAAGCGATAATTCAATTAGCTTCCCGACGTTCAGACACTCAAGGAACACCCATGGCTTCATGTGGACACTCTAATGAAGAACGTAGCATGAAGGGGATACTAGAAACTCCAATGAACGGTACGGAGCATGACTTTGTGCTGGAACAAGTGGAGGAAGCCGGAATTATTGAAGAAGAAGAAGTGGTTGAAGATTTAAGAGATGCAGAACCTCCATGGGAAAGTCCAGTTATAGAACCCCCTTCCAAGACGTTTGAAATTGATACTGAGGAGGGTGTACAACCTCCAAGGCATATCACAGTTGAAGACTTGGAAGAGGTTGATCAAAAGATGGAGATTCAAGAAGAAGAAGCACAACCTCCCATGCCCTTGGAAAGTAATGAAGAGGAGATTGAATTGGAAGAAAGCTACCAAGAGGAAGAGGTTGAAATTGAAGAAGCTTGCAAAGAGGTGGTAATTATCAGAGAAGAACACAAGGGAGTGGAGTTTGTAATTTCATTAAAAATACCTCCCCCTAAGTTGCCATCGTCCTTCACAACATTCAAGTGGGTAAAATTCATATCCCTTAGCTTTCTAATTCCACTTGAATATGGGCTACTGGAGACAGATGGTCAACTTAGAGCTCTTTGTGACATTAAGAGTAAGCGGAAGATGGCCAGTGGTAAGAATTGTCCTGCAAGGTTCGTTATGGTTGGAAGCTTTAAGTTTAAACGCAAAGGTTGGTGTAAAGCTCAATTAAATGGGTCTAGGAAGCTGTTTGGTCGCTGTAGTGAGAATTCAGATCACCTTTCACCCGGCTGGAGAAATGCAAATCGAGACAAAAACGGGTGTAAAAGTAAGGTTTGGGATCTTGGAATCTGTTTTGACATTTGTCACCCCAGGAGCCTAAGAATCTGTTTGAAGCTCCTTAAGGGCTTTACATGCTTAGTTTGGGACCCCGGAGGCTACTGGAAGTACAAACATTGGTGGGGATTCCTGGATCAGTACAAGCATAAACCACCATAACAGGGAGCTCACCAACAGTCCAACTTAAGGACTTTAACTAAAAGTGCTAGGTGGGAGACAACCCACCATGGATGGCCACCAAGAAGGGTAAAGAGAGAAAGCTACTCCCAAACCACTGGCAAGGACAGGAACACAAAGAGCACTAGCTGAGGAACTACAACCCCCATCCACCTGCACATCTCAGCATGCACCGAGGACGGTGCAATCTTTAAGTGTGGGGAGGTCGATACCGATCTCCGCAGGTTAGTTAGTCCCTTCTCAACACCAATGTTAATTTTTTAATTGTTGCATTTGCATGTTTGTTTGATTTTATGCATTTAGTCACTACTTGGTTGAAGTAATATTTTCTTTTTCAAGAAATTTTTATATTTCACTAATTTAAATTGAAAATTTTTTGTTAAACTTGTTTGGAAGTTGTATTTGGAACATGATTTTTGAGCCAAAGAACACACAACCTGTGAGATTTTGAGCTTAATCGCATGGTTACATTATTTAACCATAATATTTTATTCTTGTATGTTTTCTTCCCTATAATTGCAATATGGTTACTGATGAGCGGATAATTTGTACCCTTTTTGGCATTGTTTTTAGTATGTTTTTGGTAGTTTTAGTTGAGTTCTTAGTATATTTTTATTAGTTTTTAGTTAAAATTCACTTTTCTGGACTTTACTATGAGTTTGTGTGTTTTTCTGTGATTTCAGGTATTTTCTGGCTGAAATTGAAGGTTCTGAGCAAAAATCTGATTCAGAGACTGAAAAGGACTGCAGATGCTGTTGGATTCTGACCTCCCTGCACTCGAAGTGGATTTTCTGGAGCTACAGAAGCCCAATTGGCGCGCTCTCAACGGCGTTGGAAAGTAGACATCCTGGGCTTTCCAGCAATATATGATAGTCCATACTTTGCCCAAGATTTGATGGCCCAAATCGGCGTTCAAAGTCACCTACAGAAATTCCAGCGTTAAACGCCGGAACTGGCACCTAAATGGGAGTTAAACGCCCAAACTGGCACAAAAGCTGGCGTTTAACTCCAAGGAGAGTCTCTACACGAAAATGCTTCATTGCTCAGCCCAAGCACACACCAAGTGGGCCCGGAAGTGGATTTTTATGTCATTTACTCATCTCTGTAATCCTTAGGCTACTAGTTTTCTATAAGTAGGACCTTTTACTATTGTATTTGAGAGGCGAATCGGGGTAGCTATCTTTGAGTTTCATGCTATCTTAGATCATTGGGAGGCTGGCCTCACGGCCATGCCTAGACCTTGTTCTTATGTATTTTCAACGGTGGAGTTTCTACACACCATAGATTAAGGTGTGGAGCTCTGCTGTACCTCGAGTATTAATGCAATTACTATTGTTCTTCTATTCAATTCCGCTTGTTCTTTGTCCAAGATATCACTTGTTCTTCAACTTGATGAATGTGATGATCCGTGACACTCATCATCATTCTCACTCATGAACAAGGTGACTGACAACCACTCTTGTTCTACAAGCATTCGAGGCTCTAGTGTTTATCTCTTGGATTCCTGATACACGATGCATGGTTGATCGCCTGACAACCGAGTGCTCGCCTGACAAACGAGCCAGCCATTCCGTGAGATCAGAGTCTTCGTGGTATAGGCGAGAACTGATGGCGGCATTCAAGAGAATCCGGAAGGTCTAACCTTGTCTGTGGTATTCTGAGTAGGATTCAATGATTGAATGACTGTGACGTGCTTCAAACTCCTAGCAGGCGGGGCGTTAGTGACAGACACAAAAGAATCAATGGATTCTATTCCGGCCTGACCGAGAACCGACAGCTGATTAGCCATATGCTGTGACAGAGCATAGGAACATTTTCACTGAGAGGATGGGAGGTAGCCACTGACAACGGTGAAACCCTTGCATAAGCTTGCCATGGAAAGGAGTAAGAAAGGATTGGATGAAGACAGTAGGAAAGCAGAGAGACGGAAGGGAAAGCATCTTCATACGCTTGTCTGAAGCTCTCACCAATGATATACATAAGTATCTCTATCTTTATCTTTATGTTTTATTCATCATCTATACCCATTTGAGTCTGCCTGACTAAGATTTACAAGGTGACCATAGCTTGCTTCATACCAACAATCTCCGTGGGATCGACCCTTACTCACGTAAGGTATTACTTGGACGACCCAGTGCACTTGCTGGTTAGTTGTGCGAAGTTGTGTTTATGCCATGGTATTGAGCACCAAGTCTTTGGAGCCATTACTAGGGATTATTTGAGCTGTAGTGATCACAATTTCGTGCACCAGTTACATTATTTAACCATAATATTTTATTCTTGTATGTTTTATTCTCTATAATTGCAATATTTACTTTGTTCCATTCTATATGTCCATTATTTAGTATATTTACATGCTTGCATATGATTGAGGCCATTGTTTGATTCTAGCTCACCATTCCCAAATTAGCCTACCTTTACATCACCCTTGTTAGCCCCCTTAAGCCTTTAAATTCCCTCTTATTTTATAACCACATTACTAGCCTTAAGCAGAAAAACAAAATAAAAATCCCAAGTTGAATCTTTGGTTAGCTTAAGATAGAAATTGTGTAATTGTTTAAGTGTGGGGAAACTTTATGGAACATGGATGATAGAAACAAGGTAGAAAGTTGAAAAGAATAAAGATATTTCAAAATAAAAATTTTTGGGAAGCATGCTCATGTGAAATCAAAGTAATTAAATTACCATGTGCATATATAAAAAAAAATTTCAGTATTTAAATAAAAGGGATACAAAAGAATTCCCCAAACGCAAAATAAAGCAATGCACATGGGACAAAATTCAAAAATAAGTTTGATACATGAGCATGTAATACAAAAGTGAAAAAATTTGGGTAGCTAGGTAAAGAATTTTAAATTTTATAAAGTATGTATATGTTAGGTAAGATCTTAGACTAATCAAGGATTCACTCTGTTAGCTCACTTAGCCTTATATATACATATCCTTACCTTTACCTCAGCCCCATTACAACCCTGAAAAGATCTCATGATGTGTGCATTGGTACATTAAATATTTGTTGATTGGTTAGATGAAGAACAATGTTTAGAAAGCATGACTAGGGAAGAGTAGAGTGATTGACCCTAGACACATGAGAGTTAGAGTGATATACACTACCAGTAAGGGTTCAGTGCTTAAATCTATGTTCCCTGCTTTCATGAGCTATCTTCTTACAAGTTTACTTGTCTTTTATTGTGTAATTTGAATTAGTGGAATTTGATTCATATTTGTCTTGAAGAACTTGTTTTCTTTTAACCAAGTAGGTAGAACATTTTGCATGTAGTTGCATTCACATAGATAGGTTGCATTGCATACTCTCTATCATTCCTCTTCAGGTAACCCTCGGAACAGTTTCCATCAACAGATTTCTTAAACAAGACATTACTTATTAGAACATAACTTTGAGCCCTATATTTAAGTTTTCTATCGACACTAAGACTTGAATTTTTTAAATATTCCACAATCGGTACTCTCCAATCTTCTGGGTCTAGTTTTTCTAATGACAACACTTCTCTTTCTCTCAAAGGCATAAATATGTCCTTTATCCTTACCAATTTTTCTAGTGTTGAGGGCTTGATCTTATATCTTGAAGCAATTTGGGCTAATTCATTTGCTTCTTGATTTAACTCCCTTGGAACATGCCTTACAATGACATTATCAAATTTACTCAACAACTTTGTAGCCACATTGAAATACTTTCTTAAATTTTCACTAACATACCTATATTCAAGTGATACTTGACGGACTACGAGCTGTGAATCTCCAAAAATTTCCACATTTTTAACTCCTTTTTCTAATAATAATTCCAGTCCTATTATTAATGTTTCATACTCTGCCTCATTGTTGGAACATGAATAATTCAATTCAATGAGGAATTTACTTGGCTCGCCACTTGGAGAAATAATTAAAATTCCTATACCAACACCACCCTTATGGCATGAACCATCAAAATATAATTTCCAAGGCACCAAACCAACAAAACCCAGTAAACTCTCATCAATGTCAATACAAGGATGATCAACCAGGAAATCAGCTAGAACCTGACCCTTAACGGCTACTTGATGTTGCCAAAAGCTTCTTGATGCTCTATTTTCCATTGAAACTCTTCCTCTTTTTTCAACTTGATTAGAGGCACAAAACCTTGGTTTTTTCTGACAGATTGGAAATGAACCTTCTGAGATAATTGACCTTCCCTAAAAATGCTTGTAGTTGCTTTTTGTTAGCTGCAGAAGGAGCCTCTAAGATAGCCTTTGCCTTATTTTTGTCAATTTTAATCCCTTTTTTCTGCACCAAGAAACCAAGAAAATTCCCTGCACTCACACCAAAAGCACATTTTAAGGGATTCATTTTCAATTTATGCTTTCTCATTCTTTCAAAGGCTTTTTTTAAATTTTCTAGATGCTCTTTTTTAGCAGTTGATTTGACAACCACATCGTCAACATAAATTTCCATAAAATTTCTAATAAAGTCATGAAAAATTTTATTCATTGCTCTTTGGTAAGTTGCACGAGCATTTTTGAGCCCAAATGGCATAACAACCCATTCAAAAGTTCCTAAAGCACCTGGACACCTAAATGCAGTTTTTGACACATCTTCCTCAGCTATGTATATTTGATTATAACCTGAATATCCATCCATAAAACTTAACATTTCATGACCAGCAGTAGAGTCTATCAACATATCAGCTATAGGCAATGGATATTCATCTTTTGGTGTTGCAGAATTTAAATCTCTAAAATCAATGCAAACCCTTAATTTTCCATTTTTTTTCATGACAGGAACAATATTAGAAATCCAGTTGACATACCTTGCTGTTCTTATAAACTTAGCCTTAAGAAGTCTTTTGATCTCTTCTTTAATCTTCTGCACGACTTCAGGAGCAAATCTCCTTGGTGGCTGCTTGACAGGTTTAACATTGGCTTTCAATGGTAATTGATGTTCTACTAATTCACGACTGAAGCCTGGCATCTCTGCATAATCCCATGCAAAACAGTCGTAATATTTCCTCAAAATCTCCACCATTTCTTTTTTGAAATCATCAGGCAGCATCTTGCTCACATATGTTGGTCTAGGATAATCACCGTTACCAATATCTACTTTCTCCAAAGGATCCTGCACCTCAACTTTTTTCACAGTGTCAGTGTCATTCTTTTCAAAACCTAAAGGACCATCATCATATATACAATCATAAGGTACACTGTCAATGCACCCTTCTCTGTCTGCCATATAGGCTGACAGTCGAGCCATTTGGCTCGTCGAACTCATCATCTAAGTTTCTCCTGAGGCCGTATCCGTCCCGGCCTTAGGGACTAAAATAAAACCATTCATATCTATTTTGCATATCTCAATATTTTCAGGATTAAATACATTGGTGTCAACTATCAGCGGCTTGACTCGAGGATTATACATCCTGAACTCCACATGCATCTCATCATAGTAACAGGTACTGTTGTCAGCAAGAACTTCTTCCACTCCTCCATCTTCATTTCAGAAAATCAATTTTTGATGTAAAGTGGATGGAATAGGATCCATTCCATGAATCCAATCATGTCCCAAAAGCAAGTTAAAACCAGCCTTTGAAGGAACCACAACAAATAGAGTTGGCATATTGACAAAACCTACCTCAATTGACAGCATAACCACACCTCTAACAGAAGAAGTCTTTCCATTAAAATCTGTTACCCCAATACTACTTTTAATCAGATCTTTTTCAGTTTTTCCAAGCCTTTCCATCATTCTTCCAGGCATGAGATTAACAGTAGCTCCTCCGTCAACCAAAATCTTATTGACTATCCTTCCATCAACATGAGCCTTGATATGCAGTGGACGCAAATGTTCCTTATCATTTTCAGTAGGCTTCTCAAATAATCCTCCACCACACATATTGTCATATAGTAATAAGAATTCGCTTCCAGGGAAGACATCATAACAATCATCTTCTAATGACTCTACTTCCTGGACTTGACTATACTCCTCAGGTAGTATTGACACCACAGCTATAGGTTGCTTAACACCAAATATTGCTTCTAAGCTGTCATCAAAACCAGTGTCAAAATTATCAGTAATTAAATCTTCATCCCTTTCTCCCTTGTTTTCAACCATTACCCTCTTCTCAGCAAGATTCTTCTTGACATTTTTATTGCATTTAGGGTGATTAGAAGAATTGCCTGTTTCTGCAAACTTAGCCATGGTTGGCAAAGGACGAAAATCTACTTTGTGTCCCTTGTATGGATCCAAAAGAACATACTCAGGTATATTCTTCTTCTGCTCAAAAGTTGTAAAAGGAGAATATTTTGGAATATTTTGACAATTTGGCCAAGGAGAATAATTAGGAACCTGCTGCATGTTAGGATTATAACAAGAATAAATTGGCTTTGAGGGAATAGACACATTTTTTTGGAATATATAAACTACCTCCGTCTTGTGCATGATTCATGTTCTATAACTGAGACTCAGAGTACCTGGGCTTGAAAGGTCTAGGCTTCACCCATTTGTTTTTTCCTCTTGCAAAAGCAGTAGGTTGATTCTGCACATTTCTCACATTCTGGACCCATTTATTGTTTGAAATTTTAGTGGGAGAAACTCTTGTCTTTTGAGAAAATCCATCGGGTTTTCCATCAATCATGACCATAATCTTCATCTTCTGGTTGACGGGTTGTACCCCAGTATTGTTGACGCATTTGTTCAAAGGAGTTTGACCACCCAACTTTTGTTTTCCCTCAGCTATTTTCCATTTTAGCTTTGTTAGTTTCATTTTCTTTTTCAACAATCTTCTTTCTCAACTCAGCCTTTTCTTTCTCTTCAACTTTGTACTTTTCAAACTCTTTTGCAACTTCCTTGTCAAAAACAGCATTGCACTTTGGGCACATGGCGATGGTGCTGTCAGATTCTTTAATTCTCAACAAAAAATCTAACAAATCCTCACCAGGACGAGGATAAACTGGCTTCTTATCTTGTTCAAAGACTCTCAGGTCTTTATTTTCATCTTTAGTACTAACCATTGTGGCATCAACTTCTACCATGTTGATTGACAAATTGAATGGCTCAACATAATTTGAGTCAGCAGCAAATGGTTCAGTGTCCACCTTCATAGTAGTTTTATCCTCAAACTTCAATCTTCCCTCCTCAATTGCTTTTTGTATCAAGTCCCTGAAACGGACGCAATGGTTAGTGGTATGCGAAAATACCTGATGAAACTTACAAAATTTCTTATTCTTTATTTCATCAATTGTAGGCATCTTTTTTTCTTCAGGTAAAATAAGCTGCTTATCTTTTAATAAAACCTCAAATATTTGATCTGCCTTAGAAATATCAAAAGAATAAGTCTTATTTTCAACTTTAGAATAAGAAGAAACTTTTTCTTTTCCTTTAACAGGCTTCAAAGATTTGCATACATAAGGAGGACCCCCACGTAATTCGGCAATATAAATCTCTTTCTCATCTAAATCACTACTATCGGAAAAACAATCAACATATGCAACCTTGTTTTAACCCTTTTTAAATTTTTATTTTTCTTTCTTAATTTGTTCTGTCTGTCTTACTCTCTCATCAAATTGGGAAAGATCTAAAGTATGTTGATTAACAAGATTCTTCCTAACTCCAAATTCTAGCCCATTAGTAGCCATTTTGACAACTTCAGATTCTGGAATCGGAGTAAAACATTTATTCCTCATGTTTCTAAACCGTGCCAAATAAGTATCAATGGATTCTCCTTCTGCACGTTTGACAGAGAATAAATCCGTAAGACTAACTTTCAATTCACCTCGGAAAAAACTGATCATGAAAATTTCTTTCTAATTGCGCCCAAAAATGAATAGAATTTGGTCTCAAGTTGGAGAACCATGTAAATGTATTTTTTGTTAAAGAAGAAGGAAAGTATCTCATCTTGAGATATTCATTAGAAGCTGATTCCCCAATTTCAACAGTATATCGAGCAATATGTTCTACTGTAGACTCATTTTCTTCTCCAGAAAATTTTGTAAGGGATTTTCGAATTTTTCAATCCCTTGGGAGCTTTGCTTGTTGGACACATTCAGGAAAAGCAGATACAAAATATGGCCTATTTAAGCAACCAACATTAAATCCCAAACGGTTTAACACTTGTTCAACATTTCTTGCTAGATTATAATGCCCTCCTAAGTTGTTTTGCCTAAGTCTTTCTAACATATCATCAGCATTTTGACCATGTCTAGGCATATGGACATCATAATTAGGAATTGCTCCACCATTTTGATTGACATTATCAAATCTTAAACCCTGGTTATCATTTTCTTCTAAATTTACCACAGTAGCAATCCTATTGACTTGCATATTTAATTGTTCAATTCTAGTGTTTGTGTTTTCTAAAAGAGGATTTAAAACTGTCACCATTTGATGAGTTAACATGTTTACTAGATCATGGTGGCTTTCATCCATCTGTTGCCTAATATTTGCTAAAGATCCCACAGTTTGACTAGGTTGATTATAACAGGCATTGTTCTTGACATGTCAGGAAATACAGGTCTGGAATTTTCTACCCTAGTGACCGTGGATGTAGTAGAATTAGATGCACTGTTATTTCCTGTATTAATAGAATGTGAAAAATTTTGTTGTGATACGTGTGAACCTGACGCCCCAGAAACAGGTACATTTGACATGCCATATGGATTTTGGTAAATAGGATTTTGAAAAGTTGAGTAGAGAGGTACAGGCAATCCTTGTGTCACCATGGAGGGGACATACCTCGGTGGCAAGCCATATGGCGACCACCCCACGGTATTTATGTGAGTTACATTTAATCCTGTATGGGCATGGCCACAAGGTAGGCTTTGCGTTTGAAATCACAGGAGAATTCCCGGATTCATTTCCTCTAATCTCATCACTAGAAGTAGAAGAAGATGCTGCAGAAGTATTTGACATGTCAACTGACGCTGATTTCCTTGGCTCTGGACGCACGAACCACTGCGCAACCACATGCAAATTCAAAACTCTTGATTTATCTTTTGACAAACTACAATCTATTGACAATGTCCCACTGGGCGTGCCAATTTGTTTTACTCAAATTTTTGTTCCATTGTTAACAACAAATAAATTAACAATTTTCGAGTTTTATTTCACAATCTTAATTTAAGGAGCGAAAACGACTCCTTTTGTGGGTGTCTCAAGGTCTCAATTGTAGTTTCGAAAGTAAAATCAAAGATGAAAAGAAAACATGCAAGGTGTCGGAGGCAAAGTAAAATGCAGAAATTAAAACAAACAGGAAATTAAAAAGAAGATGAAGGAAGAAACATGAACGTAAAAGAGAAAAAGACGTAAAAGTAGAGGAATTTTATTAATAAAAAACTAAAAGAAAGCAAAGTACAAGTGTTTGAGTTCAGAGGAATTACTTAAGATTCCCAATTTTACTCTGTGATGCCAAGGGGCTGAGAGCGTTTTTGGGTTTCTAAGTGTTTTCCAAGAAGAACTGAACTGTTTACAATATTTTTCTAAAGCTCTATTTATAGACTAGCCTAATATCAGTTAACAGTTACCATTTGTACACTACTTGCAGAAAATTTAAATTTCTTGTAACTGTTCCCGCACTTCTTGTTTGATGTTAATTTCAAAATTTAAATAAATAACCAACTATCAAATGATCTAATTTAATTTAAAATAGATATAAATATTATATATAGAAACATTACCAAATAACTAATTATTTTTTTTTATAATTTTCTTATAAAAATAATATTTCGTCTAACAGTTATATATCTATATAGCATTTTTCTCTTATTCTCCTTAAGGCCTTTTTCTGTATATTGCATTCGACTTCACGCTTTATCTTCCAGTTGTCGATGTGTGAATGATACGACATCGCTATTTTATTTTTACTCTTTTCAAGCTTCTCGATTAATACAACTTTCAATTTTACTTATAATTATGTATTAAAAATTCCCCTTGAGAGTCGTACCACCTTATTATCATTGGCTTATGACTCGAGCATAAGGATTTGAATATTAGGGTGTTATAGTGTCTCCTCTCTCAATGGCGCTCTCTCCCCTAACACGGAAAGACGGCGGCGAATGTAAAACCCGGTTAATTAACGACTAATTAACCCATAAATGAGAATTTATTCTAGAAAGCCTAAAATGTGATTTTTATGGCTAAATGTGATAGAGGAGACTGAGACGAGAATTTTGGTACCAATTTTATAGAATTCGGACCAAGATTGGACCGAACGGGCCAAACCGGGCCAACCGGACCCAAAGTGGGCCCTTGGCCCAACATAACTTGACCAAAACCCTAGTTTTCAGCACTCTCTCTCCTCATTTGTTACACACACAAGCTGAAATTAGAGAGAAAGGGAGGAAGAACACTCTCTCAAGTTCTCTCCCTTGGTTGATCTTCAAACCACCATAACTTTTGATCTAGAGCTCCGATTGCCGCCCCGTTTGCGGCCACGCGTTCACCGCAGAGAGCTCTACAAAACCCATACAATTAATCTTGAGGTAAGCCACGTATTTCTGTTCGAAATTCCAGCCTTTATTTTCGAGTTTCATGGGTTAAATGTTGAGATTTTAGGTTCTTTGATGTTATAGGACCCAACTCTCTTGAAGGAGAAGGTTAATCTTGTCTCCTTGGACCTTGGGTGTGGTAAGATTCTCAACCCTAGTGTATTTTGTTGTTTTATGATGTTTGGGTTTTGAGATGTTGTGTATGGGTATGATGATTGTGGCTTAGGTTGTGTATATGTGAATATTGGAGCTTGATTGGTGACTTTGAAAAGCTTGGAAAGGGTTTGGTGGTGAAAAATCTGTTCTTGGAGGTTTTGAGACCTTGAGAGCTTGTGGATAAGTGGTTTGGAAGTGCTCCGGGGGAGCTTGGGAAATTCGGCTAAGGTATGGTTTCGGTTTCCCGTATCTAATATGTAATGTGGTAGGAAATACTTAGGCTAGAGGCCCTAAGATAGGCATTGAATTGTTGATGTTGTTGAATGATTGAGATATATGATGTGGTCATATATGTGATGATGATTATTGATGCCTTGGTGGTATGATGTATGAGAAATAAGCATGTTGTGATATATGCTTGATGATTGGTTATGGTTGAATTGTGGGTTGAACCATGTTGTTGGTGAGTATGATGTTGATTATGTACAATGATGATTTATTGGAATTGATGTTGTTGAGAATTGGCATGAGGAATAGTATATGAGATGTCAATATGTTTGAGTTTGAGCCACTTGGGTGAAGTGGGCTAAAATGATGAGATAGTGATTTTGTATATTGTGGTAAAGTGTCAATGTGTGAGTTGAGGAGGCTTGATGTTGAATTTGATACATTTTGAATTGATTTCAAAGAAAAGGGATGAAATTGGCATGTTTTGATTGATTTTGGAAAGAGTTAAAAATGGTTTGTTTTGAAAATGGCATATTGTGGTTTTGTATGAAAATATGGTTTTTGGGCATACTTTGACGGGACATAACTTGGACTACGGATCTCCGTTTTGTACCAAATCTGTTTAGAAATGAAATTGGATCCGGGATGTCCATGCTGTTCAAAGAACGGGTGAAAAACGATTTAAAATGAGGAAGTTATGTCCGTTGGAAGATTGGGGTGTAAATCTGTGAATTCTGTAGCTTTTAACTTAGAAAATTTTTAGCAGAATGACCCCTTGCGCGTGGGCGCACCTGACACGTGCGCGCCGATCTTCCGAAAAAGTGCCATCCACGCGTATGCGTGATGTGCGCGGGCGCGCCGATTGTGCTGCACCCAATGCCCAGCCATTTTCCAGAGAGTTATGCCAGAACTGTGCCAGTGTTGTGCCTGTGGCACGAGAACACCCGAGCGTACGCATGGTTGACGCGTGCGCGTCGATGGGCAAGTTTGGAATCCACGCGTTAGCGTGCATGACGCTTGCGCGTCGATGAGTTTTTGAGGCCATCCACGCGTGCGCGTGGAGTGCGCGTACGCGTGGCCCTGTTTTCATCCCAAAGTTGATTTTTGAGTTTTAAAAGCCAAATCTCATACTTCTAAGCCTCCGATCTCACCATTTATGTCTTAAATCATTATGGCATGCCTAACTATTAAAAAGGGGCTAGTGAATGTGATAACTTGCGAGTGAAGCAAGGGAAAAATATGAATGATCAATGAGGATCAAAGATGATTATGTGAGATGCGGAGGATGGTGGTGGAAGTGCTTGTTATGCCATGGGCCGAAAGGCTGTGATTGTTAATGAAACGGCTGGTTATGGATTTAACCGTGAGCCGGAATAGCTGTGTATGCTATGAATATTGGCTGGTTATGGATTTAACCGTGAGCCGGGATAGCTGTGTATGCTATGATTATTGGCTGGTTCTGGATTGAACCGTGAGCCGGAATGGCTGATATGGATGTTGATCCATGGATGAGAATTCATGCATGTTGATGCTGAATTATTGGTAATTGTGAATTCCACTTCCACTATCAGAGATACGAGTTTCCCTGGGTAGTAGCAGTGGCTAGCCACCACGTGCTCCAGGTGGAGGCTTGATACTCTGTTGACCCTATGTCGTAAGTGTGGCCGGGCACTGTGAAAGACCCGGATGTGCTCGTTCCCCCATAAATATTCACCAGTGAGGGTGATGGATATGGATCATGTTTATGATCAAGTTTATAACGAGTATAACTCGAGTTTGGGGATGCGTGACAGAGGGACAGTCCAATGGTTAGCGACCAGGACTTGTCGGGTTGGCTCTATAACCGACAAGATGATATCATCGGCCACTAGGGACAGGCATTCATCATATGCATACTATGTGAATTGTTTGAGATTGCCTATTTGACTGCATATTACTTGCTAATTGTCTAAATGTCTTAACTGCTCCTATTTGTATATTCTTTGTCTGATATAACTGTGTTTGCTATTATTATACTCCTGCTGGTGGTTGGGAGGTTTGAAGGAATTGGAAAGGGAAGTATTAATTAGACTGAAGAATCTTTAGTCAGATGCCCTTATATGGTTTAACTTGTTTATAAGCTTTGATATTATCTGGAGGAAGTTCTAGGATTGCCTTTGGCTTTCCTCTATTATTATGTATTATATATGTGGAAGCTGTTACCATGCTGGGGACCTCTGGTTCTCACCCATGCGGATTTTGTGGTTTTCAGATGCAGGACGTGAGGTTTCCCGCTGAGGCATGCTGGAGACTTCTAGCTTTGCGAAGATCCTTTGTTCTCGGGACTATGTTTTGGTTTATATCTTTTGCTTAGATACTTTTATCTCCATTAAATAATACAAACTGTGATGACTCCTCTTATGGGAGATTTTGGAGAATAGGTTTTATGTTTTTGTGTCCCTTTGGGTTTCCTTGGGGTTTTCATTATTTTATCATATGTATATATATTGCTATGCTCGGACCGGTTATCTTCGCAGCCGGATTTTGAGTCTTGATATTCCTGTTTTTGACACTCAGTTGTATATATATAATCTCGCGTTAGTTTATCCTTATTCGTTACGTTAACGATCGGAGTGTTGCGCTTTTGAGTTGCGATTTTTGTTTACCCCTTTTTCTACAAAGGCTCCTAGTTATAATCAATCATTCATACTACTATACGTACTAATTTTTATTTTAGAGGTCGTAATACCTTGCCATCTCTGAATTATGACTTAAGCATAAGGCTTTGTATGGTAGGGTGTTACAGCGAAACGGGAAGCTCCTTGCATGAGGCAGTCCGGCGGCTTAAACAGTGACGACAGTGGCTGGGCGCGACGACAACTCCTCTGACAGCGGGCTCGTGGCAGGCGTGACATTCTCTGTGACACGACGACGCGGCGGCAGTGATGCCCACCGGCGTCGTCCTCCCCTCCTACCCCCTCTCCTTCTCTTATTCTTCTTTCCTATTTTCCCCTGTTTCTATTTTTCTTTCACTTACTTTCTTTCTTTTCTTTTTGCTGGACAAGTGTTTTGGGAAGGGGGAGGGCTGGAGGATAGGTTTAGTCGGTGGAATGAGAGAGAGTTGTATTAGAGTTAATGTTTGAATAATTTAAGTATTTTTAATAAAAATAAGGGTAGTATAGTAATTGAAAATTAATTTTAATTTAATAATAATTATATAAAGATATTATTTAACTATAAATTTTTAAAGTATTTTTAAATAAATACACTCATTTTAAGAATTAGAGGAAATTAAATTAATTATTCTTAAAATTCTATTTTATTATTAATTTATAAATTATTTTTAAATAAACACTAATTAAGATAAAATTAGAGATAATCAAGTTAAATTTTTTTATTTATAAAAGTTAAAGCATTGAATTCAAAAATTTCAAATATTTAAATCAAATCATATAAAATTTTTATATTTTTTTAAATTACTAAAACTTTAAATTATAAATAAGAAAACACCCCGTTTAATATAAAAATCTTTAAAAATTCATTTTGAATAAATATAATAAATCATAAATGCTTTATTATTTAATTTTTAAAATACTTTTAAACTCAAAGTATCATTAGTTTGACTTAAATATTTTTAGTAAAATAAATTTTTGAATATAAAATCTTAAATAAATATAATAAATCATAAATAACTCATTATGTTAATTTTTAAAAATTTAAAGTCTTACATTTAATATGTTAAAACAAAATTTTTTATTAGTTACAAAAAATCTTTGAATTTTGAGATAAATAAATAACTTGTTACAAAAATATTGTATTTTGTGACAAATTAATTTTTTTTTACAAAATATTTAGAGCTTTTGAGACAAATAGATATTTTGTTACAAAATATTTTAAAGTTTTGCAATAATATAATCTTTTGTTACAAAACATTATAACATTTTGCAACAAAACAACGATTCGATACGAAAGCAACAGAATTTGTATCAAAAGGAATCACGTTGTTATAAAATAACAATAACTAGTTATTGTTACGAAAAAAATCATAATTTGTAAAAATTTTAAATTTGATACAAATTTTTTATTACAAATGCTTCATTTTCTTGTAGTGGCATTTATAATTCATGCTTTATAATAATCATATTGAGATTTATTGTGGAAATGTTAGTATTTGTGCCTTAAAATAGTTATTATCTTTTTGCAGACTTTTCTTACTCAAGAAGTTCTTGACTTGAAAATAGACAAAATGAAGCATGACTAGCATAAGAAAATATCAAAAAAGAAGAAAATGGTGTGCTTGTAATATTGAGATGAATTTGTGAATTTGTGAATTTAATAAAAAAGGCAAATTTGTACAATGATTATTGATTAATGAAAGAGGCTATAAAAATTTTATTTTGTGAATTTGTGAATTTAATGAAATATTTCATGTTGTAACGTAGTAATTAATATTAGTATATTTATATTGTGTATAATATAAAATAAATATAGTATAATATAATAAAAAAAGTATTATTAAAGATCTATTGTAATATTTTTTAAGTGTTAAAAAAATATTTATGGTAATATTTTTGTAAATGTTACAAAAAAAGATCTATGGTAACATTTTTCTAAATGTTACAAAAATATCTATGGTAATATTTTTGAAGTATTACAAAAATGATCTATGGTAATATTTTTCTAAATGTTACAAAAAATATTTATGGTAATATTTTTTAAGTGTTACAAAATTATCTATGGTAATATTTTTTTAAGTGTTACAAAAAATATCAATTGTAACATTTTTCTAAGTGTTATCATGAATGATCTATTATAATATTTCTCGTAGTATTATTATAAAATATCTTTTGTAATATTTTTACTAAATGTTATTAAATATTTAAAAAAATGTTAGTAAAACTCTTTAATAATATAAAGTTTATTTAATATTTAATAAAAATATTACTAATATATATAGATAATATTTTAATATAATTTAGTAATATTTTTTAAATATCAATAAAAATCAAGTATATAGTAGTGGGTGTTAAGGTATTCTTTCTAAAATAGGAATATAACTACTAAGAATGCTTTTTCCGGTCTTCCTGCTAATCTTTGACATCTTCTACCACACTTAGATAACCTAGGCGAGATGGTGTTACATGAAATTAAACATAAACTAATATATAGTACAATTAAATGGTTTGTTTATTAAGGAATCAACCAGCTCAGAGACCACCACGTTACGCGTTAGTCCATTTAATTTGAATTTTAACATTAAGCACATCATTAATGACAAAGTCTTACAACGTAACTTGTGCATGCTAATTTGTCTAAGGACAACAAAGGCAGAACATGGGTTAACTTATATCATGTATATGGCGTGATACATGTGGTAATAATTGGTTGGTGTCAAGTAGTGTTAACAAGCTAAGCATGAACAGTAGTTTCTATAATTTAGCCATCATTCACAGTTTCAACTTCACAATTATGACTTTATGACTCAGCATTCCATTAAAATTCTCATAAATCAAAATAGAATTTCAAGTCAACGTAATATTGTAATTGATGTAAAGAATCCTTACATCTCACATTGGTATAGTGATGATTTCTATATATTCAATTTGTGATACATAAAAGTTTATAAGGCTGATCATACATGGGGTAAAGCTTGGGTTTTGGCACAATCACCTTAAGCTGAGTTATAGATGTGTGTTAGGATGTGTTTGGAATTTACAGAAGATTTTTTCATATTTAACATCAAATCCTCTTATTTTCAAGAAAATTTGATTGGAACTGAAAGTATTTGATAAACTAAAAAATAGAAAAAATCAATTTTTGCCATTGATATATTAGTACAAAAGAGAAAGAGATAGCGCGCAGCAGCTAGTGGTAACAGTGGTCAATCTGACAACTTTTCGTTTTAATTAATGGATTGTTTTATCGCTAATTTTATGGTGTCTTTTGTTGGTATTTAATTTTTGTTTGAATTATTTTTTATAATAATTTTAAAATATTTAATATTTTTTAACTATTAATTATTTAATCTATTTTAACAATTAGATAATAGGGTAAAAAACTCAAATGAGCCAAGGGGAGCTCATTTTTACCCAAATCCGCCAAAACAAATTTTGATACATCAATCCACCAGAACACATTTTTATATAATTCGAATCAATAGGATTCGAATTAGCTTTGCACATAATTTCAATTCGAATTATGACCAAATACTCTTTCCGCGTAGTTCGAATTAGGCATGCAAGGTTCGAATTATATCAATTCGAATTACATGGAGTACGTGGCTTAGGGGAGTTCGAATCGAGTTGATTCGAATTACAAGTGAATTCCCTATAAAAGGAGTTCGAATTAAATTAAATTAAATTAATATTTAAATTGAATTCTCTGTAAAATTCTAATAATTTTAATATTTAAATTAAATTTTAATTTAATTTTTAATATTTAAATTTTTTTTTCAATTTTAAATGAATTTAGTGTTATTTTAAAGTTAAATGTGACATAATAACTAGTATATTTAAAAATTAATATAATATTTAATTTTAGTACGTAAATAAAATTGATCTATTAATAATTATTAATATAAAAGTTTCTTATTAATTATTTAAATTAGATTTAATAGTAAAATAATATTAAATCTGTTTAAAATTTTTTAAAATTAAAATAGGCTATTTAAAATATTAAAAAATAAATTAAAAAATTAATTTAAATATTAAAAATTAAAATAATACTTTATCCTATAATGTATTATTTATACTCTCTATCTTCTTTATTATTTCTACACTTAACTCGTGACAGTGGGATATATACCCTTGTCTTGTGGGATATGTCATCCTCACAAAATTGTTTGTATTCTCAATTATATATATTCTGATGATGAAGATTATTAAGTTCTTAATTCAAATCTTAATAAGTGTCTTCATTTTACAACTTTTTCAACCATTGCTATTACAAAAATAAGATTCGAATTACCTATTAGGACGAAACGTGTGTAATTTAATTTTTAATATTTAAATTAATTTTTTAATTTATGTTTTAATATTTTAAATAGCCTATTTTAATTTTAAAAAATTTTAAACAGATTTAATATTATTTTACTATTAAATCTAATTTAAATAATTAATAAGAAACTTTTATATTAATAATTATTAATAGATCAATTTTATTTACGTACTAAAATTAATATTATATTAATTTTTAAATATACTAGTTATTATGTCACATTTAACTTTGAAATAACACTAAATTCATTTAAAATTGAAAAAAAAATTTAAATATTAAAAATTAAATTAAAATTTAATTTAAATATTAAAATTATTAGAATTTTATAGGGAATTCAATTTAAATATTAATTTAATTTAATTTAATTCGAACTCCTTTTATAGAGAATTCACTTGTAATTCGAATCAACTAGATTCGAACTCCCCTAAGCCACGTACTCCATGTAATTCGAATTGATATAATTCGAACCTTGCATGCCTAATTCGAATCTAATTGATTCGAACTACGTGGGAAGAGTATTTGGTCATAATTCGAATTGAATCAATTCGAATTATGTGCAAAGCTAATTCGAATCCTATTGATTCGAATTATATAAAAATGTGTTCTGTGGATTGATGTATCAAAATTTGTTTTGGCGGATTTGGGTAAAAATGAGCTCCCCTTGGCTTATTTGGGTTTTTTACCCTGGATAATATTTTTTAGACACCATAACAATCACCTTGTTTTATATATAAATAAAGGATAAATTAAAAATTTAAATTATTTATTTAAATCAAATGAATTTTTATTAAAGGTTTAATTACTCTAAATTATAAAATTACTTGTATACCCTTAGGGATCCAATTGAAAATAAAAAAAGTATGCGGACTTAATTGAAAATTTGATTAAACTATAAATATTCATTAAAAGATATTTCTATAATCCTATTCAATAATTCTATAACATGAAAGATATTCCTATAATCCATTTTATTTTGTCACTATCATTCTTTTGCTTATTTTATACAAATTGTACCAAAGATACCTTCTCTTTTTTTTAACTTTTAAAAATACCTTATCTTAAGAATATATAGAAAAAAAGGAATGAATAAAATGAAACACAAATAATAGTAATAAGTATATATAAAATTCAGTTTTCATCATTCAAGTATTCATTATGATCATGTAACATTTTACGTTTGTGTGGATTCATTGAATATAGTTTGTGTCTTTATCATATCATGGTATACCATAGAAAATCATAAGGCTATGTGTTCTTGTGTGAATAACCTTGATGTAACCTCGGCTATGAGAGTCAACGCCGAACTATTGCCTTTAGCGCCAAGCTGTAGGCTAGGAGGATCCGAGCTCTTTGTCCAGGAAAATGTCACGTTGTGGAGAATATGAACAAACAAAGGGGGGAGTGTACCTGCAAAGGCACTCCGATGCTTAAGTTACTATCGTGAATTCAATATATCCTTTGAGGATAAAATACCATACCTTTATAGGTGAGGTGAAATAGGTCAATTACGCTTCTATTGATCATCTGAATTGAAGAGCAGTTATTAGGTTTTAATAAGTGATAATGCCTGGTCGGACGTTTTTATTCCAGGATATAATCCGTTGATTCTAACTGTAATGTATAACGCCGAGTTATAACATAAAGTGCTGAGTTATGACATCGGATTTGTAACGGCCGTATCATAGCACCCCCCAAGCTTAGCCCGAGAATGTATTTTAATGAAGCAGGTTGAGCTTTTAATGAAACATAAGTTGGCCATTGAGTTCATAACTCGGCTATTTGGATTAGCCTTGGAGCCCCCCGTTCAAGATGCTTTATTAAAATAATATGAAATAATTACTATAAAAAGAATTGATTTTAAATGAAGAGAGAGATAAGTAATGATGGTAATAAATAGTTTGTCATTTCCAATGCCTTCTGAACCATTGATTTGATTGATTAGTGGGTGAGGTGGAACTTAACCGGCGGTGGTAACCTTTGGGTAACTGCATTGGAATGCAAATAGTTGTGCTTCCAAATTATTGTTTCATTTGGGATAAAAGTTTGCTGTGCAAGTTGCTGAGAAAGAAATGAGCAAACAAGGTACGTACTAGTATTTATTTTTTTCTGTATTATGCTTTTATAGCTTTTGAATTTTGTGTGTTTAGTATGGGTTTTGAGAGGGAGAAAGAGAAGAGGGAGACGGTGGACTGTGTAAAACCCGGTTAATTAACGGCTAATTAACCCATAAATGAGAATTTATTCTAGAAAGCCTAAAATGTGATTTTTATGGCTTAATGTGATAGAGGAGATCGAGACGAGAATTTTGGTACCAATTTTATAGAATTCGGACCAAGATTGGACCGAACGGGCCAAACCGGGCCAACCGGACCCAAAGTGGGCCCTTGGCCCAACATAACTTAACCAAAACCCTAGTTTTCAGCATTCTCTCTCCTCATTTGTTACACATTCACGCTGAAATGGTGGAGAGGAAGGGAAGAACATTCTCTCAACTTCTCTCTCTCACTTGATCTTCAAACCACCATAACTTTTGATCTAGAGCTCCGATTGTCACCCCGTTTGCGGCCACGCGTTCACCGCGGAGAGCTCTACAAAACCCATATAATCAATCTTGAGGTAAGCCACAAGTTTCTGTTCGAAATTCCAGCCCTTATTTTCGAGTTTCACGGGTAAAATATTGAGATTTTGGGTTCTTTGATGTTATAGGACCCAACTCTCTTGAAGGAGAAGGTTAATCTTGTCTCCTTGGACCTTGGGTGTGGT
Organism: Arachis stenosperma; assembly: GCF_014773155.1. Lineage (NCBI taxonomy): Eukaryota > Viridiplantae > Streptophyta > Magnoliopsida > Fabales > Fabaceae > Arachis > Arachis stenosperma. Next base: position 28,965,125 of record NC_080377.1, read on the forward strand.
AAGATTCTCAACCCTAGTGTAATTTGTGATTTTATGATGTTTGGGTTTTGAGATGTTGTGTATGGGTATGATGGTTGTGGCTTAGGTTGTGTATGTGTGGATATTGGAGCTTGATTGGTGACTTTGAAAAGCTTGGAAAGGGTTTGGTGGTGAAAAATCTATTCTTGGAGGTTTTGAGGCCTTGAGAGCTTGTGGATAAGTGGTTTGGAAGTGCTCCGGGGGAGCTTGGGAAAATCGACTAAGGTATGGTTTCGGTTTCCCGTATCTAATATGTAATGTGGTAGGAAATACTTAGGCTAGAGGCCCTAAGATAGGAATTGAATTGTTGATGTTGTTGAATGATTGAGATATGTGATGTGGTCATATATGTGATGATGATTATTGATGCCTTGGTGGTATGATGTATGAGAAATATGCATGTTGTGATATATGCTTGATGAGTGGTTATGGTTGAATTGTGGGTTGAACCATGTTGTTGGTGAGAATGATGTTGATTGTGTACAATAATGATTTATTGGAATTGGTGTTGTTGAGAATTGGCATGAGGAATAGTATATGATATGTCAATGTGTTTGTGTTTGAGCCACTTGGGTGAAGTGGGGTAAAATGATGAGATGGTGATTTTGGTAAATTGTGGTAATGTGTCAATGTGTGAGATGAGGAGGCTTGATGTTGAATTTGATACATTTTGATTGATTTCAAAGAAAAGGGATGAAATTGGCATGTTTTGATTGATTTTGAAAAGAGTTGGAAATGGCTTGTTTTAAAAATGGCATATTGTGGTTTTGTATGAAAATATGGTTTTTGGGCATACTTTGACGGGACATAACTTGGACTACAGATCCCCGTTTGGTACCAAATCTGTTTAGAAATGAAATTGGATCCGGGATGTCCATACCGTTCGAAGAACGGGTGAAAAACGATTTAAAATGAGAAAGTTATGTCCGTTGGAAGATTGGGGTTTAAATCTGTGAAATTCTGCAGCTTTTAACTTAGAAAATTTTTAGCAGAATGACCCCTTGCGCGTGGGCGCACCTGGCGCGTACGCGCCGATCTTCCGAGAAGTGCCATCCACGCGTACGCGTGATGTGCGGGGGCGCGCCGATTGTGCTGCACCCAATGCCCAGCCATTTTCCAGAGAGTTATGCCAGAACTGTGCCAGTGTTGTGCTTGGGGCACAAGAACACCACGCGTACGCGCGGTTGACGCGTGCGCGTCGATTGGCAAATTTTGAATCCACGCGTTAGCGTGCATGACGCTTGCGCGTCGATAAGTTTTTGAGGCCATCCACGCGTGCGCGTGGGGTGCGCGCACGCGCGGCCCTGTTTTCATCCCAAAGTTGATTTTTGAGTTTTAAAAGCCAAATCTCATACTTCTAAGCCTCCGATCTCACCATTTATGTCTTAAATCATTATGGCATGCCTAGCTATTAAATAGGGGCTAGGGAATGAGGTAACTTGCGGGTGAAGCAAGGGGAAATATGAATGATCAATGAGGATCAAGATGATTATGTGAGATGCGGAGGATGGTGGTGGAAGTGCTTGTTATGCCATTGGCCGAAGGGCCGTGATTATTTGTGAATTGGCTGGTTCTGGATTGAACCATGAGGCGGAATAGCTGTGTATGCTATGAATATTGGCTGGTTATGGATATAACCGTGAGCCGGAATGGCTGATATGGATGTTGATCCATGGATGAGGATTCATGCATGTTATGCTGAATTATTGATAATTGTGATTTGCACTTCCACTATCAGAGATACGAGTTTCCCTGGGTAGTAGCAGTGGCTAGCCACCACGTGCTCCAGGTTGAGACTTGATACTCTGTTGACCCTATGTCGTAAGTGTGGCCGGGCACTGTGAAAGACCCGGATGAGCTCGCCCCCGAAATATTCACCAGTGAGGGTGATGGATATGGATCATGTTTATGATCAAGTTTATAACGAGTATAACTCGAGTTGGGGATGCGCGACAGAGGGACAGTCCAATGGTTAGCGACCAGGACTTGTCGGGTTGGCTCTATAACCGACAAGATGATATCATCGGCCACTAGGGACAGGCATTCATCATATGCATACTATGTGAATTGTTTGAGATTGCCTATTTGACTGCATATTACTTGCTAACTGTCTAAATGTCTTAACTGCTCCTATTTGTATATTCTTTGTCTGATATAACTGTGTTTGCTATAATATACTCCTGCTGGTGGTTGGGAGGTTTGAAGGAATTGGAAAGGGAAGTATCAGTTAGACTGAAGAATCTTTAGTCAGATGCCCTTATATGGTTTAGCTTGTTTATAAGCTTTGATATTATCTGGAGGAAGTTCTAGGATTGCCTTTGGCTTTCCTCTATTATTATGTATTATATATGTGGAAGCTGTTACCATGCTGGGGACCTCTGGTTCTCACCCATGCGGATTTTGTGGTTTTCAGATGCAGGACGCGAGGTTTCCCGCTGAGGCATGCTGGAGACTTCTAGATTTGCGAAGATCCTTTGTTCTCGGGATTATGTTTTGGTTTATATGTTTCGCTTAGATACTTTTATCTCCATTAAATAATACAAACTGTGATGACTCCTCTTATGGGAGATTTTGGAGAATAGGTTTTATGTATTTGTGTCCCTTTGGGTTTCCTTTGGGGTTTTTCTTATTTTATCATATGTATATATTGCTATGCTCGGACCGGTTATCTTCGCAGCTGGATCTTGAGTTTTGATATTCCTGTTTTTGACACTCCTTTGTATATATATAATCTCGCGTTGGTTTATCCTTGTTCGTTGCGTTATCGATCGGAGTGTTGCGCTTCTGAGTTGCGGTTTTTTGTTTACCCCTTTTTCTACAAAGGCTCCTAGTTATAATCAATCATTCATACTACTATACGTACTAAATTTTTATTTTAGAGGTCGTAATACCTTGCCATCTCTGAATTATGACTTAAGCATAAGACTCTGTATGGTAGGGTGTTACATTATGGTATCAGAGCAGTTTGTTCCTGTAGAGCCTGAGGGATGGACTGACTATGCTTCTGTGCATTCTCTGTGTGTGTGTTATGTGCTGTTAGTATATCTGCTTGATATATTTGGCATAAACGTTCATGAGCATGCATTTGGGACTTTGAAGTACTAGACTTCCGATATTGAGACTGATCAACTTAATATCGATTGTTTGGTATGTATAGGAACCAGATGGCGCCTCGTGGACGCGGTAGAGGTAGTGCGAGAGGTCGTACGAATGCTCGTGAACCGGAGAATAACCCTAATGACCCGGTGAACTTTATGGCTGCGTTGGAGAACATGGCTGCTGCTATGCTAGCCACTGCTGAGGCTCTTGGTCAACAGATGAACAACCATGGTAATGATGGAGGTGGAGTTCAAGGCCCGATGACACTAGCAAACTTTTTGAAGGTTAATCCGCCTAAGTTCAAGGGAACTACTAGCCCGACTGAGGCTGATACATGGTTTCAGGCTATAGAGCGAGCACTGCAAGCACAAGTGGTACCTGTAGGACAGCGTGTCGAGTTTGCCACCTATATGCTCACAGGTGAAGCGTCCCATTGGTGGCAAGGTATCCGACGTCTTCTGCAGCAGGGTGATGACTATATCACCTGGAATGTTTTTCAAGAAGAGTTCTATAAGAAGTACTTTCCGACATCTGCTAGGACGGCTAAGGAACTTGAATTGTTACAGCTGAAGCAGGGTACTATGTCCATATCAGAGTATACTGACAAGTTTGAGGAGCTGTTCAGGTTCTCTCGTATGTGCCAAGGGACTCCGGTGGAATATGAGGAATGGAAGTGTGTTAAGTATGAAGGAGGACTCCGAAGTGATATCTTCAGTTCAGTGGGACCAATGGAGATTAGAACTTTCTCCGAATTAGTGAACAAGTGTAGGGTTGCTGAGGAGTGTGTAAAAAGGGCAACCGCTGAGAAAGGGAGTCACAAAGGTTCATTTCCACAGAACCGAGGGAAGAGCTTTGCACCTAGAGGTCCGTCTTTCAAGCGGGGAGGCTCTTTCAGGAGGCCCAACAACAACAACAACTCCCAAGGAAAGAAGTTTGGGAAGCAGCCTCAGAATGATCAAGCTTGCACTAGGTGTGGGAATCACCATCCGGGAGCACCATGCAAGGCCGGATGGGGTTTGTGCTACAATTGTGGAAAGGCGGGGCATAAAGCCGCAAGTTGTCCTGAGAGGCAAAAACAAGGTGCTGGGAAGGCACAACAGACTGGTCGGGTGTTCACCACTTCAGCTGTAGGAGCTGAGGGATCCGAGACACTTATTCGAGGTAACTGTGATATGGCTGGTCAAACTTTAAATGCTTTATTTGATTCTGGAGCATCGCATTCATTCATTGCATTTGAGAAAGCCCATGAGTTAGGATTGAAGATTGTAACCTTAGGTTATGATCTAAGAGTGTACAACGCTACTCATGAAGCTACGGTAACTAGGCTAGGGTGCCCGGAAGTTTCCTTTAGGTTCAAGCAGCGTGATTTTGTTCATAATTTAGTCTGCTTGCCGATGATCGGTCTTGATCTTATCTTGGGATTGGACTGGTTATCTAAGAACCATGTTCTGCTTGATTGTTCTACAAAGTCGGTGTACTTTATGCCGGAAGATACAGAAGGGCCAGTCGTGGTGAATAATTATTACTTGAATTCGATGATGGTGAACTGTTCTGGAATCGAATGTCAGGGTATCATGTTGTTAACCGCGGGCGTTTCAGGTGATGATCAAAGGTTGGAGCAGATCCCGGTTGTGTGTGAGGTTCCGGAAGTGTTTCCTGATGATATTGATGAGTTTCCACCTAACCGAGAGGTTGAGTTTGCTATTGAGTTGGTGCCCGGGGCGGGACCAATCTCAGGTGCTCCTTATAGGATGTCACCGTTAGAGATGAACGAGCTAAAGTCTCAGTTAGAGGATTTGTTGGAAAAGAATTTTATACGGCCAAGTGTCTCTCCATGGGGTGCTCCAGTGTTACTGGTGAAGAAGAAAGATGGGAGTATGCGACTCTGTGTGGATTACAGGCAGTTGAACAAGGTTACAATAAAGAATAAGTACCCATTACCGAGAATTGATGATCTCATGGATCAGTTACAAGGAGCTGGAGTTTTCTCTAAGATTGATTTGCGATCCGGTTATCACCAGATAAGGGTGAGGGGTGAGGATATCCCTAAGACCGCTTTCAGAACTCGTTATGGTCATTACGAGTACACTGTGATGTCCTTTGGGTTGACGAACGCTCCTGCGGTATTCATGGATTACATGAATAGAGTCTTCCGTCCGTTTCTGGATAAATTCGTTGTTGTCTTCATTGATGACATACTGATTTATTCCAAGACTGAAGAAGAGCATGCGGAACACTTGAGGACCGTGTTGCAGATTCTAAAGGAGAAGAAACTTTATGCAAAACTGTCTAAGTGTGAGTTTTGGAAGAGTGAGGTGAAGTTTTTGGGCCATGTGGTGAGTAAGAAGGGAATAGCAGTAGATCCAACTAAGGTAGAGGCGGTGATGGATTGGAAACAACCAACCACCATAACAGAGATAAGGAGTTTTCTGGGTTTAGCTGGCTATTACAGAAGGTTTATCAAGGGCTTTTCACAGATAGCGTTACCAATGACAAAGTTAACCCGCAAAGACACTCCGTTTGTTTGGACTCCTGAATGCGAGGAGAGCTTTCAGACATTGAAGAAAAAGTTGACCACCGCACCTGTGTTAGTGTTACCCGAGCCGAATGAGCAATTTGAGGTGTATTGTGATGCCTCATTGAAGGGTCTAGGGTGCGTGCTGATGCAGCATCATAATGTGGTGGCGTATGCCTCACGACAGTTGAGACCTCATGAAGTTAGTTACCCTACGCACGATTTGGAACTCGCTGTGGTTGTGTTTGCCTTGAAGGTGTAGAGGCATTACCTCTATGGGGTTAAATTCCAAGTTTTCTCTGATCATAAGAGCTTGAAGTATCTCTTTGATCAGAAAGAGCTTAATATGAGGCAGAGGAGGTGGATGGAATTGTTGAAGGACTACGACTTTGAGTTGCATTACCATCCGGGAAAGGCAAACGTAGTGGCAGATGCGTTGAGTCGGAAGTCGTTATATGCGGCTTGGATGATGCTTCAAGAGGAGAAGTTGCTCAAGGGATTCGAGAGTCTGAAAATTGGTACTCAAGAAGTATCCGGAACCTTGTGTTTGAGCCGATTAGAAATCTCAAGTGACTTCAAGTCCGAACTCCTAAAGGCTCATCAAAATGATGAAGCGTTATGGAAGGTGTTACCGGCCATTGAGCAAGGAAAACAGTGGAGAGTGTCGGAAGAAAAAGATGGGTTATGGAGATTCAAGGGTAGGATTATTGTGCCGGATGTTGGCACTTTGAGGCAAGATATCTTAAAGGAGGCACACAAAAGCGGATTCTCCATTCACCCGGGAAGTACTAAGATGTACCATGATTTAAAGGCGATGTTTTGGTGGCCGGGAATGAAGAATGATGTGGCGGAATATGTTTCAAAGTGCTTAACTTGTCAAAAGGTAAAGATTGAACATCAAAAGCCCGCCGGTATGTTGCAACCTCTAGAGATTCCACAATGGAAGTGGGAAAGTATTGCAATGGACTTTGTGTCAGGATTGCCAAGGACTAGGGCTGGTTTTGATGCTATTTGGGTGATTGTGGACCGACTGACGAAGTCAGCTCACTTTTTGCCCATTCGTATGACTTACACCCTTGAGGAGCTAGCACGGTTATACATAAAGGAGATTGTGAGACTTCATGGTGTACCTGCTACTATAATCTCTGATAGAGATCCTCGTTTCACTTCAAGGTTTTGGGGTGCATTCCAGAAGGCTTTTGGAACCCGACTAAGCTTGAGCACGGCTTACCATCCTCAAACAGATGGTCAATCTGAGAGGACGATCCAAACACTAGAGGATATGTTGAGAGCTTGTGTTTTGGACCAACCGGCGAGTTGGGATCGGTATATGCCATTAGTGGAGTTTGCATACAATAATAGTTATCATGCGAGCATCGGAATGGCTCCGTATGAGGCCTTGTATGGGAGAAAATGTCAATCTCCGCTATGTTGGTATGAGGCTGAAGAGAAAAGCTTGTTGGGGCCAGAAATGATAGCTGAGACTACTGAGCAAGTCAAGAAAATCCGAGATAGGATGCTTACGGCGCAGAGTCGTCAAAAGAGTTACGCCGATCAAAGGCGAAAGCCCTTAGAATTTGAGGAAGGAGACCATGTTTTCCTTAAGGTTACTCCGACTACAGGAGTAGGTAGGGCGATTAAGGCAAAGAAGTTGAATCCTCGATACATTGGTCCATTTCAGATCCTAGAGAGGATTGGACCGGTGGCGTATCGGATGGCTCTACCACCTCATCTTTCGAATCTGCACGACGTGTTTCATGTGTCGCAGCTTCGGAAGTATACTCCTGATGCTAGCCATGTGTTAAAACCTGAGTCGGTTCAGTTAAGGGAAGATTTGACGCTTCCAGTGGCTCCAGTCAGAATTGATGATACTAGTATTAAACGGTTGCGTGGAAAAGATGTTTCACTAGTCAAAGTGGCATGGAGTCGAGGCGGTGTTGAGGAACACACTTGGGAACTTGAGTCGGAGATGCGAACGGATTATCCGCATTTATTCTCAGGTAATTGCATTTGAATTTTGTGGGCAAAATTCCCAATTAGGTGGGTAGGATGTAAAACCTGGTTAATTAACGGCTAATTAACCCATAAATGAGAATTTATTCTAGAAAGCCTAAAATGTGATTTTTATGGCTTAATGTGATAGAGGAGATCGAGACGAGAATTTTGGTACCAATTTTATAGAATTCGGACCAAGATTGGACCAAACGGGCCAAACCGGGCCAACCGGACCCAAAGTGGGCCCTTGGCCCAACATAACTTAACCAAAACCCTAGTTTTCAGCACTCTCTCTCCTCATTTGTTACACATTCACGCTGAAATGGTGGAGAGGAAGGGAAGAACATTCTCTCAACTTCTCTCTCTCACTTGATCTTCAAACCACCATAACTTTTGATCTAGAGCTCCGATTGCCGCCCCGTTTGTGGCCACGCGTTCACCGCGGAGAGCTCTACAAAACCCATATAATCAATCTTGAGGTAAGCCACAAGTTTCTGTTCGAAATTCCAGCCCTTATTTTCGAGTTTCATGGGTAAAATGTTGAGATTTTGGGTTCTTTGATGTTATAGGACCCAACTCTCTTGAAGGAGAAGGTTAATCTTGTCTCCTTGGACCTTGGGTGTGGTAAGATTCTCAACCCTAGTGTAATTTGTGATTTTATGATGTTTGGGTTTTGAGATGTTATGTATGGGTATGATGGTTGTGGCTTAGGTTGTGTATGTGTGGATATTGGAGCTTGATTGGTGACTTTGAAAAGCTTGGAAAGGGTTTGGTGGTAAAAAATCTATTCTTGGAGGTTTTGAGGCCTTGAGAGCTTGTGGATAAGTGGTTTGGAAGTGCTCCGGGGGAGCTTGGAAAAATCGGCTAAGGTATGGTTTCGGTTTCCCGTATCTAATATGTAATGTGGTAGGAAATACTTAGGCTAGAGGCTCTAAGATAGGCATTGAATTGTTGATGTTGTTGAATGATTGAGATATGTGATGTGGTCATATATATGATGATGATTATTGATGCCTTGGTGGTATGATGTATGAGAAATATGCATGTTGTGATATATGCTTGATGAGTGGTTATGGATGAATTGTGGGTTGAACCATGTTGTTGGTGAGAATGATGTTGATTGTGTACAATAATGATTTATTGGAATTGGTGTTGTTGAGAATTGGCATGAGGAATAGTATATGATATGTCAATGTGTTTGTGTTTGAGCCACTTGGGTGAAGTGGGGTAAAATGATGAGATGGTGATTTTGGTAAATTGTGGTAATGTGTCAATGTGTGAGATGAGGAGGCTTGATGTTGAATTTGATACATTTTGATTGATTTCAAAGAAAAGGGATGAAATTGGCATGTTTTGATTGATTTTGAAAAGAGTTGGAAATGGCTTGTTTTAAAAATGGCATATTGTGGTTTTGTATGAAAATATGGTTTTTGGGCATACTTTGACGGGACATAACTTGGACTACGGATCCCCGTTTGGTACCAAATATGTTTAGAAATGAAATTGGATCCGGGATGTCCATACCGTTTGAAGAACGGGTGAAAAACGATTTAAAATGAGAAAGTTATGTCCGTTGGAAGATTGGGGTTTAAATCTGTGAAATTCTGCAGCTTTTAACTTAGAAAATTTTTAGCAGAATGACCCCTTGCGCGTGGGCGCACCTGGCGCGTACGCGCCGATCTTCCGAGAAGTGCCATTCACACGTACGCGTGATGTGCGTGGGCGCGCCGATTGTGCTGCACCCAATGCCCAGCCATTTTCCAGAGAGTTATGCCAGAACTGTGCCAGTGTTGTGCTTGGGGCACGAGAACACCACGCGTACGCGCGGTTGACGCGTGCGCGTCGGTTTGCAAATTTTGAATCCACGCGTTAGCGTGCATGACGCTTGCGCGTCGATAAGTTTTTGAGGCCATCCACGCGTGCGCGTGGGGTGCGCGCACGCGCGGCCCTGTTTTCATTCCAAAGTTGATTTTTGAGTTTTAAAAGCCAAATCTCATACTTCTAAGCCTCCGATCTCACCATTTATGTCTTAAATCATTATGGCATGCCTAGCTATTAAATAGGGGCTAGGGAATGAGGTAACTTGCGGGTGAAGCAAGGGGAAATATGAATGATCAATGAGGATCAAGATGATTATGTGAGATGCGGAGGATGGTGGTGGAAGTGCTTGTTATGCCATTGGCCGAAGGGCCGTGATTATTTGTGAATTGGCTGGTTCTGGATTGAACCATGAGCCGGAATAGCTGTGTATGCTATGAATATTGGCTGGTTATGGATATAACCGTGAGCCGGAATGGCTGATATGGATGTTGATCCATGGATGAGGATTCATGCATGTTATGCTGAATTATTGATAATTGTGATTTGCACTTCCACTATCAGAGATACGAGTTTCCCTGGGTAGTAGCAGTGGCTAGCCACCACGTGCTCCAGGTTGAGACTTGATACTCTGTTGACCCTATGTCGTAAGTGTGGCCGGGCACTGTGAAAGACCCGGATGAGCTCGCCCCCGAAATATTCACCAGTGAGGGTGATGGATATGGATCATGTTTATGATCAAGTTTATAACGAGTATAACTCGAGTTGGGGATGCGCGACAGAGGGACAGTCCAATGGTTAGCGACCAGGACTTGTCGGGTTGGCTCTATAACCGACAAGATGATATCATCGGCCACTAGGGACAGGCATTCATCATATGCATACTATGTGAATTGTTTGAGATTGCCTATTTGACTGCATATTACTTGCTAACTGTCTAAATGTCTTAACTGCTCCTATTTGTATATTCTTTGTCTGATATAACTGTGTTTGCTATAATATACTCCTGCTGGTGGTTGGGAGGTTTGAAGGAATTGGAAAGGGAAGTATCAGTTAGACTGAAGAATCTTTAGTCAGATGCCCTTATATGGTTTAGCTTGTTTATAAGCTTTGATATTATCTGGAGGAAGTTCTAGGATTGCCTTTGGCTTTCCTCTATTATTATGTATTATATATGTGGAAGCTGTTACCATGCTGGGGACCTCTGGTTCTCACCCATGCGGATTTTGTGGTTTTCAGATGCAGGACGCGAGGTTTCCCGCTGAGGCATGCTGGAGACTTCTAGATTTGCGAAGATCCTTTGTTCTCGGGATTATGTTTTGGTTTATATGTTTCGCTTAGATACTTTTATCTCCATTAAATAATACAAACTGTGATGACTCCTCTTATGGGAGATTTTGGAGAATAGGTTTTATGTATTTGTGTCCCTTTGGGTTTCCTTTGGGGTTTTTCTTATTTTATCATATGTATATATTGCTATGCTCGGACCGGTTATCTTCGCAGCTGGATCTTGAGTTTTGATATTCCTGTTTTTGACACTCCTTTGTATATATATAATCTCGCGTTGGTTTATCCTTGTTCGTTGCGTTATCGATCGGAGTGTTGCGCTTCTGAGTTGCGGTTTTTTGTTTACCCCTTTTTCTACAAAGGCTCCTAGTTATAATCAATCATTCATACTACTATACGTACTAAATTTTTATTTTAGAGGTTGTAATACCTTGCCATCTCTGAATTATGACTTAAGCATAAGACTCTGTATAGTAGGGTGTTACAGACTGGTCACACGATTGGGTGAGTGAGGATGTTAAAATGTGTACATCACTGTTCACGGATGTAAAAGCTGTGAAGGAAATAGATTTGAGGAAGATAGTGAAGCTTGGTTCATGGATTCATGTGAAACTATTACTGAGTGCCAGCGATGACCATGTGTATCATAGAGCAAAGAATTTTAAATTTTTCTTCATGTATAACTTTATCATAGAGGAACTGAGAGTGAAACTTTCATTTTCAGAGTTTCAATGTCAGGTGTTGAGGCAACTAAACTGTGCGCCTTCCCAACTCCACCCTAATGGGTGGGCGTTTTTGTGTAGTTTTGAGATTATAATGGAGTTTCTAGAAGAGACTCCCTCTATTGAGTTGTTCTTCTCCTTATTTCAGGCTAAAGGTGTTTGAAAAGGGGGTTGGGTGAACTTGAATAGTTCACTAAAGTTTTCTATCTTTAAGTTATACAAGTCGTCGTTTAAAGACTTCAAAGAGATATATATGAAGGTCTCTAATGATGAAAGTGATTTCCCATTCTATATGGATGAACATTTGGGGAAAACGTTTTCTCTTTGGTGGTGTTCGGAGCCTCACAATATTCTGGGGCCACAAACTATTAGTGCAAGAGATGAATGTATTATTGAGTATTTGGTGGAAGTTGTTGATTGGAAAAAATTGATTTCTGTGTTTGATTTGCTTCAATGGGAGGAGAATAAAAAAACTGTTGTGGATATTTGGGTGAGACTCTGAAATGTAACTCTGTATGCTTTGAGATGATATGTTACTAACTGTTGTGTTTTTTTTAGGAGGAAAATATTCTGGGGTATCTGCTGCTACCCTAAGCGCTCGGGTTAAGAGCCAAAATCTGGAAAAGGAGGGTTGATAAACCCATATTTCATGAGTTCTTCTGTGCTTAATTTGAGTGATTTATATAATCCTTCACCTACTTATTCACATTAATTGCATGGTTTTACTTTCCCTTCCTTATTATGTCATACTGTGAAAAACATGTTTCCTAAGCTCTGAAAATTAATTATTTTAATTACCTTTATTTCTATTCGATGCCGTGATTAGTGTGTTGAGTAGTTTCAGATTTTCTTAGGCAGAATGACTTAAAGGATGAAAAAGAAAACATACTAAAAGGAAAGGAGAAAGCAAAACGGAGCTTTAAGAAAACTAGTATCCACGCAATCGCATGGACGACGCGATCGCGTGCCAAGCACGAATCAGCAGCGACGCGGCCGCATGACTGACGCGATCGTGTGCCTTAAGCAGAACGCACATGACGCGGTCGCATGACTGACACGACCGCGTGGCAAGAAAAAGCTTCGAATGACGCGACCGCGTGACCCACGCGGACGCGTGACAGAGGCCACGCACCAGAAAATTACAGAACACGCCCCAGCGAGTTCTAAAGCCCTTTTTGGCCCAAATCCAAGCCCAGACAGCATAGACCAGGGGTTATGAAGTGAGGGAATGCATCCATTCAGGAAGCGGGCGTAATTTTAGTTTTCAATGATTTAGATTTAGTCTAGAGAGAGGTTCTCTCTCTCTCTCTTTTAGGATTTAGGATTTCTTCTTGTTTCAAGAGTAACTCTGGATCCAGGTTTTAAATGTTCTTTTATTTTAGTTCTATAATTATTTATTCCAGCATTTGAATTGATCATTTACTTTTATAATTTAATTTATGAATTATTCCATGTTACAGATAATTATTTGAATTAATGGTATTGAGGTATTTTCAGTTTATTATTGCTCTTGTTAATTTATGGTTATCATTGTTTACGATTTGAAGATATTTTTATTATTCCAGCAATTTTACTTTTTTCCCCTTTTGGTTCTGATTAAGAATTTAGTAACTCAACAGTTATTGAACTCAACGTAATTAATAATCGTTATCTTGCTAATTGAGCTGAACCTAAATAATCCCAACCTTTTCTTAGGAAATAATTAGGATTCATAGGTCAATTTAATTAGTCCCTTGACTTTCCTTTGCCCTGGTAAAGGTTGACCAAGTGGAGTTTAGATTCAACTTTTATTATAGTTGAGAGAGATAACTAAGTTAGACCTCTAAATTCCCTTATCTTGCCAAAAGTTGTTTTACAGTTATTTATTTATTTTTAATTACCATTTACTTTACTTGTCATTTAAATCACTTGCTTCTCACCTTCTAAACCCCGAATTCACAACCTTTATAGCCAATAATAAGAACATACTTCTTTGCAGTTCCTTGAGAAGACGACCCGAGGTTTGAATACTCGGTTAACAATTTTTAAAGGGGTTTGTTACTTGTGACACCCAAAACATTTGTATGAAAGGACTTTTGAAGGTTTAGAAACTATACTTGCAACGAGGATTTATCCGCAAATTTCTAGACCACGCAAAAGTCCTCTCATCAAAATGGCGCCGTTGCCGGGGAACTGCTAACGTGTGCCTTATTATTGGTTATTGTAAATATTTTTCTTTTGCTTGTTTATTTATTTTCGTTTTTCCTTTTTATCTTTATTTGCTATTATGAACTCTCACCCCTCTCGGTTTGAGTTTGGTTCTAATATTGTTAAAGGAAATAGAAGTTACAGCAGGAATGTGCATCAAGGTCAGACCAATCAAGGATGGATGGAACCAAGAGGATCTAATCAACCCTTTTGGCAGCAACACCCTCCGAGATATCCTGGACAATGACCATTCTACCGCGCATACCCAGCTGAAAGACATGGTGGACAACCTTGTGACTACCAACAAGCCCCACCCCGTGCATATGAACCGTCCTTTCAACATAATCTCGAACCACCACACTCACAAGCTTCTCTTCACCATTCGCCATCATATGATTCTTCCTTACCCCAATACCAATCCAATCGTTCCCAATCATCACCACTTCCCTATGTATCATGTCTAAGTCCAGCAAACCGCGAAGTAGAGGATCGCCTAAAAGAAACAATAACTAAATTTCAAACAACCATTCAACAACTGGAGCACGCACTAATCCAATGGGCCACTAAACGCTCAAATATACAAGGATCAACCACAGCTCCATGTGGACAACCCGATGAAGAGCGTAGCACGAAAGAAATACTAGAGACTCCAGTGGACAAGGCAGAGAATGAATTTGTACTAGAACAATTAGAAGAGGCTGTCTTTGTTCAAGAAGAAGAGTTGGTTGAAGATCTAGGCGATGCTGAACTTCCTTGGGAATCCAGAATTGAGGAAAACTCCGTCCAGGATGCTACAATTGATGCTAAGGAAGATACTGTACAATCTCCAAGGCAAGTCATTTATGAAGAATCAGACAGAATAATCCAAGAAGCAAATTCCCTTGATGATGATATTCACAAGTCTAGCTCTCTTGGTGATGAACTTGCATCCGCAAGTGAATTCTCTGAAATCGAAGAATCTTCCCCAAGTGAATATGAAGATGATGCAGAGGTGGATTTCTCTCAACCTCCAATCTATGACTTGAGTGATGAGGAAGACATAGAAGACTTTGACCAGGACACAGATACAATTGAAGATCTTTGCAAAGAAGTGGAAGAATTCACTGAAGAGCACAAGGAAACGGAACTTGCAGAACCACCAAAAACACCTATCCCAAGGCCATTACCACCTAATACAAGCTTCAAGTGGGTACAATCCTTAACTTACAATTTTACTTATTCACTTGAATATGGTTTACTTGAAACAGATGGCCAGCTTAGAGCTCTCTGCGGCTTTAAGAGTAAGAGGGAAATGGCTCGTACTCAGAGCTGGTGCACAAGGTTCAATAAGGTTCCACGCTTCACCTCGAAGTACACGGATTGGTATCATACTCAATTGCATGGATCATGGAGAACGTTTGGTCACCACGGTGAGATTCTACTTTTTAAACCGCCCGGATGGAGACATGTAGATCAGGACGGAGGCGGATTTAAAAGCAAGGCTTGGAATCCTGGAGTTTATTCTGACATTTGTCGTCCCGGGAGCCTAACAATATATTTAAAGCTGCTCAGACGCTTCACATGCCTAGTTTGGGACCCCGGAGGCTATTGGCATTCCAAGCACTGGTGGAGGTTTTTGGACGAATTTAAACATAAACCACCATAACAGGATACTCCTCCAATGTCCAACTTAAGGACTTTAACTAAAAGTGCTAGGTGGGAGACAACCCACCATGGTATGGTCGCTTCTTTTTCAACTTATTTCTTGTTAATTGCTTTCATTTTTTTCCTTTTTCATTTTAATTTATTAAACCTGGAATCATGCATAAGCATTCATGATAGTCATTACATTCTGTATTTTTCATGCATAAAAAAAAAGGGTTGCACGATGCGACCGCATGCCCCATGCGATCGCGTCATATCGCGAAAAACACCACTCATGCGACCGCGTGAATCACGCGGCCGCGTGATATATATCAGCGTAAGGATCCAACAAACAGAAAGTTAGGCTGGAATCGTGCGGCCCTTATGCGCTTCACACAAATTGGTCCACGCGATCGCATGCCCCATGCGATCGCATCACTTACCCAATAACAATCCCACGCGACCGCGTGAGCGACGCGATCGCGTCGCATGGATTGTACATCACCCTAAAAGGAGATAGAGAGTTGCGCTGAAACGGCGCTGGAGTCGTGCATTTAGCACGAATTCCAGTGACGCGATCGCGAGACCCACGCGATCACGTCAACCTTCTTTCCTCCCTCTCATGCGATCGCGCGCCCCACACGATCGCGTCACTCCCATTTTCGCCCCAACCACGCGACCGCGTGACCCACGCGGCCGCGTGGATTCGAAAGCATAACCCCCCAGCCATGCGAACCCTATCAGTCGCGCAGATCCCCCACCCCCAATCCTCTTCTCCCTCTCTGCTCCCTCTCCCTCCAACCACCACCCAGCCGCCACCGCCGACCACCCAGACGCCGCCGCCACCCCGTACGCCGCCGCCCCAACAACCTTCCCTCCCTTCTTCTCCCTTCCTTCTTTTCCCCTCCCCTCTCCGCTACTGCCACCGCGAGCACCGCCCACCACCGCGCCGCCTCTCTCTCCGCCACCCGACCGCGCCCCCTTCTTCTATCACCAACCCAAAACCCTAGCCACCATTACCCCCTCAGCTGCCACCGCGTCGCCGTGCACCACCACCGTGCTGGACGCCTAGTGCACGAAATTGCAATAACACTTTTGCAATCCCGCACAACTAACCAGCAAGTGCACTGGGTCGTCCAAGTAATACCTTGCGTGAGCAAGGGTCGATCCCACGGAGATTGTCGGCTTGAAGCAATCTATGGTTATCTTGTAAATCTTAGTCAGGATATCAGAAATTATCAGGATTGATTGTAAAAAGCAAAAGAACATGAAATGGTTACTTGTTCAGCAGTAATGGAGAATGGGTTGAGGCTTTGGAGATGCTCCATCTTCTGAATCTCTGCTTTCCTACTGTCTTCTTCATCAAACACGCAAGGCTCCTTCCATGGCAAGCTGTATGTAGGGTTTCACCGTTGTCAGTGGCTACCTCCCATCCTCTCAGTGAAAATGTTCCTATGCTCTGTCACAGCATGGCTAATCATCTGTCGGTTCTCGGTCAGGCCGGAATAGAATCCATTGATTCTTTTGCGTCTGTCACTAACGCCCCGCCTGCTAGGAGTTTGAAGCACGTCACAGTCATTCAGTCATTGAATCCTACTCAGAATACCACAGACAAGGTTTAGACCTTCCGGATTCTCTTGAATGCCGCCATCAGTTCTAGCTTATACCACGAAGATTCTGGTTAAGGAATCCAAGAGATATCTACTCAATCTAAGGTAGAACGGAGGTGGTTGTCAGGCACACGTTCATAATTGAGAATATGATGAGTGTCACGGATCATCACATTCATCCGGGTTAAGAGCAAGTGATATCTTAGAATGGAAGCAAGCATGATTGAATAAGAAACAGTAGTAATTGCATTAATCCATCAAGACACAGCAGAGCTCCTCACCCCCAACCATGGGGTTTAGAGACTCATGCCGTGGAAAGTATACAATGAAACGTGTAAAAGTGTCATGAGGTCCAGATACAATGTCAAAAGATCCTATTAATAGTAAACTAGTATCCTAAGGTTTACAGAAATGAGTAAATGACAGAAAAATCCACTTCCGGGCCCACTTGGTGTGTGCTTGGGCTGAACAATGAAGCATTTTCGTGTAGAGACCTTTTCTGGAGTTAAACGCCAGCTTTCATGCCAGTTTGGGCGTTTAACTCCAAGTTTTATGCCAGTTCCGGCGTTTAACGCTGGAATTTCTGAGGCCGAATTGCTACGCCGGTTTGAGCCATCAAATCTTGGGCAAAGTATGGACTATCATATATTGCTGGAAAGCCCAGGATGTCTACTTTCCAATGCCGTTGAGAGCGCGCCAATTGGGCTTCTGTAGCTCCAGAAAATCCACTTCGAGTGCAGGGAGGTCAGAATCCAACAGCATCTGCAGTCCTTTTCAGTCTCTGAATCAGATTTTTGCTCAGAACCCTCAATTTCAGCCAGAAAATACCTGAAATCACAGAAAAACACACAAACTCATAGTAAAGTCCAGAAAAGTGAATTTTAACTAAAAACTACTAAAAATATACTAAAAACTAACTAAAAGATACTAAAAACAATGCCAAAAAGCGTACAAATTATCCGCTCATCAACGCCGCCGCAGCCACTTCTTCCCTGTTCCACCCCTTCCGCTTACCAGGTTCCGCAACATGCAACCATTTTTATCCGTTCGTCATTTTTCTATAATTTTTTCCGTTTCTGTTCATAATTAGGATAGCTAGACTTGCATGTTGTAGTGGATTTTTAGGTTGTTAGGTAGCTTAGGCTGTGATTAGTGGATATAGGTCTGTTTACTTGCACTGTTCTTACTTCTGCCTTATCCTATGTGCAAATCTGCTGCTGCTATATTCATGATTCATATGCTGCTTTCTTGTATATCGCTGCTGTTTACATTGAGTTTTTATGTTTATTTTATATCTATGTACATGCAGCTTGATTTTTTTTTAATTCATATGAACTGATATGATTGCTATTTATTTTTCGAGACAATCCAATTTTAGCCGGAATGCTGCCCAAATTTTTTTGAATATTTTTTTTCATTCATGTTTTGGTTTGGCATTTCTGAAATCTGTTTCACTCTGCTTTACCCAGACCATTTCATGAATGCTATGGCAGACTTTCTTCTCCTTTTTGATTTCCTGGTTCATAAACTGCTTGTTCAATTATGAGTACTTCTATTCTTACCTGTGAATCACTGTTATATGGAATTTTTCTATGCCACTTACTTTAACCCGCACTTCACTAACTCACTGATTTTAATTTACTAATTTCTTTTTCCAATTCTAACCATACTAACCCTTTTGATCACTTTTCTGATTTTTTTTTTCACTTTCCTCTAACTTTCTCACTATGGCATATTGATTTTTTCTCTTTCCATTTAACATTCATTCAACCACATTTCCATTACTCATTTTCCTTATTTTATTTCTCCCTTAGCGCTTTGAGTTTCCTTTGTTTGCATTGCCTATTTGCTTTCCTATTTTATCCATATCCTGGTTTTCTATTTTTCAGGATGTTTGCCTCACAAAGGAAAGGCAAAGGCAAGGCTACTGGCAAGCGCAAGCGAGGAGCTTCCTCCCAGTCCATCATTGCTCTAATGCACGATTCTTCATGGCGGGAGAAGAACTTCACACAGCAGGAAAAAGCTGACCAGCTGCTCCCTTCAACTGATCCTATAAAATTTGCAAACCGATACTGTGAACTGAAGTACCCGACTTTTACAAACTCCAGAAATCTATACCTGGAACGAACTCTGAAAATTCCAGAAGCCCTCCAGCAGTACACCACTGAGCAAATCAAACAAAGGTGCTGGTTCTTTCTGGAAAGAACACTGACAGAGGTCAACGCATCTTGGGTCCGGGAATTCTATTGCAACTACTACCTTACTACCCTTGATGCAGTAAACCTGAGGGGAAAACAAATTCTGGTCACTGAAGAGGCCTTAGAGGACATCCTCCAGCTCCCAGCCAAATCCGATCAGCCTGATGGTTTTTCAAAGGTTGAGGAGGACATGAGTCAGATGCAGTTTGATTGGGATGCCATGAAGGCACGGATAGCTCTCGACCCAACAGTTCCTTGGGAGATGGGTCAGGATACTACCATGCCTAGAGGGATCAAAAGAGTGTACTTGAATGATGAAGCTCAGCTATGGCATCAGATCTTGAGCAACTATGTGATGCCGAGTACTCATGAGACTGAGATTCCGGTTGCCATGCTTACCCTCCTCTGGTGTGTGCTGGAGGGTAAGGACCTGTACTTGCCTCGTTTTATCCGGCACTATATGGCCAGGGTCCACGTCCGAGGCACCCTCCCTTTTCCGTATCTGGTTACACAGCTTGGCCGTCGGACTGACGTGCCCTGGGAGGATACCGATGAGAGACCACCAGCGGCGGATTGCAGGAAGATCATTCCTCACAGCAGGAACTTCTTAGCTTTGGGCTACAGACCACCACCCTTCACTGCTACTGATGAGACAGTCCCACCGTCTGCTGGACCCTCTTCATCCACAGCTGCCACTGCTGCTCTTGCCACTACTACTGCACCTCCACCTGCCTCTGAGCCCGTATACCGCCTCGTGCACCGCCTATTCCACCAGCTTGATCAGATGGAGCACCGTAACCGGCGCCGGTATGAGACATTGGAGCGCCGCAGCAGGCGACGCTATTCCCATCTGAAGCTGATGATCAGACAGGGCTCCGACATCCCCTCCGAGCCCGACACTCCATCAGAGCCATCAGAGGAGGAGGAGGATGAACACGAGGAGGAGACTCATTTCCAGGAGGAGACTCATCAGCAGGCAGCCACAGAGCAGGCTGCCCCGCATCCGGAGGTTATGCCCCAGCTTGAGGTTGCAGATCCGGAGATCCCACTCCAGTCAGTCCCACCTCTACAGCAGCCAGACTCCCAGCCCACCACCACTGAGACTCCAGCTGTCATCCCTACCAGTGATGACACCCCTTCACACCCGGCTTGATTGAGCATCGGGGACGATGCTTCCTTTTAAGTGTGGGAAGGTCGCCATCTCTGGCGTTTATTTTGGTGAACCACTACATACTTTTTCTTTTTATTTTGGATATTTTTCTGTATTTTTCTTTTTACTGTTATTTTCTGAGTACTTATACATTGCTTTTATGTATTTTTACTCTATTTTCTGCATTTTGCATCTTTAGTTCATATTTTAGCCATTTAGTTTATTTTAGTTATTTAGTTTAGTTTACAATTCTGATTTATTAGTGGATTTGTTAGTATAGTTTACCCCTTTTTAGCATAAGATAGTATAGTTTAAATAAGAAAAATATAAAAAGGAAGTAAGCTAGGAAATTGAACATATCAGATTTAAATCCATAAACCTTGTATATAGCATTACATAATGTAGTTAAGCTGACAGCATTTCATCAAGGAAGAACATTAAAACTTTAAAAGCTACCCTAAATAATTTTTTTATGAGAATAATGGAAAATTTTAACTAAACCTGCATACAATATATAAATGATATATGATGCTTGAGTTAGAGAACACACAGCCTGTGAGTCTTGAGCTTAAATTGTATGGTTGCATTCAAACCATAATTTCATTTCTGTGTGTTACATTTCTTTTTACTCTGATGTTCTTTCCTTTACTTTAATCTATATGTCCAATTATAGAATATAGAATAGATACATACCAAGAGAATGATTAAGGCCATCATTTGATTTTAGCTTACTTACCCCAAATTAGCCTACCTTTTACATTACCTTTGTTAGCCCCCTTGAGCCTTTTAAAACCCCTTTATTCTATTTAGCCAAATTAATAGCCTTAAGCTGAAAAACAAAAGAAAACCCCAAGTGAATCCTTGGTTAGCTTAAGATAGAAAACCATGAATAGAGTTAAATGTGGGAAACCTTGTGGGAACATGAGTGATAGGAACAAAGGGTTAGGAAGATTAAAAAGAAATAAAAAAAAATAAATTTGGGAAGCATGCTCATGGGAAAAGCAAAGTGATTCAATTACCATGTGCAAAAAAAAATTTATTTTCAACATCTAAATAAAAGGGGATACAAAAAGAAATTCCCCCAATGAATACAATGCACATGGGATAAAAATAAAAAGTGAAACATGAGCATGTAACAATAAGTGGGAAATATGGGAAAATAGGTAAGGAAGTTTTATCTTGCTAAATATGTATGTTAGGTGAGATCTTAGTCTAATTAAGGATTCACTTATTAGCTCACTTGACCATATACATAAATCCTTACCTTTACCTTGGCCCCATTACAACCTTAATTAAAGACCTCATGACTTTTTGGTATGACTATATTCTATAATTGTTGATTGGTTAGATGAAAAACAAAGTTATAAGAAAGTTAGAATAAAAAGAAAAATAGAGTGAATAAACCCAGTAAACACTGAGTGACTAGAGAGTAAACACAAAATCCAGTGAGGGTTCAATAACTCATCAACATATATCTGTGCTTGAAATTTACTAATTGTTTTGCAAGTTTGTACAATGTTTTCTTTCCCATCTCATTTGCTAAATTGCTTTATTATTTAAGGGTTGACTATATATATATACATAACTCCTTGAGAATGTGAATTAACTTAGCTACATGTAAGCTTTATATATGAGTGAATAAATTAGAGTTGCATGATGCATCATTCATTTAGGTAGTTGCATTTGATTTAGGTTGCATTGCATTCCATCACTTTAACCTTAACTATTTACCTTGGATTTAGCATGAGGACATGCTAGTGTTTAAGTGTGGGGAGGTTGATAAACCCATATTTCATAAGTTCTTTTGTGCTTAATTTGAGTGATTTATATAATCCTTCACCTACTTATTCACATTAATTGCATGGTTTTAATTTCCCTTCCTTATTATGTCATATTGTGAAAAACATGTTTCCTAAGCTCTGAAAATTAATTATTTTAATTACCTTTATTTCCATTCGATGTCGTGATTAGTGTGTTGAGTAGTTTCAGAATTTCTAAGGCAGAATGACTTAAAGGATGAAAAAGGAAACATACTAAAAGGAAAGGAGAAAGCAAAATGGAGCTTTAAGGAAACTAGTATCCACGCGATCGCATGGACGACGCAATCGCGTGCCAAGCACGAATCAGCAGCGACGCGGCCGCATGACTGACGCGATTGCGTGCCTTAAGCAGAACGCACATGACGCGGTCGCATGACTGACGCGACCGCATGACAAGGAAAAGCTTCGAAGGACGCGACCGCGTGACCCACGCGGACGCGTGACGGAGGCCACGCACTAGAAAATTACAGAACACGCCCCAGCGAGTTCTATAGCCCTTTTTGGCCCAAATCCAAGCCCAGACAGCATAGACCAGGGGTTATGAAGTGAGGGAATGCATCCATTCAGGGAGCGGGCGTAATTTTAGTTTTCAATTATTTAGATTTAGTCTAGAGAGAGGTTCTCTCTCTCTCTTTTAGGATTTAGGATTTCTTCTTGTTTTAAGAGTAACTCTGGATCCAGGTTTTAAATGTTCTTTTATTTTAGTTCTATAATTATTTATTCCAGCATTTGAATTGATCATTTACTTTTATAATTTAATTTATGAATTATTCCATGTTACAGATAATTATTTGAATTAATGGTATTGAGGTATTTTCAGTTTATTATTGCTCTTGTTAATTTATGGTTATCATTGTTTACGATTTGAAGATATTTTTATTATTCCAGCAATTTTACTTTTTTCCCCTTTTGGTTCTGATTAAGAATTTAGTAACTCAACAGTTATTGAACTCAACGTAATTAATAATCGTTATCTTGCTAATTGAGCTAAACCTAAATAATTCCAACCTTTTCTTAGGAAATAATTAGGATTCATAGGTCAATTTAATTAGTCCCTTGACTTTCTTTTGCCCTGGTAAAGGTTGACCAAGTGGAGTTTAGATTCAACTTTTATTATAGTTGAGAGAGATAACTAAGTTAGACCTCTAAATTCCCTTATCTTGCCAAAAGTTGTTTTACAGTTATTTATTTATTTTTAATTACCATTTACTTTACTTGTCATTTAAATCACTTGCTTCTCACCTTCTAAACCCCGAATTCACAACCTTTATAGCCAATAATAAGAACATACTTCTTTGCAGTTCCTTGAGAAGACGACCCGATGTTTGAATACTCGGTTAACAATTTTTAAAGGGGTTTGTTACTTGTGACACCCAAAACGTTTGTATGAAAGGACTTTTGAAGGTTTAGAAACTATACTTGCAACGAGGATTTATCCGCAAATTTCTAGACCACACAAAAGTCCTCTCATTAAGGGTTCGACCTCGAAAGCCGAAAAAACTGTTGGTGCTGGCAAGGTTAACCAGCCTAAGCTGAGAAGGAAGAAAATTATTTTGAAGAAGAGGAAGACTGATGTGGTGGACCTTTCTGAAGGTTCTGAGGAAGATAGGGATGAGGTCCCGATTGAAGAAATACAAAGTTTTTATGAGAACCAAAAGAAGTTGCATAACGTTGCCAATCAAAGTGATGGCTCGTAACTGTGGGGGAAGGATTTTCCTTATATGGTCGTTGCCGACGAGGTTTGCCAGACGTCGGCAGATGTGACTCTGGCAGATGAGATTAGGGACATCGCCATTAATCAGTATATGCAGGTAATGTATGTTATTGTTGATTGTGATTTGCATACCAATATATGTATAAATAGTCCTTTTTGGTATCTATTTGGTCTGTTAAGGTGATTGGTCTTCGACTAGCGAGCTAAGGGCGCAGCCAAGAAAGGAAATATAAAAAATTTGCCGAGCAAAAGCAAGACCCGATTTTGAAAGAAGAATTGGCTTTAAAAATTAGGAAAGTAGCCAAATTGGAGAGTACGTTATCAGAAATTGAGAAGGAGTTGAAGCTGATGAAGGAAAATTATTCAAAAGAAGTGGAGGATTTGAAGAAAAAGGAAGCCGACCTTTCTACCATGAGTGCTCAGGTAATTGAGGTGACAACGAAGTTGAAAGAGATGGAGAAACAGAAGGAAGCAGAGATCCTTGATTCGTTTGTGGAAGGGTTTGAGCGAGCGTCTCAACAGGCCAAGTTTCTTGCTCCAAAAGTTGGTTTTTCTCAGATGGATCCAGGGAAGATCATCCAAGATGGAGCTTGATGACTGCGCATCATGTTATGTTTTTCTATGGTTTTTCATATAAAAAATTAGTTTATAATGCCCAATTATTGAGTATTTATTGTGCTTAAGTTGAATATTGCTTTGATTACTTGAGTTAATGAATTTTGTAGAAAATGGTGGAAAAGAAGCAATAAAAGTAATAATAGAGGAAGCACACTCCCAAGGTGGCAAAATAGTTGGAAACAAACTCAAGGAGAAGCAAAGAGGATTTGCAACCCTGACCTCTTCATACTCAAATAAAAATAACTCAAGCTACAAAGCTCCAAATGAGATGATCTCAGTGCCATTGAAAAGCAGACTTCTAGAGCTTTTTAACCATATATAACACTCTATAGTGTACATTGGATTTGAGGGTACAAATTTCTATTCGTTTAGCTTCACAATTTCTGCGTAAAACAAATCCCTGCACTTCGCCAGACTGACCTCTTCACCTTCAAATGATCATAACTTGGGGAAGAGAAGTCCAAATGACATGCTTTCAGCAGCATTAGAAAGCTAAGATTTAGGGCTTTCTAATGATATTTAATAGTTTATAGTGGGCATTCATCTTGAGGATACAGCAGACCAATATTTCAACGTGCAAGGTTTCCCAAATCTTCACAAGCCCAAAATGCCACTTTAATGACATTCCACATTGGGCCACTTCCAAATACTCCAATCCCTTCATTTATTCTTCAAAGTTTCAAACTTCTATAAAGGGAATTAAAAGTTCACAAGCCCAAGTCAAGCCATAATTAACAATCAATCAAGGTCACAAGAATCATCTAGAAGTAATTAGGAAATTTGCATTTGATTCTAATTTCATTTGAATTTGTAATTTAGGTAGCTTATAAATAGGACCTTAGCTTCATCATTTTACACACACCATGGAGGGATGGAGGTGACTCCACTCTACTCTCACTTTTATTCTCTTCTCTTCTTTCATTTCTTTCATATACACTTTTGTAAATATTTAGTTATGAGTTTCTGATTTCCAACATTGGGAAAGAGAGCTCTATTGCTATTTGATGAATTAATTTATTTTTATTCTTCTTCTTCTCTTCATCTCTCTTTGATTTACTTGAAGGATTTTCGTTCTTCATGCTTAGCATTCAATTATCTTGGAAAAGAGATTGAATGCAATTGGGTTTCATGGGAACCTTAGAAGAGGAAACATAAAACCATGCTTGAAAATCCTTCTCACACTTGAGTAGATTTGGGTATGGATGGGATATTGTGACATTTAATCTATCCATTATTTGGGTCTAGAAAAGTGTGTGGTATAATTAGGGACCATTCTTCATCTCTTCTCATGAGCAATTAGACCAAGAAATTGGCTATTGATCAAGATTTGAGAGATTGAATTACCAAGGAATTGGGATTCAATCAATCATGATTGCCAAGAGGTCAATGAGTTGCATGATTGAAGAGGAGATGAAAACTATTGAACCTAAGAATGTAATATCTCTTGATCCCAATGTTAATTTCATTCTTAATTCTTGTTATTTACTTTTTGTCTTTAATTCTTGTCATTTACTAATGACTTGCATCATTTACCTCTTTTTCTTATCTAAAAGAACCATAAAAAGAGCATAATCTCATTAAATCAATGCAATTTCATGAACCAAATGATATATATTATGGTACATTATTTTGAAATGAGTTTGTGCTGAATTTTAGGTGAAAAGAGCAACAAAAGGGGAAGAAAATAACAAATAAAGTTGGGCGTGTGAAGCTGGGCGTGCCACTTGAAGCTCTGGGCGTGGCACGCCAAGTTTTTGAACTAACTCTCAACAATGGGCGTGCCACTTGGAACTTTGGGCGTGGCACGCCCTCTTTGAGACTCGGTGTGTGAAGGGGAAGAATAGGAGAAAAAGGACAACAACAATGAAGATGAACTACAAGGTGGTAAAGTTCCTTTTTCCTCTTACTTATTTCCAGTATTTTAAATTGCATGATTGTCTTCTATTTCCTTCTATGCATGTGTGTTGTGAATAAGCATAGCTTGATTGCTGAATTATAACATGTGCTATGACATTATGACTACCATCTTAAATTTTGTGAGTTCAAAGTAATTAAGAATCATGATCATAAACAAACAAGGTAATTAAAGAAGAAATTAGCATGAGCTTATAAGTATTGGGAAGCTAGCATGACTATTGTTGCTCAATTACATTTGAATTTGTTTAATTGAAGTTTTCATCTAGGACATTTTATGAAATTTTTGAAATCATGAAAACCTTGAAGACGCAAAATACAAATGAGGCAAGAAAAAGAAAAGGGAAAGAATGAGAAAGCTGAAGGCTCTGAGTACTAATGACAATTCATTTGTTAAGTACTTATGATGTTTACGTATCAAGAAAAAAGCTTGAAAACAAAAAAATTTAGAGTCAAGGCTAGGCTCAAGTGCAAAGCACTCCTTCAAAGCTCAAGGTTCTGAGCATCAATGATTAGAGAGTAAATAAAAGAAACAAATGAGCCTAAAGAGCCCTCTAATTAAATGCTTGTGGTGCTTATGTATCAAGTGGTAATACTTGAAAACAAAGCATTTAAAGTCGTAGCTTTCAACACATGGTGCAAAGCACCCAAGAAGCTAAGCTAAGAAAAGAATGAAAAGTTTGTTTCAAGGAAAGAATGTAAAGAAAAAAATTTCATAAAATGAGCTAGATAGAAGCATCAATCATTTGAATTTCTTTTGTGATTGTAGCAAGCATAAGAAACTAGCCAACCATGAACATAAATATTGCTATTCTTATCACCTTGTTTTGCCAAAATCTATTGCATGATTCTTTGTTTGCTTAGGACAAGCAAAGTTTAAGTTTGGTGTTGTGATGACTTGCATCATTTACCCCTTTTTCTTATCTAAAAGGACCATAAAAAGAGCATAATCTCATTGAATCAATACAATTTCATGAATCAAATGATATATATTATGGTACATTGCTTTGAAATGGGTTTGTGCTGAATTTTAAGTGAAAAGAGCAACAAAAGGGGAAGGAAATAACAAATAAAGCTGGGCGTGCCACCTGAATCTCTAGGCGTGGCACGCCAAGCTTTTGAACCAACTCTCAACAATGGGCGTGCCACTTGGAGCTCTGGGCGTGGCACGCCAAGTTTGTGAAGCCAAGTCTCAAAGAGGGTGTGCCACTTGGTGCTATGGGTGTGGCATGCCAGGCTTAACTTACAGAGGAGTAATTTTGAGCCCCACTATCGGCGTGGCACGCCAAGCATTAGGCGTGGCACGCCGGGGCATATGCTAGCCTGGCCTTCTCTCATTCAAATGAATATATCATGAGTTACACAACTCCAAATGGAATTATTTTAGTGCCATTCGAAAGTAGACATCTAGGGCTTTCCAACCATATATAACACTTTATAATGGATACTGGAATTGAGGAAGATATTGACCCCGAAAACACAAGAAGAAAAACACGTCACTGCAGAGTTACCAGCCTGACCTCTTCATTTTCAAAGGAACATAACTTGCATTCTAGAGGTCTGAAAGATCCGATTTTGGTGCTGTTGGAAAGCTGACATCAAGAGCTTTCCAATAATATATAACATTCTAGGGTGAACATTAAAACTAAAGGAGAAAAAGGCCATGATTTCAGCATTGCAAAACCTGGGCGTGCCACTTGATATCGAAGGCGTGGCACGCCAGCTCTATTTTCATAATAGGAGTGGCACGTCAGGTTCTGGGCGTGGCACGCCAGTTCTAATGGCCAGAGAGGAAGATTTTGTGCATCATTGAAGGTGTGGCATGCCAACGAGTGGGCGTGGCACGCCAGTTTCATAACATATGGGCGTGGCACGCTGGGGTACTTGACAGACTAACCTCTTCACCTTCAACTAAGTATACCTTGAGCTACAAAGGTTCAAATAAGTTGATTCTAAAGGTGTTGAAAAGATAACATTCAGGGCTTTCCAGCAACATATAATACTTCATAGTGGACATTCAATTTGAGGCCCAAAGAACTCCATACTTTCATCGTGTCAAATGGGTTACAATCCAAAGAGCAAAATCAAGTGGGAGTGGCACTCGGAACCACACGCCAACTTCTTCCTGCAACTCCCAACCTTTAATCAAGCCCACTCCAACTCTCATTCAAGCCATAATTGTCAACCAATCAAGGCCACAAGAAGCATCTAGAATAGTTTATTTTCATTTTATTGTAATTTGCTTTTAACTTCATTTAAGTTTGTAATTTAGGAAGAGCCTATATAAAGGCCTTAGTTTTAAAGAATAGAGAAAATACGGGGACTCTTGGCTGAATTCTACTAGAGAGGGGTCTTCGGACTCCCTCTTCTCACCCACACTTCTCTTCTCTTCCATTTTCTTACTTGTAAATATTTTAGTTATGAATCACTAACTCTTTCCATTGGGAAAGAGAGCTCTATTATTTTTCAATGGATTAGATTATTTTTATTCTTCTTCTTCTCTTCATCTCTCTTTGATTTACTAGAAGGAATTTCGTTCTTCATGCTAGTGTTTAATCATGTTGGGAAAGAGGTTGAATGCAAAATGGGTTTCATGGGAACCTTGAAAAAGGAATCATAAAACCATGCTTGAAATTCCTTCTCACATTTGAGTAGAATCTAGGTTTTGGGATTAGATATGGTGACATATAATTCACCCACTATTTGGACCTATGATGATGTGTGGTATAATCAGGGACCATTCTTCATCTCTTCTCATGAGCAATTAGATCAAAGAATTGGCAATTGTTCAAGGTTAGAGAGATTGAATTACCAAGGGATTGGGATTCAATCACTCATGATTTCCAAGAGATCAATGATTGCATGATTGAAGAGGAGATGAAAACAATTGATCCTAAGAATGCAATATCTCTTGATCCCAATGCTTATTTTATCTTTCTTTCTTTTATTTACTTTATAGTCATTTACTTTTCTGCACTTTACATTTCCAGCACTTTACTTTCTTATACTTTACTTTTCTTGCCATTTACTTTCTTGCACTTTATTGCTTTTTTTTACTTTCATATTTTCTGTTGCTTATCATCCAATTATGCTTGTCTAACTAGGCTAATTAATCAACTATTGCTTGCTTAATCCAATTAATCTCTGTGGATACGATCCCACTCCATTGTGGGCTATTACTTGACGATAATTTGGTACGCTTGCCAAAGAACGGATTCACTATATGTGGGTAGTAAATTTCGGTCATCATTTACTTATGCACATTTATGGCTTTATTTACTTTTGCACATTTGTGCCTTCCAAGTATTTGTAGAAATGCTTCACTTGATTTTACTTTCTAGTCATTTAGTTTCTTGTACTTTACTTTCTTGTACTTTCCATTCCTTATAATTTACATTCTTGTACTTTAATTTTTAGCACTTTAATTTCTTGTCATTTACTTTTCTTGCACTTTACTGCTTTCTTTTACTTTCATGTCATTTATATTTTTTTATTGCTCATAATCACAATTATGAATCATCTAACTAGAATAATTAATCAACTATTGCTTGATTAATCCTTTAATCCTCGTGGGATCGACCTCACTTTTGTGAGTTTTATTACTTGATACGACCTGATGCACTTGCCGGTAGTTATTACGGAGAATTAATATTTCCGTATTAGAGCTATGGTGGAGGATGATGGTGCTGCTGAAGAAGAAGATGAGAATGTTGAATAGCGTTGATGTTTGATTGGATTTATGTATTTGCTTTCACTGAATTATGTTTATTTATTTTGAATTTGGTTTGCTCTTAATAGAGCTAGTTTGGATTTTATATTATTTTGATGCCTAAACACAATATGAATGATTAGATGTGTTTATGTGGATTTACCTTTTATTGATGTTTGTTTGATAAAGGCGTTTGTATAATTTTGCTGATGGTAGCACGTTTAATTGTGCTTGTGTTTGCTTGACCTTAGTCTATAGTTGTTTGATTGTTATATCCCTAAAATGATAATTGAGAGGATAGGATTTGTATAGGTCAAATCAAAATATTTGACGTGAATAGTTGAGATTGGTTATATCTGATAAAGATATAATTGAAAAGTTAGGATTGTTTAATAAAGATCGGTATTTTGTTATTTAATCGGCAAAATTCGAATATTATGATGCTGAATATAAGTCTACAGGAAAACAGCTTTAAGTCGAAAAGAAATAAAAAATGCTTAAAGCAAGATAGAGTAAAAAAT
Organism: Arachis stenosperma; assembly: GCF_014773155.1. Lineage (NCBI taxonomy): Eukaryota > Viridiplantae > Streptophyta > Magnoliopsida > Fabales > Fabaceae > Arachis > Arachis stenosperma. Next base: position 28,995,643 of record NC_080377.1, read on the forward strand.
ATAAGATCCTATATATGTATTGATGGACCTTTGGTTACAAAGGTGCAGGTAGGCAAGTCTCGTTAAAACCTTTCCAAGCAAAACCCTTTTTTTAGGAAAAATCTTAGTAATAGAAAAAAGAGTACTCACCTGGCCCTGACTTTTAACTGTAATATAACTTAAGAGATGATACATTCCAAGTATTAGGCAAAGTATTACCCTCTACAGACTGTAATCAGTAGGCTCCGTTGCCGAGTACTTCAATAACTCAAAAAGGGCCCTCCTAGTTAGCTGCTAGTTTTGCCATGGTTTGGGGGTCTTCTAGCTTGTTCGGTTCTTTTGAGCACCAAGTCATTTTCCTGGAAGGATCTTGGATGGAGTTTCTAGTTGTATTACCGAGCTATATGCTATTGCATAGCTCGGTGTGTGATTGCTGTTGAAGATCGAATTTCTTTAACATGTCCAAGTCATATTGACGAGCTATATCTGCTGTACTATGGTCGTCCAATTGAGTTCGGAGTGATGCTTGGGAGATCTCGACAGGTACCATTGCGTCTGACACATATACCAGTAGGAAAGGCATTTCCTTTGTTGTTGAGTGGATGGTGGTGTTGTACCCCCATATGACCTCTGGTACTAATTCGGCCTAGAAACCCTTGGCATTGTGAAGCTTTTTTCTCCAGGCATGTAAAATAACTGTTTGTGGCCTCGGCTAAGTCATTTGTCTGCGGGTGTTCTATCGATGAGAAATGTTATCTGATCTTTAATTCCTACAAAAAGGAGGTGAATTTATAATCGGCAAATTGATGACCATTATCAGTGATAATGTACTGAGGTATGCCAAATCTACAGATAATATTCCTCCATACAAAGGAAACCATTTGCTGTGATGTGATATTTGCTAGAGGCTGTGCCTCTATCCATTTGGAAAAGTAATCAATTGCTACTATTAAAAATTTTACTTGCCCTGCCGCCAAAGGGAAAGGGTCGAGGATGTCAAGCCCCCACTGATTGAAGGGCCAACTTACCTTGGTATTGTGGAGGATTTTGGCTGGTAGGTGTGTAATTAGACTGTGTTTCTGGTAATTGTCACAGCTTTTTACTTTTATTTTACAGTTTTATTACAATGTCGGCCAAAAGAAACCAGCTCGGAGTATCTTGGAGGATAAGCTGCGGGCTCTGAGGTGTGTGCCACATATTCCTTCGTGTGCCTCGGCAAGCGCAAGCTCGGCCTCCGACCTGGAAAGACATTTAGGTAGAGGACGATAGAATCCTCATCTATATAGGCAGTTGTTTTATATTATAAAAAATGAAGCTTGTCAGCAAAATTGCCGAGTATTTTCAATGTTGTTTGATAATATTCCAGTCCTAAGATAGTTTATATAGGGTGCTCTCTAATCTTCTTCCTGCATGACACTTAGAATTTCGGTTAGATCTATACTTGGTTTAAGTAGTGTGAATCGGTGAAGGGAAGAAGAAGTTGTTTTTCAACTGGCGAGCTTGGATAGAATATCAGCTTGGCTATTATAATCACGAGGTATATGTTGAATTTTAATTTTGGAAAACTTTGAAAATAAGCTTTGAACAATAGCAAGGTATTTGGATAATAAAAGATCTTTTACCTGGTACAAGTTATTCACCTGCTGTACGACGAGCAAGGAATCATATTATACCTTGAGTTCGGTAATATTTAGATCGACAGCGAGTTTGAGACAGGCAATTAGAGCTTCGTATTCAATTTGATTGTTACTCGCTTTGAAAGAAAGGTGTAAAGACTACTCTATAACATAACCATTACCATCTTCAAGTAAAACCCCAGCACCACACCATTACTCGCTTTGAATCATCAATGGAAATTGGGACTGTGAATTTGGCGATAAAATCTGCCAAATATTGTGACTTTATGGGACCTCGCCCCTGGTATCTGATGTCAAATTCGGAGAGCTCAACCGACCATTTAACTAGTCGGCCAGCTAATTCTGGTTTTTGAAGAACTTGTCGTAAAGGTTGATCTGTGCGAACATAGATGACATGGCTTTAGAAATATGGCCAAAGTCGCCGGGTTGAGAACACCAAAGCTAAAGCTAGCTTCTCGATCTTAGGATAGCAAAGTTTGGCGTGTTGTAAAGTCTTGCTAATAAAATAGATTGGTTGTTGCTGTTTCTGTCTCTCTGCAATAAAAACAGATCTTTTGGCCCAATCAGTGACAGATAAATATAAGTAAAGTGGTTCTCCTTGAAAGGGGGTTTGTGAAATAGGTGGTTTTGAAAGAGTGTTTTTTATAGTTGTGAAAACAGTTTCACATTCATCAATCCAATGAAAAGCTTTTTTCTATTTTAATGTTTGAGAAAAACAGAAAGATTTAGAAGCTAGACAAGGTAGGAATCTAGAGAGTGTAGCAAGTCTCCCTATTAACTGTTGGACTTCCTTGATTGTTTGCGGGCTCGCCGTGTCCAAGACAGCTCGGCATTTTTCTGGATTGGCTTCTATTCCACGGTTGGTGAGCATGAAATCGAGGAATTTGCCTCGTTGTACACCAAAGGCACATTTCTCATAATTAAGCCGCATATTATATTTTCGGATTTGGTTGAATATTTCTATAAGGTCGTCAAGATGATTGTTGCCAAGCTTTGTTTTGGCTACCATGTCATCAACATAAACTTTGAGGATTCTTTCGATCTGTGCTGCAGATACCTTGTCCATAAGGCATTGGTATGTTGCTCCTGCATTCTTAAGTCCAAATGGCATAACTTTATAGCAGTAATTTTCATATTCAGTAATAATGCAGTCTTACTTTGATCGGATGGATGCATTAGGATCTGGCTATAGCCAGAATATACATCCTTGGAACTCAGTGTTTTATAACCTGAAGCATTGTCTACTAAGCAATCAATATATGGTAAGGGATAGGAATCTTCTGGGCACACTTTGTTGAGATCGGTGAAATCAACACACATATGCCATTTACCATTATGTTTCTTTACCATGACGACGTTTGCCAGCTATGTGAATCTGATCTCTTATATGAAGCCAGCACTGATGAGCTTCTTAGTCTCTTGCAACGAGGCTTGCTTTCTTTTGAGTCCTAGATTTCACTTCTTCTCTGCTATAGTTCAGATAGAAGGGTCCAACATCAGTTTATGAGAGATCACTGATGGGTCAATGCCAGGCATGTTTGCAGGTGTCCATGCAAATAAGTCGGCATTTTGTTGAAGGAATGATTGAAATGAGGCTTTCTCTTTCGAGCTTAGTATAGTTCTTACATAAGTGAATTTTTCTGAGCTATCTGCAAAATAGATTTTTTGTAAGTCCTTCGTTGGGGTTGGTCATTCAAGAACGTCTGCCCTTGGATCAAGGTTGGCCAAAACTGGGAGGTCGTCTTGACACTAATGTTGTGTACATGTGCATTTATACTTCGGTGGGGTCTTTTGAGACTACTGTTATAACATTGTCTAGCATCACGGGTGTTACTGTGAATTGTTGCAATAGTATCATCCTGCATAGGGAACTTAACACAAAGATAAATTGTGGAAACGATTGCGCCGAACTTATTCAAGAAAGGTCAGCCAAGTATCAAATTGTAAGGGCTAAAACAATCTACAACTAAATATTGAACATCTGAAGTTCTTGATAAAGGAGGCTCACCCAATGTGGTTTGTAACCACACAAATCCCAAAACTGGGACTCATTCACCTGAAAATCTGACCAAATCTCCAATGGAAGGTTGTAGTATGTTGTTACTTAGTTTCATCTTCTGGAATGTTGAATAGAAAAGAACGTCAGCACTACTCCCTGGATCCAATAGTATTTTTTATACCAAAAGATCTCCTAACTGGATGGAGATTACAATAGGGTCACCCAGATTTGTTATAGTTGTATCGAAGTCAGAGAATTGAAACATCATCTAAGGAAAGTGTGAGGGCGTTTGAGGATTGTTTGGGCTGGCTTCTATCGATAACATAGCTCAGTAAGAACGTTTCCTTGCCGAGCTTGTTGCGCCTCCACCTACAAAACCTCCAGAAATATAATTAATAATTTCTCTTGGTTGTTCAGGATGACTTGTGCTCACCCTTTCTTTGTCTCGGCTGTGATGTCCTACTGAGGTATGGTCGTCAGAGGGAGGGGCACGCCGTTGTATATGGCTACCGATGTATTTATCGATATGGCCTTGCCGACCTAGTCTCTCTAAGAGGTCTTTGGCGATGACACACTCATCAGTGGTATGTCCATGCTTCTCGTGAAAAGTGTAATACTTTAATTTGTCTACACCCTTTGAATATAGATAGTTTCTGGCCTTCCGTGGAAGCTTGATCAATTTGGAATTTAAGATCTCCTTGATGATATCGTCGCGCTTTATTTTGAACTGAGTATAGGATTCATAATGAGGCATTAGTTTAAAACTTTTCTTACTATCCTGTGGTTTATCTTCTTCTTTGTACTAGGGTTTTTCTGTTTTTCGAGCTTGTCGGAGTTCTTCAATGTCAATCTAACCTTTTTCCTTTTCACAAAACTCGACCAAAGTTTTTGGTTTGAGCATCCTGGAATTTCCATGGTCGGAGTCTGCTTTTGATGGCTTGTAAATGCTCCTCGGGGTGGAGGTCAGGTATGCTCATAGCCACCTTTGTGAAGTGACTCATGTAGTCTTTGAGGCTTTTGTTCTGACCTTGTTTGATTGTGTTTAGGTAGTCGAAGTCGTGCAGGTAGATAGCTAATCCAGCAAAATGCTCCTCGAACAGCTTTGATAGGTCTCGAAAACGAGAAATAAAATCTACAGGAAAAGAACAAAACCAATCAAGTGTAAGACCGTCTAGATAAGATGGAAAACAACAACATAAAACTTTATCTGATGCACCGTTTACTATCACTATGGATTTGAACTTCTTGATATATTTCTTCGGATCTCCTAACCAGTCGTAGGGGATTAATGTAGTCGGTAAGGTGAACCTTTTGGAAAGCTCGAAATTCATCACCTCGGCCGTGAATGGTCCAGTAGAATTGTCGGGCTCAGTATTTTTATTTTCTAGCCGAGCTTCTTCATTTTGTTGAGGTCGACCTTCTTTCATTCCGAGCAGTTTCGAATACATGTGTTGGGCTAGATTGGTGTTCTTCAGTTCGTTCTTAACAAGCATCATTGTTTTTTATCCGAGTATTAGTTAGCTTGGCAATTTGGTTTTCTATTCTTTGATTCTCTTCCGCCATGTGCTGGTTGGCTTGTTGCAACTCAGATACCATCCGGAGAAGCTCGAACAGTGTAGGTGGAGGAAGATCAACCATGGGCGAATTTAGAGGCTGATGAAAAAGAAAAGAATTATGTCTTCGGCCCCACAGTGGGCGCCAATTGTTCTTGTGTGAATAACCTAGATGTAACCTCGGCTATGAGAGTCAATGATGAGCGGATAATTTATACGCTTTTTGGCATTGTATTTAGGTAGTTTTTAGTAGGATCTAGCTACTTTTAGGGGTGTTTTTATTAGTTTTTATGCAAAATTCACATTTCTGAACTTTACTATGAGTTTGTGTATTTTTCTGTGATTTTAGGTATTTTTTGGCTAAAATTGAGGGACCTGAGCAAAAATCTGATAGGAGGCTGACAAATGACTGCTGATGTTGTTGGATTCTGACATCCCTGCACTCGAAATGGATTTTCTGGAGCCATAGAACTCCAAATGGCACGCTCTCAATTGCGTTGAAAGTAGACATCCAGGGCTTTCCAGCAATATATAATAGTTCATACTTTATTTGAGTTTAGACGACGCAAACCGGTGTTCAATGCCAGTTTCATGCTGCATTCTGGAGTAAAACGCCAAAAACACATCACAAACCAGAGTTAAATGCCAAAAACACATTACAACTTGGCGTTTAATCCCAAGAGAAGCCTCTGCACGTGTAAAACTCAAACTCAGCCCAAGCACACACCAAAGTGGGCCCCGGAAGTGGATTTCTGCACTTAGACTTATTTCTGTAAACCCTTGTAACTAGTTTAGTATAAATAGAACTTTTTACTATTGTATTCGAAGTCTTTGACCAGATCTTTAATCAGTGTATGCGATTTTAGACCTTCAGGGGGGCTGGCCATTTGGCCATGCCTGGACCATCACTTATGTATTTTCAATGGTGGAGTTTCTATACAACATAGATTAAGGTGTGAAGCTCTGCTGTACCTCGAGTATTAATGCAATTACTATTGTTCTTCTATTCAATTCAAGCTTATTCTTATTTTAAGATATCACTCGTACTTCAACCTGATGGATGTGATGATCCGTGACACTCATCATCATCCGTCCTTATGAACGCGTGCCTAACAACCACTTCCGTTCTACAAGCGAGAGCTAGAGTGTGTATCTCTTGGATTTCTGGTCCACGACGCATGGTTGCCTCACCTGACAACTGAGCCTCCCATTCCGTGAGATCAGAGTCATCGTGGTATAAGCTAGAATTATTGGCGGCCATTCCTAAGATCCAGAAAGTCTAAACCTTGTTTGTGGTATTCCGAGTAGGATCTGAGATGGGATGACTGTGACGAGCTTTAAACTCGCGAGTGTTGGGCGTAGTGACAGACGCAAAAGGATCAATGGATCCTATTTCGACATGATCGAGAACCGACGAATGATTAGCCATGCTATGACAGAGCATTTGGACCATTTTCACTGAGAGGACGGGAGGTAGCCATTGACGCCGGTGAAACCCGAACGTACAGCTTGCCACAGAAAGGAGTATGAAGGATTGGAGGAAGGCAGTAGGAAAGCAGAGATTCAGAAAGGACAAAGCATCTCCATACACTTATCTAAAATTCTCACCAATGATTTACATAAGTATCTCTATCTCTATTTTATGCTTTATTTATCTTTATATTCGAAAACCATTATAACCATTTGAATCCGCCTAACTGAGATTTACAAGATGACCATAGCTTGCTTCATACCAACAATCTCCGTGGGATCGACCCTTACTCACGTAAGGTTTATTACTTGGATGACTCAGTGCACTTGCTGGTTAGTTGTGCGAAGTTGTGGCAAAGTGTGATTCACGTTTGAGAGCTCCAAGTCTTTGGCGCCATTGTTGATGATCACAATTTCGTGCACCAAGTTTTTGGCGCCGTTACCAGGGATTGTTCGAGTTTGGACAACTGACAGTTCATCTTGTTGCTCAGATTCGGTAATTTTCTTCTTATTTTCTTTTCAAAAATCTTTCAAAAATTTTTTATTTGTTTTCTTTTTTCCAAAAAAAATTTCGAAAAATCCAAAAAAATTAATAAAATAAAAAAATCAAAAATATTTTTGTGTTTCTTGTTTGAGTCTAGTATCAATTTTTAAGTTTGGTGTCAATTGCATATTTTTAAAATTTGTGCATTTTTTCGAAAATTTCATGCATTGCATTCTTTATGATCTTCAAGTTGTTCTTGATAAGTCCTCTTGTTTGATCTTCATATTTTCTTGTTTTGTGTCTTTTGTTGTTTTTCATATGCATTTTTTAATCCATAGTGCCTAAACATTGAAAATTTCTAAGTTTGGTATCTTGCATGTTTTTCTTTTCTTAAAAATTTTTCAAAAATAAGTCTTGATGTTCATCGTGGTCTTCAAAGTGTTCTTGGTGTTCATCTTGACATTCATAGTGTTCTTGCATGCGTCATTGGTTTTGATCCAAAATTTTCATGTTTTGGGTCATATTTGTGTTTTTCTCTCTCATCATTAAAAATTCAAAAAAAATAAAAAAATATCTTTTCCTTGTTTTACTCATAATTTTCAAAATCTTCGGGTTGAATTAGTCAAAAATTTTTAAAATAAGTTGTTTCTTGTTAGTCAAGTCAATATTTCAATTTTAAAAATCCCATCTTTTCAAAATCTTTTTCAAAAATCAAATCTTTTTCATTTTTCCTATTATTTTTCGAAAATTTTAAAAAGTAATTTCAAAATCTTTTTCTTAATTTCATTTCATAATTTTCGAAAACTTTACTAACAATTAATGTGATTGATTCAAAAATTTGAAGTTTGTTACTTTCTTGTTAAGAAAGATTCAATCTTTAAATTCTAGAATCATATCTTTTAGTTTCTTGTTAGTCAAGTAATCAATTTTAATTTTAAAAATTAAATCTTTTTAATTTCTTTTTCAAATCTTTTTCAAAATAAATTTCAATCATATCTTTTCAATCATATTTTTTCAAACTTTGATTTCAAAAATCTTTTCTAACTTCCTATCTTTCCAAAATTGATTTTCAAAACTTTTTCAACTAACTAATTATTTTTTGTTTGATTTACTATTTCTTATCTTTTTTAAAACCACCTAACTACTTTTCTCTCTCTAATTTTCGAAAATTCCTCACTCTTTTTCAAAATTCTTTTAATTAACTAATTATTTCAAATTTTAATTTTAATTTTATTTCTTCTCTTAATTTTCGAAAATCACTAACTATTTTTCAAAAATAATTTTTGAAATTCTCTCCCTCTCATCTCTTTCTATTTATTTTATTTATTTACTAACACTTCTCATCATCTTAAAATTCGAACCATCTCTTTTCTTCTGTGTTCGAATTTTTTTCTTCTCCATCTCCTATTCTTATTTTCTTCTACTCACATAAAGGAATCTCTATACTGTGACATAGAGGATTCTTCTTCTTTTCTGTTCTCTTCTTTTTCATATGAGCAGGAGCAAGGATAAGGACATTCTTGTTGAAGCAGATCCTGAACCTAAAAGGACTCTGAAGAAGAAGCTAAGAGAAGATAAAGCACAACAATCCAAAGAAAACCTTACAGAGAATCTCGAAAAAGAAGGAGACATGGCCGAACCCAATAACAATGGTGGAGGCGCAAGAAGGATGCTTGGTGATTATACTACACCTACTTTCAATTTTTATGGAAGAAGCATCTCAATCCCTGCCATTGGAGCAAATAATTTTGAGCTGAAGCCTCAACTAGTTGCTCTAATGCAACAGAACTGCAAGTTCCATGGACTTCCATCATAATATACCTATCAGTTTTTAACTGAATTCTTGCAGATCTGTGATATTGTTAAGACTAATAGAGTAGATCCTGAAGTCTACAGGCTCATGCTTTTCCCTTTTGCTGTAAGAGACAGAGCTAGAACATGGTTGGACTCACAACCTAAAGATAGCCTGGACTCTTGGGATAAGCTTGTCACGGCCTTCTTGGCCAAGTTCTTTTCTCCTCAAAAGCTGAGCAAGCTCAGAGTGGATGTTCAGACCTTCAAGCAAAAAGATGGTGAATCCCTCTATGAAGCTTGGGAAAGATACAAGCAGTAGACCAAAAAGTGTCCTTCTGGCATGCTTTCAGAATGGACCATTTTGGATATATTCTATGATGGTCTATCTAAGCTCTCCAAGATGTCACTAGACCATTCTACAGGTGGATCCATTCACCTAAAGAAAACGCATGCAGAAGCTCAAGAACTCATTGACATTGTTGTAAATAACCAATTCATGTACACCTCTGAAAGGAATCCAATGAGTAATGGGACGCCTCAGAGGAAAGGAGTTCTTGAAATTGATGCTTTGAATGCCATATTGGCTCAGAACAAAATGTTGACTCAGTAAGTCAACATGATTTCTCAGAGTCTGAATGGATGGCAAAATGCATCCAATAGTACTAAAGAGGCATCTTCTGAAGAAGAAGCTTATGATCCTGAGAACCTTGCAATGGCAGAGGTGAATTACATGGGTGAACCCTATGGAAACACCTATAATTCCTCATGGAGAAATCATCCAAATTTCTCATGGAAGGATCAACAAAAGCCCCAACAAGGTTTTAATAATGGTGGAAGAAACATGTTTAGTAATAGCAAGCCTTTTCCATCATCTTCTCAGCAACAGACAGAGAATTCTGAGCAGAGCTCCTCTAGCTTAGCAAACATAGTCTCTGATCTATCTAAGGCCACTTTAAGTTTCATGAGTGAAATAAGGTCCTCCATTAGAAATTTGGAGGCACAAGTGGGTCAGCTGAGTAAGAAAAACACTGAAACTCCTCCTAGTACTCCCCCAAGCAATACAGAAGAGAATCCAAAAAGAGAGTGCAAGGCCATTGATATAATCAAAATGGCCGAATCCAAAGAGGAAGGGGAGGACATGAATCCCAATGAGGAAGACCTCATGGGACGTCCTCCAGACAGAAAGGAATTCCCTATTGAGGAGCCAAAAGAATCTGAGGCTCATGTAGAGACCATAGAAATTCCATTAAACTTCCTTCTGCTATTCATGAGCTCTGAGAACTATTCTTCCTCTGAAGAGGATGAAGATGTAACAGAAGAGCAAGTTGCTCAATATCTAGGAGCCATCATGAAGCTGAATGCCAAGTTGTTTGGTAATGAGACTTGGGAAAGTGAACCTCCCTTGCTTATTAGTGAACTAAATACATGGGTTCAGCAAACTTTACCTCAAAAGAAACAAGATCCTGGTAAATTCTTAATACCCTGTACTATAGGCACCATGACCTTTGAGAAGGCTCTGTGTGACCTGGGGTCAGGTATAAATCTTATGCCACTCTCTGTAATGGAGAAACTGAGAATCTTTGAGGAATAAGCTGTAAGAATCTCATTAGAGATGGCAGACAAGTCAATAAAACAAGCTTATGGATTGGTAGAGGATATGTTAGTGAAGGTTAAAGGCCTTTACATCCCTGCTGATTTCATAATCCTAGACACTGAGAAGGATGAGGATAAATGCATCATCCTTGGAAGACCCTTCCTAGCCACAACAGGAGCTGTGATTGATGTTGACAGAGGAGAGCTAGTCCTTCAATTGAATGGGGACTACCTTGTGTTTAAAGCTCAAGGATCTTCTTCTACAACCATGGAGAGGAAGCATGAAAAGCTTCTCTCAATACAGAGTCAAACAAAGCCCCCACAATCAAACTCTAAGTTTGGTGTTGGGAGGCCACAACCAAACTCTAAGTTTGATGTTCAACCCCCACATTCAAACTCTAAGTTTGGTGTTGGGAGGTCCCAACAATGCTCTGAACATCTGTGAAGCTCCATGAGAGCTCACTGTCAAGCTATTGACATTAAAGAAGCGCTTATTGGGAGGCAACCCAATTTTTATTTATCTATATTTCTATTGTTCTTTTATGTTTTATTAGGTTTATGATCATGTGGAGTCACAAAACAATTGCAAAAATTAAAAACAGAATAAAAAATAGTAGAAGAAAAAGCACACCCTGGAGGAAGAGCTGTCTGGCGTTTAAACGCCAGAAACAAGCATTTGTTTGGCGTTTAACGCCAGAAACAAGCACCAAGCTAGCGTTTAACGCCAGAAACAAGCATCAGGATGGCATTGAACGCCAGAAACAAGCTACATTTGGGCGTTTAATGCCAGAAACAAGCAGCAGTCTGGCGTTAAACGCTAGGATTGCATACAGAGGGCATTTTACACGCCTAAAGGGTGCAGGGATGAGAAATCCTTGACACCTCAGGATCTGTGGACCCCACAGGATCACCTCAAGATTTGTGGACCCCACAGGATCCCCACCTACCCCACTTCTCTCTTCTTCATTCTCACACAACACTACCCTCTCTTCTCTCCCTTGGCCGAAACCCACACCTCTCTCCCTCTTCTTCATATCTTCTTCTTCTTCTTCTACTCCTTCTTCTTTTGCTTGAGGGCGAGCAACATTCTAAGTTTAGTGTGGTAAAAGTATAGCATTTTATTTTTCCATAACCATTTATGGCACCTAAGGCCGGAGAAACCTCTAGAAAAAGGAAAGGGAAGACAAAAGCTTCCACCTCCGAGTCATGGGAGATGGAGAGATTCATCTCAAGGGTCCATAGCTCAATAGTAGAGCATTTAACTGCACATCAAGAGAGCCCACTCATGGACCTCAACAAGAGCATGAGAAATTCTCTCATCAAGAAATTCCTGAGATACATCAGGGGATACATTTTCTTCCACACAATTATTGGGAGCAACTAAGGATAGGAGCACCAAAATCACTAGGGATCAAGCAACAGAGGCAAGGAAAAGACATAGAGGAGCTCAAGGACACCATTGCTTCTTCAAGAAGAAGGCACCACCCTCACTAAGGTGGACTCATTCCTTAACTCCCTTGTTCTTATCTCTCTGTTTTTTTATTTTTGAGCTTCATGTTTGTCTATGTTTGTGTCTTTATTATATGATCATTAGTGTCTAGTGTCTATGTCTTAAGGCTATGAATAATTCCATGAATCCTTCACCTTTCTTAAATGAAATATGTTTCTAATACAAAAGAACAAGAAGTACATGAGTTTCGAATTCATCCTTGAAATTAGTTTAATTATATTGATGTGGTGACAATACTTTTTATTTTCTGAATGAATGCTTGAACAGTGATTATTTTTTATCTTGTTGTTTATGAATGTTAAAATTGTTGGCTCTTGAAAGAATGATGAAAAAGAGAAATGTTATTGATGATCTAAAAAATCATGAAATTGATTCTTGAAGCAAGAAAAAGCAGTGAAAAAGAAGAAGCTTGCAAAAAAAAAGAAAGAAAAAGAAAAAACAAGCAGAAAAAGCCAATAGCCCTTAAAACCAAAAGGCAAGGGTAAAAAGGATCCAAGGCTTTGAGCATCAATGGATAGGAGGGCCCAAGGAAATAAAATTCAGGCCTAAGCGGCTAAATCAAGCTGTCCCTAACTATGTGCTTGTGGCATGAAGGTCCAAGTAAAAAGCTTGAGACTGAGTGGTTAAAGTCGTGATCCAAAGTAAAAAGAGTGTGCTTAAGAGCTCTGGGCACCTCTAACCGAGGACTTTAGCAAAGCTGAGTCACAATCTGAAAAGATTCACCCAGTCATGTGTCTGTGGCATTTATATATCCAGTGGCAATACTGGAAAACAAAGTGCTTAGGGCCACGGCCAAGACTCATAAAAGTAGCTGTGTTCAAGAATCAACATACTTAACTAGGAGAATTAATAACATTATCAGAACTCTGAGTTCCTATATATGCCAATCATTCTAAACTTCAAAGGATAAAGTGAGATGTCAAAACTGTTCAGAAGAAAAAAGCTACAAGTCCCGCTCATCTAATCAGAACTAATATTCATTGATATTTTGAGATTTATAGTATATTCTCTTATTTTTATCCTATTTGGTTTTCAGTTGCTTGAGGACAAGCAACAATTTAAGTTTGGTATTGTGATGAGCGGATAATTTATACACTTTTTGGCATTGTTTTTAGGTAGTTTTTAGTAGGATCTAGCTACTTTTAGGGGTGTTTTTATTAGTTTTATACAAAATTCATATTTCTGGACTTTACTATGAGTTTGTGTGTTTTTTTGTGATTTCAGGTATTTTCTGGCTGAAATTGAGGAACCTGAGCAAAAATCTGATAGGAGGCTAACAAAGGACTGCTAATGTTGTTGGATTCTGACCTCCATGCACTCGAAATAGATTTTCTAGAGATACGGAACTCCAAATGGGTCGATCTTAATTGCGTTGGAAAGTAGACATCTCGGGCTTTCCAGCAATATATAATAGTCCATACTTTATTCGCGTTTAGACGACGTAAATTGGCGTTCAACGCCAGTTCCATGCTGCATTCTGGAGTAAAACGCCAGAAACACGTCACAAACCATAGTTAAACACCAAAAACATGTTACAACTTGGCGTTTAACCCCAAGAGAATCCTCTACACGTGTAAAGCTTAAGCTCAGCCCAAGCACACACCAAAGTGGGCCCCGAAAGTGGATTTCTGCACTTAGACTTATTTCTGTAAACCCTAGTAACTAGTTTATTATAAATAGAACTTTTTACTATTGTATTCGAAGTCTTTGACCAGATCTTTAATCAGTGTATGCAATTTTAGACCTTCAGGGGGACTGGCCATTCGGCCATGCCTGGACCATCACTTATGTATTTTTAGCGGTGGAGTTTCTACACACCATAGATTAAGGTGTGGAGCTCTGCTGTACCTCAAGTATTAATGCAATTACTATTGTTCTTCTATTCAATTCAAGCTTATTCTTATTCTAAGATATCATTCATTTCAACCTGATGGATGTGATGATCCGTGACACTCATCATCATCCGTCCTTATGAACGCGTGCCTAACAACCACTTCTATTCTACAAGTGAGAGCTAGAGTGTGTATCTCTTGGATTCCTGGTCCACGACGCATGGTTGCCTTGCCTGACAACCGAGCCTCCCATTCCGTGAGATCAGAGTCTTCGTGGTATAAGCTAGAATTATTGGCGGTCATTCCTAAGATCCGGAAAGTCTAAACCTTGTCTGTGGTATTCCGAATAGGATCTGAGATGGGATGACTGTGACGAGCTTCAAACTCGCGAGTGTTGGGCGTAGTGACAGACGCAAAAGGATCAATGGATCCTATTCCGATATGATTAAGAACCGACAGATGATTAGCCGTGCTGTGACAGAGCATTTGGACCATTTTCACTGAGAGGATGGGAGGTAGCTATTGACGCCGGTGAAACCCAAACATACAGCTTGCCATGGAAAGGAGTATGAAGGATTGGAGGAAGGCAGTAGGAAAGCAGAGATTCAGAAGGGACAAAGCATCTCCATACACTTATCTGAAATTCTCACCAATAATTTACATAAGTATCTCTATCTCTATTTTATGCTTGATTTATCTTTATATTCAAAAACCATTATAACCATTTGAATCCGCCTAACTGAGATTTACAAGATGACCATAGCTTGCTTCATACCAACAATCTCCATGGGATCGACCCTTACTCACGTAACGTTTATTACTTGGACGACCCAGTACACTTGCTGGTTAGTTGTGTGAAGTTGTGACAAAGTGTGATTCACGTTTGAGAGATCCAAGTCTTTGGCGCCATTGTTGATGATCACAATTTCGTGCACCAGTCAACGCCGAGCTATTGCCTTTAGCACCGAGCTGTACGCTAGGAGGATCCAAGCTCTTTGTCCAGGAAAACGTCACGTTGTGGAGAATATGAACAAACAAAGGGGGAGTGTACCTGCAAAGGCACTCTGATACTTAAGTTAGTATCGTGAATTCAGTATATCCTTTGAGGATAAAATACCATACCTTTATAGGTGAGGTAAAATATGTTAGTTACATTTCTGTTGATCATTTGAATTGAAGAGCAGTTATTAGGTTTTAATAAGTGATAATGCTTGGTCGGACGTTTTTATTCCAGGATGTAATCTGTTAATTCTGACTGTAACGTATAATGCCGAGTTATAACACAGAGTGCCGAGTTATAACGTAAGGTACCGAGTTATGGTGTATGATGCCGAGTTATGACATCGAATTTGTAACGACCATATCACTATGTAATTTGTGTTATTGAAATTTGAAATCTAAAAACGAAAACCATAGAAAATGTAGTTTTAGTGTAATACAGATAATCTAGAAATTAGTTCTTGTGTTGCCGCCTCCCACTCTCTGAACCAGCATAGGGATCAACAATAACATTTATAACGACCGATTTTCGAGCTGAGAACGATTATGAAAGAATAGGCTTGAGTTCATCAGGTGTCCCAACAAGATAGCCCTTTCCACCAAAAGCTTCAATCAAAGCATGGTAGCTTGCTTTTGGCAATACATGCTACAAAGCCAGCATACATAGTTTGTTAACTATATAGAACACACTCCAACTTTCTTTTCTTTCCTTTACTTCCCAAAAGCAGTAAAAGAATACTCATTCTGATCCAAAAGATCAATGAGAATACATCGACATGTAGAGTCATAATGAACTCCTTATTTGAACAAAGCTATCAAAAATTACCACATTTTCAATAACAAATATCTCATCTTAAATCGAACTCAAAATTATTCATGGTTTATAGACAGAGAAGTTTTAGAATTTTATATCAATCAAGATGCCTCTAAATAATCTAAAGACATATACCAAGAAAGAGACGTAGTTTGTTTTGTTATCATGTTCATAATTACTTTAAATTTAAAAGATCTGTATCATCATAGTAATACAATTGGTCATCTTTTACACCATCAGCCATAGTAGACTTTATGAATACATAACAAGAGTTTCCAATAAGTTTCTCTTAATCTCTCCTATATACTAATACTAACATATCATAAACTAAGTCATTTGCATGCAGCATCAACCATAAAAAGACTTAACAATTCATTAAATTATGGACCCTCAAAATGAAATGGCCCTATCCTAAAAGACTTAACCATTTACCGAACCTTTGCCATGCCTTTGAATGATAAAATGATACATATAGCAAATAAACCATCAGGATACTTTTAATATCAAAAGCATCTAGATTTCTAACCATTTACAGCCAGCACAAAGCAGTAACGAGATATCCACAATATATTGATTCAACAAAATTTCCCATAGCAACATTCATGCATGGCCAGAGTCAGTATCACTCATAAGCTACCAGTCATAAGTCAAAAATCAAAACTTTCAACTCCTAGTTCATATACACAATAAAGTTCCAAGACTATTTACCCATCAAAACCTGCCTAAACATTAAATGTTAGCAGCATGTCATGTTAATTTCCTTTTAAAGGACACCAATAAGTCCAACAGCTACAACCAAGGTCAGACTCGGAGACAGAGCCTTATATACTCATCAATTTTTGCTATTACTTACAAATATTATAGATATCCTTAATCATTTGTCATATTTTTTTCTAAAATATTATTAACCCCAAATGTAATCAGAAAATAGAGCAATTCCCTCTCTAAACCCTCTTTTTATCTTTGATTCCTTCTCCTTCCTTCTAAGAACCTAAAGCTACTACCAAAAATTCGTTCCACGTGAAAAGAGCATAACCAATCTGAAGTAAAAAGCTAAAAAGGAAAGTGCAATTGAAGGTGAAATTGACCAATTGTGATCGAGGACCTCAAGCAGGGCCAGGCGAGGCGTGGTGCGGCAACACGAGGCGTGCCGAGGTGATCCATGACAAGGGAACGCGACGGAAGCGACACAGCATCAGCGTGGAGCAGAGCAGAGCAGACGCACGACTAGCTCAAAGCAGTGCAATGCAGACCAAAGACGACAGACACTCACGCCACTAAGGACGACGACGACGACACCAACGAACGGCAGAAAAATGCCACTAACTTCATAGAATAAGCGCCGGCTAGGGTTCTTTACTGTTGGAACAAAATGCTAAGGGTGGTTTTGGTATTTTGAAAGAATGAAGGTGATTTCAATTAGCTGTTCTAACCTAATTAGGAGAATATTTTATTTTTGAACAGAATATTCTGATATCTCAAACGGTTTCGTCACGGCAGGGATTAAATTGAAAAAAAAATGTCTGGAGACTCAATTCAAAAAAAAAAGTATAAGGACCTAATTGAAAATTTGAAAAAACTATAAGAATTTAGTAATTAAACCTTTATTAAATTGTAAGTAAATTTAAATTTTATTTTATATAATTGATTCCGATCCAAAAAATAATAATTGATTTTCAATTCAATTCATTTTAAATAAAATTAAATCAAATAAAAAATACTTTGTTCTGATATGGCCTAGTTTGGAAAAAAACACTTAAATAATGAGCTATAATGTCTCAATACAAAGTATCACCAAATACAAAGTATCACCAATTGGTGATGGATATTTCATTATTTCCTTATTAGTTCTGAATTGTAGCAGAATATTTCATATTCAGTAACTGACTATTATGAATATCAATATAAGGTCATTATGTGAGGCAAGAAAAGGTAAAAAAAAAAAAAAAGAAAAAACAAAATTTTCATTCTTAATTACTACTAGGGGGTGTGTATGGTCTGGTCCGGTCCGATCCGAAGATTCAGCTTGGTCTCGAACACTTTAGGGACTATTTTGGTGTGATTTCACCTGGTTTAGGATCGGATAAGGGTCTTAAAAATAGACCCGGTCATTATTTCAGGTCGGGTCCGGGTCATTGCTCGGGTAACCCAAACTCGACCCAGTGGCCTGGTCATTATACACAATTAATATTTTGTGTTGTTAGTGATGGATGATGGCTACTCTTATATGGAATTTAAGTATTATAAACCTTAATATTTTGTGTTATTAGTTATTATAAGACTATAAGTTAATGTTTTATGTTTAAAATGCATAAGATTTTAGACTAATGCATAATATTGTGCTATTTGTATTGATTTAAATATTTGGTGTTATTAGACAATATTAGTATTGATTATGGTTATACTTTAATTTTAGAGAAGAGTTGGTTCTTGTTATATTTTTCTAAGTGAATTTTATCATGTCAAATAATGGTTGGAGTCTTGGAAATTTGGATATTATCACATGCCAGCTAATAAAAAGATATCAAAGTAATGTAATGTTAATGGTCCAGTTTTTATCCGGTTTTTATCCAGTATAATCGTGGCGCAAAAGTGTATAAGTTTCATCGAGTCAAGGCCATGTTTGAGTCTAATAAATAGGTTCGGTATATATTTTAGATCGGGTCTAAACCACATTAAATATAATTTCACCCGACCCATACACACTTCTAATTACTATATAGAGAGATTTTTTTAAATAAAAAATACTGACTTAAGTGTTAGGATATGTTTCGCATTTATTACACCGCTTAAGTTGTTGCATCTGAGTTATTGAAGATCAACTAGTGGATTTTCGACTTAATTTTATTTATGTGTACAGAGGCGTATGCATGCAGAGATAGAGAGTAAACCATTAAAACTTTTTAGAAAGATTTAGGCATTAATAAAAATATTTTTTGGAAGATCAAAATTAGAACAATATTATTTCAAAAAATGTAAAAATGTGACAATTTTTTTATAAGTAAAAAATGACTTTATATCTAATAAAGCTTGCGTATTTGATTAGAATTTTTATGAAAATTTTGAATAACTATTTACAACTAGTTTCATTTTTAAAAAAACTTTTTGAGTATTCACAAAAAATCACAAAAATTTCACTAGGTAAAAAATCAGCAAATTTAAAGGGTAAACAATATTTATTTTTCTAATTACATTTGAAAAAAAAAACTTTAAAATCTTACCTATAAATTTTTTTAAATATATATGAAATTTAATTATTTTTATTTTTTAATCATATTTTTAAATATTTTAGAGAGGTTTTTGTTGTTTTTATTTTTTTTTATCAAATATTCTTGCACACGCATTCCCTTCTCTTTTTCAATGAGTTTTATATATTAATTTTCTAGACATAACTAAGATTTGAATCAAGTGCACCTGTTACCAAGACAAACATAATTGCCACTAAACCAAATTTTTTGTGATGCGGTTTTTGTTGTTCTAATCTTTAGAAATATTTTCGTCATATCTATTTTTTTTTTTTTTTACGCTCATCTTTTTTTATATATATAATTTAGTCGTAGATAGATCAGTGAAATTGGGGACCCGATGGGCTGACGGCAGGCTTGATTTTGATATCAAAGTAAACCAACTTGCAGACGGTTAGTGTTGAAACATGACTTGATTTGTTGGATCTTCCATGTTTTGGGTCTGCACTACGGCCTAACCCAATTTATGGAGCCTCTTTATTTAAAGCAGTCGCAATTCTGACAAAAAAAAAAAAGCAGTAGCAATGTAAATTTAAAGGGGGACCACTTTTACCGAAAGGCCAGAGGTACAGTCGGCTGAAGAGGTTAGACTCCCGCAGGCCCGCAGAAAGTTCAGAAGGACAAAAGTTCTCGTGGAACAAAGAGATCATACTCCCATAGACGACAGGGAAAAAAATTCAAATTATAAATTTTTTAATTATTATTTTTATATAAAAATTTTATTAACTTATTTAATTTATTATAATGTAAAAAAATTTAATTTTTTATTAATAATTAATTATAATATTTATTGTCTAATTGAAAGAGTTTAATATATATACTTTTATATTTAATTAGATATTAGATCTATTATACAAATAAAAATAATTATTTATCATATTTATTATTTAAAATAATATTTTTTTATCTTTTTATATATATAAAATATTAAATACTAGTATAAATAAATTATATTGATAGTTATGAAATTAAATTAAAATTAATTTATTTTAGAATAATAATAAAATCTTAATTTTAATCGCAGTGTGATATTTTCTCTAAATTATATGTAAAAATATTTGAAAAAAGAAAAGACAAATTATAAATTGAAAAGATAAGTAATAAAAATTTAAAACTAAATAAAAAAACTGAAAAAATTCATAAAAATAATTATATATTTTTTATATAAATAATATTACGAGATCTCATATTTTAATTATATTTTATTATAAATTTAATATGTCCCTTATAATTTTATGAATTTATTTTAATTTTGTTATTTTATTAATTTTATTTTTTGTAGAGTAAAAATGATAGAGAAAAATAGAGAATGACAGAGAAAAGTAGAGAAAAGGAGGGGATGGAGCTCATTAATTTTGAAGAAAAAAATTTCATTTTAATCAAAGAGTGTTTATGGCAGGTTTTGGTCATCAACATAGTAATATAAATTATAGATAGAATGGGAAGGATAAAGAGAAACAGAGAAGAGTAGGAAGGAAAGGAGAAAGACGAAGTTCATTAATTTTAGAGAAAAAAATTTCTCAATTGTAATAAAAAAGTGATATATGCTATATTTTGATTGTTAAATTAGTAATATAATAATATAGAAATATAGATATATTTTCAATTTGAATTTGAATTTTAATATTTTGACTTTAATTTAATTTCATTTATGATTAGAGAATGTTATATTGCATATTATGGTTGTTAAATTTGTAATTAGTCATTAGTAATAGATATATAAGAGAGATATAATAGGTGGAAGTAGAGAGTTAGAGGAAGGAAGGAAGTGGAGGAGAGAATTTTTTAAGTTTAAAGAAAAAAATTTCATTTCAATTAGAATAAAAAAATGACATGTGACGCATTTTAATTATATATATATATAATTCAAAAGAATCTGGATTTTTTTATATGTTTTGACTAAAATTTAGGATTTTACAAAAATTTAATGACTTTATCTTCGAATTATTTCTGACATTAATATGGCTATATTTGCCATTATATTATCCAACTATAAATTCGATAGTAAAATAATTATATAATTTATTTTTTAAAAACTAAATAAAACCAATTTTTATTTAATTATCCCACCCTGAGGCTAAATAATAAAATTTTCAATTTTTCATTTCTTTTACATATATTTTTTTTCAAATTTTTTATTCAAAATTTACCTAAAGATTATTAGACAAATCAAAAAATAAATAGTACTTTAAATTAAAATAACTAATAATATTAAATCTTAATTCTTAAATGTAAATAGATGTTATGGGACAATGTAATTATCTGCATCATACCCTTGTCCATCCTCCTTATTATACGACGTCGGTGATATTAGTGTTGATGATGAGTCACCGTTAATAAATTTATTACTACATGAACATGTTGATATACACAACAATGTCCTTCACCATTTTACGGATCTTCTTCCGTTATCTCAAGATTTTAGCACGGACTATTGTGATAGCGTATCTATCCTCATCGACTACTAGCTCATGCTCATCCAACCAAGCAAGTAAGAAGCAAATTGGGTCTATGAAAATTGGTTCTTGAAATTATGTTAATTTTTTTTAATCTAAGAGTAGTTGTACTAAAAGGTATCTTGTACAGGTGAATTAATTGCAGGAATAGCTTTGTCAACTAGTTAAAGGAGAGAAATTAGTGTAGATAAATTGTGTTGAGGTATGTCTAGATTAGAGGTAGAGTTAAACTTAATAATAGATGGTAATCTAGTAGAACTTTTTCTTTGAGGTAAAAATAGTAAATTATATGAAAAAGTTGTCCCATCAGACTTAACATTTCGAGATATGTTATTTTACCGAAACAAGATAATCATCTATATCCTGTATGTTGAGAAGAGTAACCAAGAAAATCAAATGGTTGAGACTTATAATCAAACTATTTATTATTGTAAAGTCTCAAGTGTTGATAACAAGCACTTCCAAAAATTCTCAAAAGAGTGTAATCTAGTTTTTGATAAGATAAGACTTCATATGGTGATTTGTTATCTAATATTTCAGTGAGAAGTCAATTAATAAGATATGTAGAAGTAAGAAAAGCATCACCGCAATACAATAGTGGCATGGAAGCAGTAGATAGCATATTCTTCCTCTTTGCTCATGAATGTATGAATAAGAAAAACAATGAGATATCCTAGATTCAATAAGAAAATCAGTAAAGATATGAGATGTCAATTTCTTACCATTGTCTATTTGAAAGAACTTATTTGCATGTCTACTAATATTTTCTATCAGTGATTTATATTGTAGATTTTGCACAATATTCACAAATATGAGGTTCAATAGAATTCATAGTATTAATATTCAAGGATGAGATTTTACAATTTGAAAAGAAAATACTGCACAGTTTTAGCAACAAAAATGACAAGATTGGATTGATTTTTTTTTCATTTTTAGGAAAAACAACATTATGAAATCTATAAATGTCATTATGCCGAAGCCTTGCACGCGAACCTTCCTAGTGCGTCAACATTTGACAAAGCAAGTACGTGCATAAAACTTAAAGAAAACCTGATTATCATCAACAATTTGGCAACACTTACTAGATTTTTGGTTAGTTTATGGAATGAATAAGGCTCCATAATTTGAACAATTTGTCTGAATCTTTAGCAAGCAAGAAGGATTGGTCAACATGACAAATTTTTGTTCTTATAACATTACCT
Organism: Arachis stenosperma; assembly: GCF_014773155.1. Taxonomy (NCBI): domain Eukaryota; kingdom Viridiplantae; phylum Streptophyta; class Magnoliopsida; order Fabales; family Fabaceae; genus Arachis; species Arachis stenosperma. The sequence goes on from NC_080377.1 coordinate 29,018,210, forward strand.
ATTCGAATATATTTTGGTCCTTGATAATATGAAGAGTTGAGAAGATTAAAGTGATCTGGAGTAACATGATGTGTAGCACTAATGCTCAGATGCTAGGCTTCATCAATAATAGATGATAGTGCGCAACAATATAAATATATGCGTTGTGAAATGTAGAAGATGGTGGTGGAGGAGTGGATACATGAGAAGAGGGAAGAGAATTAATAGATCTTGAAGATGAATATAAGTCAGAACAAGTAGGCTATAGTTAGGCAAGAGAGGGAATATTATTGTCGAATCTATGAAAACATGCCAAGATGAGTGACCAACTTTGCTACACACTTAGCATTAAAGTCTATTTGAAAAAGATCCATTTCCACCTCTATTGGATTTGCCTCCTTTTCTCATTCTTCGACCAAGAGATATTTATGTAAAATGTTATTGTTCTTGAACAGTTTCTGGTTTCTTAAACACTTTTAGCATGTCATCATGTGTAAGGAGAAGAATTTCTACCTTTACGGAGGGAGAATGTTCTAGTTTTGAGTTGATCATAATAAAAAGTCTTTAATAATCTTCATCTAACCCTTCAAAAAAGATATTAATATGTTCCTTAGTAGAGAGAGGACTACCTAGAGCATAGAGAAAATCAACAATAAACTTGATTTTGGAGATGTACTTTGCAGCACTTAAATCATGCTTCTTAATTAACTTTAGTTGAATTTTGACTTGCTTCACCTTGTGTTTAGTAGATTTGTAGAAGTAATCTTTAATTTTATTTCAAATTTCATAAAAAAGAACAATCGACTATCTTGTTGGCGAAGATGGTTCCTTGGAAGCAAGCAAGAAGAAATCACATTGCAATATTTCTGTCTCTATTGTTTAATTTGTATGCCTCAAATTCAGTCCTAGTGTTTTACCAGATTTAGAATTGAATTATTGTTGAATAGAATCTTTATTGAGATGGTAGTCAGGATCTTGATTCTTGAACCCTTATGGTAGTTAGAGCTTGTTGTTGTCAAGTTTTGTAGTTATTTTTACCTAGTTTATTTGAAATTGGATTTTGGTAAGACTTTGGGATAAGAACAATAGAAATAGAAGGAAGGGCTAACTGGTTTTCTGGTGTAGCAACTATGGATCATAGAATTAGGTTGTTAATACTGTAAAGAAAAAATGATTGAACATGAAGAAGTTGATGTGATTAGAAAAGAAAAGAAATGAACTAAGACTAATGAAAGACTTATCTTGTGGATCAAAGAAAAGGAAAACAAAGAAAATTTGTAATGCAAAAAAATTGTGAAAAATGATACTACATATCTGAATTACATTGTTGACGACACTGAGTATATTTATACACTTGTATATTGACTTAGTCTATCAATTTTTCAATTAATGTAACAGTCTTACCAATTGTAACTCTAACAAACTTAGAAACTGATTTTTAGCTACTGTAACTTATCTATAACTGCATTAGGTAACCTTTTATACGCTTATATTCTTTACATTCCTAATTATTGTGTATAAACTCTCTAAATTCAATTGTAATTTACACACACACACATTCTCCAACAAATATTTGGTCGACATGCATACATTAGTTTAAAGGGTTACTTACACATACTCTAAAATATCATGCATTTACATATATTTTAACTCGTAAGTTACACATATGAAGTTTTTGCATAATCATATGAAGCAAAAGAAAGAAAATCTTCTCAATCAAAGCCAACGGTCTTAAACCTTAAATCATGCAGTGACTACTACAATAAAAGAGAAAATTCTTTCCTCATTGAAGATAAGATGAAGCTATATATGTTTTTTGCCCAAAGAAGGAGCAAGAAATCAGATTAAAAAAAAATACAGCCTTTGCTGCTAGAGTTTCTTCTTTGAGATTGAATGTTGTTCTATTTTCTCTTATGTCTAGATTAAGTTTAATTTAAGAGATAGAAAAGGTAAAGGGAGTTAGATCACACAAAAACTATTATTGATTTTGTTTGAGTATTTGATCCAAAATTGTACTAGGTGAGAGTGTAATTGGTTCTCCTTTTTCTAAGTTGGGTTAGAATTTAAAGTTGCAGTAAGATAGGTGTAGCTTAGATAAGTGAAATAGTGGTGAAGCACTTTGTATTGGTGTTAATCAAACTTTATTATAGTGAAAATTCTATTATAATTTGAGGTGGAAACTAGATGTAGATTTCAGTGGTGGATATTAAACCAGGTATTTTGTTATGTCACTTTCTCTCTCTTTCCCTTATCTACATCATTGAGGGGAGACAAAATGATGCAAAATTTTGCAACACCACAACTTGGTAAGTGCACCGAGTCGTATCAAGTAATATCACAGTGAGTGAGTTATCATTTCCACGAGAATTAAAGGCCTAAGCAACAATGATTAATTAACTATTCTAATTAGACAATCAAGAAACAGAAGAATGAATGAGGAATTATAGAAAACGTGTAAACAAAGGCAATAAAATAGCAAATAGTGAGTGAATGAAGACAATAATAGGAAGTAGTTTTTCAAAAACAGCATCACTTTTCACAAAGTAACCTAAACCAGATTTTTCAAATATACGTTTTTGACTAATTAACATTTTGTCTAGATTGCTGGAACTTTGAAAAAATTGTGTTAAATCACGTTTCAAACCTCTAATAACCTCATGAAATCGTTCATTTTCTTCAATGAGATCAAGTGAAGCATTAACCGATTGTTTGCTTTTAAGTTTTTCAATTTCAGGTTTAAAAATTCTATTTTTTCAACCAAATCAGTAACAATTTTAGTTTCTTTCACTTTCTCTTTGAGAAGATCGTTTTCATCTTTTAAGAAATCAATTTTAATTTTGTATTTATCATAATTTTCTAGAATGTTTCTAACATGTGTAGTTAAGTCATCAATAATTATTAGCAGATCCTCATTAGATAAATTAGAATAATTTACCTCTTCTAGTTGATCTTGACTAGCCATGAGACATGCTTTTGCTTCATGTTTGGACACATTTTCATCATTAAAGTCATTTTCAAGATCCTCCTATGATGCCATTAGAATCTTCTTCTTGTCTTTCTTCATCTTGTCCTCCTTCTTGAGCATAGGACAATCATATTTAAAATGGCCAACCTCCTTGCAATGATGACATATGACCTTGATGAGGTCCCTCTTCTGTTCCTTTGAACTTAAGCATTTACTCGTTCCTTTGCTTTTCATGAGTCTTCTCAACCTCCTAGGAAAAAAAAATACAATTTTGTCAGTGATGATTAGATTTTTGACGGTTTAGAATTTCACTAATAAAATCTCGTTGTAAAGTATAGTCTCTAAACCAACAATAATCCTTTCATACAAAAATTTGTTTGTCACAAATACAAATCCCTAAAATCTATAAACCAAAGTATTTAAACCTCGGGTCGTCTCTTAAAGGACTTGCAGGGTAGTGTTCTTGTTATTGGTTGTTTATTTTGGGGTTTTGAATGAGAAACATGAAAAGTAGATGGTAATGAAATTTTATTAACAAAATGGTCTTGGCAAAGGTTTGATGATCAAGGACCTATATCATTATCACTAGCCACAATTATGATAGTTGTAAGGATTAATCCCACTTAGTCATCCTCTAACAAGTAGCAAAGGAAAGTCAAGTAAGTTATATCAATCCAAGTCCATAAATCCTAGTTCTCACTAATTGAATTAATGAAGGCTAGAGTCAATGGCTATCAACTATCAATCACTTGGACATTAGTAACTCAAGAGTTCCTAAGTTACCTTCCCTAAGCCAAGAACATAAAATTCTACTATAACATCTTCCCAACCATTTCATCAAACACTTGGAAGGTACAAAAGAAAAGTATAGTAAGTCACAACAAGAATGAATTCTAACAACAATTGAATACAAAGAATTAACAACAACAATTAAGAAAATCACAATTATCATGAATTACCTCAAATTGCATTATTGAAAGAAAACAAGAGAACAAAGATAGATCCACAACAAAGTCAAGAATTACAATGATTAAAGTACAAAACTAGAAAGAGGAAGAAGAGAGGAATAAGAATTGATAGAGGAAAAGTAAATCAAAGCATGAATTAAACCTAGATCTAAGAGGAGAGATTAACCTAATCCTAATCCTAATTCTAGAGAGAAGTGAGAGCTTCTCTCTCTAGAAACTACTTCTAAACTAATCCTAATGTGTATGAATCATCTAAACTAAGCTAGAATGGTAGAATGATTAGAATCCCCTTTTTCCCCTTCAATCCTTGGTCCTTTAAAGAGCTTTGGCACCAAAATTGGTTGTAACTGGGCCCCACAGCTTTCCAGAAATTGTTGGGCACATTTTCTGTTTAAAACTCACGTGCGGCCTTCGGCGCAGACGCGCATGGTACGCGTACGCATCCCTGGCCAATATTGCAATGTGCGCGCAAGCGCCCTGTGCGCGTGTGCTTCCTTGGCCGAGGTTACTTCTTTGGCTTTTTATGCTTCTCTCTACTTGCATGCTTCCTTTCTTGCTCCGTTGATCTATGCCTAGCCTATTTTAACCTGAGATTACTAGCAAACACATCAAGGCATCTTATGGAATCAAGGATGAATTGAAATTACCAAATTGAAGGCTTAAAAGCATGTTTTTACATTCAAGCACAAATACGGGAGAGATTACAAAATCATGATAATTCATTGGCTAAATGTGAGAAAAGGTTACCAAAATGCTCTAAATTCAACACAAGATAAACCCTAAAAACGGGGTTTATCAGTCATCTGAAAAACTGTCATTGGAATCGTCTTCCAATGAATCAATATTGTATTTCAAGGCCACTCTTTTTTTCTTGTCACAGTTCATGTGGTGGTTTCATAAGCAAGTAGTTTTCTCTCAACTCATCATCAGTCATTTTATCCAAATTATTACTCTAAAAAAAACAGTTGCGTTTGTTTCTTACTCTTTAGTGAGACTTCTCAGTATTTTTTTCACTAGCATTTGTTCGGTGTGAGTCATCCTCATAGCATCCAAGCTATTTATGATGATTGAAAATCTTTCAAACAGCTCATCGATGGTTTCTCCTTCCTTCATAGTGAACATTTTATATTCCTTTCTTAGCATATCAATCCTTATTTCCTTGACATGTTGAGTTCTTTCATGAGTAACTTGGACTTTATCCCAAATTCCTTTTGATGTTTTACATTTTGAGACCTTCCGAAATTCTTCAAAGCTAACTACGCAATCCATCATGTTGATTTCCTTGGCGTTTAGCTCTATATTTTTTGTATATTCATCGTTCCATTTGGATTCTTCTTTAGAAGTGACAACTCCTTCAGCACTTGTGATTGTTGGGACTTGTGGACCATCCATAACAAATTTTTATATGTTGTAATAAACGGATTGCATAAATATCCATATTCTCTCATTCTAGTAAGTGTAGTTTTGACATTAAAGAAAGGAGGTCTATTGTTGGAATGACCCTCATTTTGCCTCATATCGAATAAAAACAGAAATAGAGATGAGAAGAGTAAATGACATAGCCATGTATCCTGATTCAACTATCATGTACAATGTGGCTTACATCTAGTCTCCACCACAACTGTGATGAAATTTTCATTATCTTTTTCAAAGATTTATAAACATCAATTTCCAATGAATCAACCAAACCCTATAAGCGAGAAACCAAACTTCTAACCAAGCTTGATTTGGCTAGGTTTACTCCCTAGATTTTTAACCATAAGTACTCACCCAACTTAACAAGAGAAACCTCTCAGGTTCATGAATACAAAATACAAACGATAACATAAGAGTTTGACATAATTTTATGTTTTTCTCCAAGATTACTCTCTTTACTTTTACTCTCAATGACTTTTTTCTAACATCTCACATATTTATTTTTTCATTGATTTAAACAAAGAAAGATAAAACTAAAGAATAAAAAGTTTAATGTTGAACCATGAAGGAGAAGAAGGTGTAGCTCGAAAGCTATGAAGATCCGAACAGTATCCTCACTCTCCTTTCTTCAATTTCTGACCGTTTACCCTTTTATACAGGAGTAAAGCTTCCAAAACTTAAGCTCGGTTAAACACCTTTGACTTTGTTCTTCTTTCCCATAAATCAAATCAAAGATATAGAGAAGAGATGGGATAATAGCAGTGATTTCATGGATAAGAGAGTTGGCTTAGATTCTTACCTAACTTTTTCTCTTTCTTTTTTTTTCTCTTGACTTCCAAGATCTGAACCATTGATCTATTCTTTAATTCTAAGTTTCAATTGTGACTTTTGATTTATAATAAATAAAGATAACCTCTATTTTCTTCTTCTTACCCAAAAATGTGCAACAGGAAGATGGTAGCTACAACAAGCTAGAGTGATTGCACAAAGATGGTAACTCATCTTTGATTCTTCTGCATCAAATCATATTTGATTTTTCCTTTAGCTCCAACTTTTGACTTTTTCTTCTCTTTTCTTTTCGATACTAAGAATTGGTGATATACTTTTTTCATATTGCTTGAACCCAATCTGAAAATACTTTTTTATTTGTGAAACTTCTTTTCATCCTTGATTTAAGGTTAGTCACATGGGTTATGATTAGAAGAGAGAAGTGAGTGCTTGATTACAGGCTAGAGAAGAGAATAAGTGCTAGCTCTTACAATTGGATCTCTATATTTTTCGCACAATAACCACACACATTACAAAAATTTTTGAATTTTTAACCCAACTAATTAATAACGTTTTGTCGTCATCAAATTATTATTGTTTTTCTTTAAACTCAACAGTAATCAAACTTTGATTATAGTAAAAATTTTATTGTAATTTTTGTTAAACTCAATATAAAGTCTCAGTACTGTAGACCACACCAAAATATATTGTTGTATCATTCTTTCTCTTTTTTCTTTTTCTACACTATTGAGACAAGACAAAACTTAAAATAATTTCTTGAGTTGTAAGTACTACATAATAATCTATTTTATAAATTATCAAAAATGATTCCTTGATTCAACCCTCTCAAATTATTTAAAAATTTTCAATTGCCATCCAAGTTTTAGGTTCAAGGGGTAAGTTTAATAACTTGGAATAAGCAATCTATAACAATTAACGTTACAATATAAACTCTCATAAAAGGATAATTCAATAATAGACCATATTTCAATAATACTTAGCCAGTATAAGCTACTCTTTTTTTGGCAGCACTTAGTTATCAACGTATTTTATAAATTGACTTCAAGAAAAAAATTAAAATTTTTCTTGATAAAGAAAAATCATACGTACTTTTGAAATTTAAAATTAGGTTACAAAAATATGATGAATTTAAATTTAGATTAAACGATAGAACGTGACAGAAATCTTGTTGCATTTTTCACACAATTTATATAATGAAATTAAACTGGACTAACACCTTTTGAGTTCTTGACAAGCATTTGCAAAGAACATTACACCGTGTTCTACTTAAAAGAATTATTAAATTAAAGGAAAAGTATAGAAACTAACAACATTTTTGAATAATGTTTGAATAATGTGAATTAATAGGGTTAAAAGAGTAAATTGATCTTAAATTTAATTAGTATCATTAAATTAGGGTGTAGTGTGATTGGTGATTATTCATATTGTTCAAGATATTCATTGTTTCTCTAACATTTCCCTAAATTAAATACTAGTGTTAAAGTAAATAGTTAGGTATATAAATAGGTGTAAAATTTAAATATTATTGTTTTTTTTTTCATTGTATTTTCTATCAATTATGCATCATTTTTTGAATAGTTTTCTAGAGATGAAAGGCGAGGATATTTATAGCAAGAAAATAACATAATGCATTATTATAACATTATTATATCATTAAAATTAAAAGAAAATTTGATGTATCACTAATAGACAATAAAATAAAAAATAATAATAACAATATTCGTAACTCTACATACACCTAATTTTATGAGGAGTGCTACACATACAAGTCATTTGGTTTACAAGTCATACAAGTTGAAAGAAACTTAACAAAAAGTACGCTGGCCCATATATGATTTCTATGGCGTGCTCCGCGTTCCTCCTTCTCCTCCTCCTCTTCCTTCTTCTTCTCCTTCTTGTTCTCCTACTCTTTTTTTTCTTCTTCCATAAAAACGAATTTCTTGTCAAATTTGTTCGATCTCCTTCGTGCGTTCTCTCTTTGCCTTTTCATTCGTTGTTTTATCTGCGTTTATCATTGGTATTCTTGCTTCGTTTTTTTTTCGATTTTCATGATTTCTGAAATCAAGCTTTGAAATCGTTTTGAAGATAGTGAAACTTTAGAAATACACCCAAACGATTACAAAAATACACCCAACCGATTACAGAAATACACACAAAAGGTTACAGAAATATACCCAAACGGTTACAGTAATTCACCCAAACGATTATAGAAATACACCCAAAGGATTTAAAAAATACACCCAAAGTTCGTTGAAGTACACCTTATGCATAATTCAGAATTCTTTTTCTTTCTCCTCCTCATTTTCTGCTGCTTCTTCTTCTTCATTTTCTTATTTCATATTCTCATAATTCTTTTTGGGAGAAAAAAATCAAACAAAGAAGAAAAAAATATATAATATTGCAAAATCAAAAGAAGAACGAGGACAAACACGACGATGAAGATGAAACACTTCAAAAACGAAGAAGAAGAGGAGGAATGAAGAAAGAAAAAGAAGAAAAAATAAATGACTTGTATAACTTGTATAGAAAAACGCTTGTATGTGGAGAATTCCTCTAATTTTATTTACTTTTAACATGGACTTGTTTTAAATGGAGGTGTAGTATTCTTTGTATTTCTGGTCACATTTACTACATGATACATGTCGCATTTTTTTGCACAGTTTTCAAACATCACATTTTTATAATAATTTTTAAAATTAAATTTTTTTATTGTTGTCATTAATTTTTTATTTTCCTTTTATTCAGGTGAAAATACACTAATAAAACGTGTGTACTAGCTAAATTTGTTAGCTAATATAAATAGAATTTGTTGGCCTACTGAACATTGCTTATTCCTCAAATAATAATATCATAATGGAAGAATCTCTAGTAACATATTTATTTTGTCGAATTTGCTTTTATGTTATAAGTTTTCAAATAATTAAATCATATATTATCCCAAAAACACTCAAGGAAAACCATATTTACAAAATCATATGTTGGTTTCAAAACCAATGTCTAGTCTAATTACACACTTAGAAGAATTATTTAACTAAAGAACCCATTTCATCAGTGAGTTTTTCTTGCAAGGTAGGGCACATGTCACTCGCATTGTGACTATGACATGAGTTTCAAAGTAGCCGTGCGTAGGTTCTTGACAAGTTCTTTAAGGGTCAAGTTGTAACCTTCGCCCGCCTGCAATACAGCATTAATCAAATACGATTAAACATCATCCTGAATTGACAATTTCCATACTTAAAAACTAAACCACCACATTAATAGGTTAGGCCAAACTAGCATACTTTATTTATTCAACCTAGCTAGGTATAAACCAAATCATTGAAATTAATAATTATTAATTTAAAATACATATATATTAAAATATAAAAAATATATTAAAAAATTAAACAATACATATAATATATATAAATATTTAGTATTAATTTTAGTGTACACATAATATTTTATTATTTTTACTTTTTATATGCCTCATATATCCTTTAAAAGCACTCTTCATTATAGATTAAGGTGAAGATCCTCTTCATGAAGTGCAAAACGAAGAAAAAGGGTAATAGAAGATTTGACCTGAACAATGATGGTTATGTCAAGAATGGAATCTCCAAATGATAAGACACTGCTATTAAGAAGCATCAATTGAAGGCTTTGAATCTCAGACAATATTCTGACCAAAATGCCCTCTTCCTTCCAGCAGTGGATTCGAAGCAACACTTGTTGCCCCCACTCTCTTGCTTCAACCTGTGGAAGACTACCATCAATGGTCTCTTCTTCGCATAATGAGGAGAACACAGCAGCACCATGACCATGGAGTTGTTCTGCTTTTTTCGCCTTTGTTTTCTTGGATTCTTCTTCGAGCACTGCCAAACGCTCTTTCAGCTCTTTCACATACCTGATAGAGTCCCCCAACACAGAAGCCTTGTCCATCTGTGTCAATGAGTGAACATATTCATTAGGATCAGTTTGGTTTTGATGGGATACAATAAGACACGGTACTGAAAATAAAATAAATAATAAAAATATTTAGTATTATTTCTAGTGGTCAATAATTATGTTAAAAATATAATTATTAATGTTATTTTTTTTTATTAGTTGAAATTTTTTGGATGATGGTTTTATAACATAGTAGTAAAACTTAGCTTTATATTGAAAAAGTCTAAAGATCCATCTTTGATGAGTATTAAAATTTAGATAAAAGAAAAAAAAAATGTTTAAGAATGTCTGGTCTATACAAAAAAAATTAAGCAAACTCAAAATAAATTCTTGTTTAAAGAAGAATATTAGAAATATAACAATTAATATTATTTATTTCTATTACTTTAAGCTTCTGCAACGAGTGATTTCATAATAAATTATTTCAATAATTATAAAAAAATATTTCAAATATTTTTATATATAATCATTTAGGTGTAAAAGATCTTAGTTGACAATACTTTTAATAAAAATGTATTGTCAATAACAGGTTATTTTTATAATTAAGTGGCTATTGAAGTGTACTTTTAAAAAAATTATATTGACGAAGTTATTGATTGTTAAAGACATTAGATATTTTTTTTTATTATAATTAAGCAGCTATTAAAAATATTATTTAAAAGTTATCTTTTTCAACATCTATCTATTTAGGTAAAAGATGAATTGTCTCTCGACAATGTTAAAATGATTAATCAATCTCTAGCTATTAAAATTTTTAGTTAAATCAGACTTTATAATTGATTATCAAATAGTTATTGCTCGATGTTAGTTATGATATTCATATAAAATTAGTTTGAGAAACAATTTTGTTAAACAACCAACAACGATCTAACTAATAAAAAGTCAGTAAACATTTTTATACTATACTCTATATTAAATAATTATCATTATTAATTAGTAATTATTTAAATTTCTTTTTAAAATATAAAATTAATGATTATTAATAATAATTATTTAAAATTTGCTGGTTAGGAGTTATTTATCTATACTTTTTTCTTGAAAAACAATCTCGCTAAAAAATTTCTAAATTAGGAACTAATTAATCTGAAGATTTTGAATGTGAAGGATTAAAGTTTGCATGGAATAAATGTTAGGGGGGTAAATTAAAATTAGTGTACCTTCTTGAGGCCAGGAACAAGGGCTGCAAGAGCAATGAAACTCTGACTGATCTTCTCTCTTCTCTTTCTCTCAGCTATGATATGATCGTGAGCATGAGATGGTGACCTCTTACCAAGTGTTGAGGTACTCTTTGCTTCCACATTTTGTGTATTCAAGGAATCACTCTTTTTATTATTATTATTTGGAGTTTCAACTGAGTCTTGTCTTTGGTTTAAGGTGTTTTTCAACTCATAAAATTCTGTCGTATTATTGGGTGGAGACGATGATAACGAGTCTGAGTTATCAAAGGACAGAATCTGAGACCTTAAGGATAAAATTGAAGATGATGAAGAAAGTTTCGGTGAAAAGGTTTCATCGTTGATGCTTCCTAGCATCTCTTCAAAACTGGTAATTTCATCGGTGCAAGAATTGCTTAGCTCTTTGGATTTGCATTCCACAAATAAAGATTGGTCCTGCCGTTGAATGTGATGGTGATCATAACAGAAAATTAAAAAAGTTGTTAATAATAATAAAAAATTAAATAATATTACAAAATCAGTATAATTTATTATTTTTGTCGGCAGTTATTAATAATATTTAAAATTATTGTCAAAAAATATATTATTAAATTATTAAACTAAAAATAATAAACTACTAAATAAAAATGGCGGCTAATAATATAAAATAAAATTGTAACCTTTGTATTTTGTTTTAAAAAAGTAATCATAATATATTACCATTAATTCGTCACTCCATATATATAAATATATATTGAAAAATAATAGATGCTTTAATGAAGTTGAATAAAAATATTTTTTGGATGAGCTATATTTATTATGACCAAATAATGAAAACATGACATATTTTTGTCAATTTTTTTTTTGTTCAACCGAAAATAGTTGAATTTGAAATAACTCAACCATCTAGTTTCTTATAAATAAAATAAAATTGTTAATACTGATCAAGGATGTTTTTCTTCTCATCATTATTAACTGTTTTTATTTTATTTTACTTTTAAAAAACCAGATTGACAAACAATAAAATCGTTAAATAATATGATTGATCCTATAGTTAATTATTTTATTAATAATATGTAGAACAACAGGTGTGTGTATATATATATATGATTGATCCTATAATAATTTTCAGTTTCTATGGAATATTTTTGCAGGAAAAAATTGAGTAACTAATAAATAATTAATTAATACCTGTAGTGCAGACTTCCCTTGAAGATCCTCACTTGCTATTAACTCATGTGAAAGAAAATCTTCCTCATCGACTAGATCAAAATCAACGTCCGGGAAGAAATTGTAGTCTTCATCAATTTCCTGCTAAAGTTTAACAAATTAAATCAGATACATAGCACTATGAGTAATTGTTAAATTATATATATATATATATATATATATATATATTTGTTAAACTTTAAAGAAATTGTAATACTTTACTATCTGTCCAAATTCGCTGACTTTTGAGTAATTGTTAAAGTGTTTTAGTTTCTGGACTACTATTAATTAATATATATAAACCGAGTATGAGTTTTTAGCTAGTGCTATATTATTATCAATAATGTAGCTAGTATCACATCAATAGTTTTGTAAACTTAAAAAAAAATAAAAAATGTTTACTAAAACTTGAATCATCACAAATTAATCATTTAGCGAATGTACGAAACCAATTCTTTTAATGTATTTCGCAACCACTCCAAAATATTTATATTAGTCAATTTTTAGTTAATTACTTGTATATATATGTTATTTCAACTGACCACTTTTTCTTAACATTTAAAATTTAATATACAAATTATAGTTAAATACATGTTGCATGCATTAAGTCCTGAATGTATCTAAAATGTGAAATTAACTCTCATTGTTATAAAAAAACAATGGAAATATTTTGTAATTTCAAGTATAAAAAATTTGTAACTTCTTTTATGAAAAAAAAACTAAAGTGGGATTTGAGAAAAAAAATATAAAATTCACATCTTTATTACTTTATAAATATCGCAGAACTATTTAGACCAAACAAAACTTAAACTATGAAATAGAGTTATGTACATGAATATTGTATCTATCACGCTCTCTCATATATAGAAAAGTTCTTTGTGAACTTGAAGCATGAATTTGCAATGTTTTCAATTTTTGTTTCATATTATATGAGCTAAATTTCAAACATTTTTGTAATAGAAATTTTGGTAATATTAAAAAAGTATTTATCTTAAAAATTTTGATGATGTTACACTTATAAACATTTTTGTAGGCAAGTCCTACCACCACTTTGACATAAGTCTAACAAAAAAAAAAAAAAACGCACGCATGCATTAGCGCTTCTCTTTTTTCACACTAATTTAGCACAGAAATTTTTTTTCGAGAGCATAGAAACTTATAACAGATAAATTTTTATACATAGCATAGAAATTTTTATATATATAAAACTTTTACACATACATAGCACATAAATTTTTGCTACGAATATATTTTGTTAGTTGAGTGAGTTAATTATGGTCTTTTAAGTTTTTTCTACTGCTATTCATTAAACTTTTTTTGCTATGCATCAAAACTTCTTGTGTTATATATGCACCAAAATTTTTGTGATATATGCATTTTGTTATTTAGGTATCAATGTTTTAGACATGTAGTTCTTAAAAAATTTTTGTATTGTGCACTAAATTTTCTATACTACATATCGAAATTTTTGTACTATGTGTATATATTTTGTTGATTAAATATTAACGTTCTAGACATATAATCTTTTAAATATTTGTGTTGTGCATTAAAATTTTTTGTATTGTAAATCAAAATTTTTGTACTTTAATTTTTTAATATATATAAGAAAAAAAAGAATATAATAATAATAATAATAATAATAATAATAATAATAATAATAATAATAAAAAAAAAGGAAGATGAAAAGACAAAAAAAAATAAAAAAATTAAATAAAAAAAAGAAAAAAATTGTTATTGAAGTTGACGATATTGTTAAAAAATAAGAATAAAAAATAATAAAAGGACGACTACTATAACGATGACCATTTTAAAAAAAAACGTGCATATCTAAATTAATTGAAATTTAGTCGACAAATTACTTGTCCACGTAGTTTTATTGTAAAACTTTATATTACTAAACAAAACATATTAGTAACTTATTATAATAATTTAAATAATTAAATAAAAATACATAAACAATTACACATTTCACTCGGTATATTAGGATTTGTTTGATAATATTAAGCTATCTAAATATCACAACACGTAAAACATCAAAATTAGATGAGTTTAGTTTCGTACCAATTCAGATAACCAGCTGGCAGCTGATGTGTCCATTTGTGTGTTCGATTTCTCCATAAGATCCTAGCTACAAATGGAGAAATATTGCATACAACATATTATGTCGTTCCTATATGTTTTGTGAAGAATCGGAGTTCTTTATATATAGTGGGATTGCCATTTTTTAGATCATTTAATTAATTAATTTCCTCCTCTAACATTAGCCACAGACCCTACATGCCAAAAACATAGAAATCGATAATATTAAAAAAAGGCACGTCAGGACAAGCTAGTTTCTAGCTACCTTAGTAGCTTGTCTTTATTGCTATAAATGACGATTCATGCATAATGCATGGAGTTTACTTAATTAATTAGTATTATAAAAATAAAATTAACAAAACTGCATGGTGGCGAAAGACGTATAGTATGACGACAAACAAGAAATTTCATATTGTTATGTGCTATCTCAATGGGCCTTTTAAATGTTTAAAATAAATGAGATATTACTATCATATTATTTTAAAGTAATTTTTATTACAAATTTGTTTTCTTTTAATTTATGTAAACAATCATAGAGTGTTAGGTATCACGTTTTGTAAATAATATTTTACAACAATTTTACAGGAAATATTTAAAAAGCTATAACCTACTAAATTATTACAGTTACAAAGTTTTGTGCTTACTAATATTTTTAAAGCTGCAATAACTTAGCATGAGCATATATGGTAATACTAAAACGTAACAACCATGTGATGATTTAGTTTAAAAGTTCCTAATACCCTTATGCTAGCACAACAATTAGTGGGAAGAACACCCAATACCAACTAACTAGAGGTGTACTAATTGGCCGGATCGGATCAAGTTTGATTAGATTTGAATCTGACTCGAATATTTAATTGAATTTATTATAAAAATTTAAAAGTTAATTTTAAATTAACCTAAAATAAATTGAATCACTAGAAAAACGTTAATGACCGTTAGATTAATCAAATAAATTTATTGTTAAATAAATTATCGTCGGATTTACGATCGTCCTGTAGTTGACGGTATAAATGGCACCAGAAAATTTTTACCGGTAAATTTTTTCGTCCTTCGATGTTTTTAATGGATTGTTAAGCCTGAGATGATAATAACCATCGGATTAATCCGACAGTAACTTTGGCGTCATTTAGCTTGAAACGGTGCCAAAACTTATCGTTACATCCGCCGGTAGGTTTTTTAGTTTTTATATTTTTTGGGCACAGTTTAGTCACAACTAACAATCAAATCAAATTAAAACTGTTATTAACGAAATTGTTATCAGAAATATAAAATTAGCAGAAATCAACAAATTATTTTATTAAAATAAATGGTATGAATACAATAAAATGTCACAGAAGTAGAGTAATGTACCCTAAACAAAAAAATGCATAAAACCCTAACCCCTACAGATCCTGATAATCCTTATCGTCGTCGTTGGCGCCGTGGTCCTCCTGCTAAGGTAGCAGAGTAGGTCCTGCCGTTAGTGCCCTACCAGCAATGTCGCTGCTGCCTGCAGCATGCATCTGCTAGTTGTACTCCTCCATCTGCTATCACAACCGATCGAGCTGCTCTAGATTCTCTGTCAGATCCGAGCTGGCGGCAACGGGTTCAAGAATCTCTCGATACCTCTGCTCAGACTGTTCCTGCTGCTAGTGAAGCTCCTGTGTTAGCTTCTGCACCTCCTTCCTCAGGTCGATAACTTCCTGGGGATCAGTAGGGTTAGTGGCAGAGGAAGAGGCAACGGAAGCCACCAATGCGGAGGAGCGGAGGCCACTATCGAAGAACGAGACTAGCTCAAAGCGGGAATTCTTGTGGGGTTCAGAGACGGTCTCGCACCAAATCTTATCGGGATCCACGACTAAGGTCTCGGTTCGTCGGCTCCACTAGGCGGATGAGATTCCTGGGTCGCAGCCTGCAACCTCTACTGATACTCCTCCTGCGGCACACACATTAGTTGTGATTAGGATAATAATTAAATAACTGACTTTAAACCAAATAAAGCTAAAATTTAGGATTAATTTAAACTCACATAGTGGGCTGCCAACCGCTCGTTAGCAAATCTCTCCTTGTTTGTTTTTAAAGTATGGGTATACTTGAAGGTCTCCGCCAGTGTCACCTCATGATCCAACGACTTAGACTACAAACTAATATATTAACTAAACAATAAAATAAACGAACAAATTAAAAAATGACAGACAAATATATATATATGACTCTGTCAAAATTTTTAGTGAAATCGAAAAAATTAAAATTATATTTTCAAAATTAGAATTAAGATTTCCTGCTTCATATATATATATATATATATATTATAAAAATTTTGATAGAGTCTCCCCTGAAATTTGGATTTAGCCACCATTGAAGGGTTCAATCTATACCAAATTAACATAATTATTTTTACAGTCAAGCATTTTTCAAACAATTTCAGTTGCAGGAATCAGCAAACAGTTAAATAATCCAATATTTTTCAGCAATCTCCGAATATAATCTAACCTATCCTAATCACCTAAATCCACTAAAACTGAAAATTAAACACCCTAAACTCTACTAACTATTTATGTAACTTGATAATGAAAAAGAAAATTAAAGACCCTAAACTCTACTAACTAATTCAAGTAACTACTATAACACAAAACAATTCCAAAATTCCTACCAGTCTCGTCTTCGTCTTCATGAAGGTCGCTGACCCACCCGTATATCTCGACGACTTGGGCAAAGCCCTATTGGCGATGTTTGTGAGACGCCAACGCCTAAACCCCTCGTTATCTCTAAAATAAGTCTTCAGGTTACGCTTGATGTTTGGACGGATCCACGAGGTCAGGTGGTCTTTTCCCTGACCAACATCACTCGTCATCTGCTGAAAACATTTGGCTGTCCAGTGGTCGTAGATCTTCCGGATCATGAGGTTATGCTCCGCATCCCATATGAATTTCAACTGCACAAAGTGATTCACCAACATTAGTTAGTTGGAATAAAATACAATTCAAATACAGTAAATTAATTCTAACCAAATTGGGTTCTTACTTTCCACTTCTAAAATCAGCGCTCTCTGGTCTCAGCCATGATCGGTGTGTAGGTCGGCCACAGGTAGTCGTACATGGACTTGATGGCCTCGGATATCTCTTGTGTGCAAGCATTGGGATTCAGTGCATACCTGTCAGAGAACAGACCACACAATTGCACAATAACAATCAAATAAGATAAACAAACTTAAGATAAACAAATTTAATAATAAAAAATTGAACTCACAACTGCATGCCATCGGGCCAAATCCTCATCCTGATGACGGGCAGTGGTGGAGGGACATCCTGTTTGGGGACGTTGGAGGTATCACCCACTGCTAGCTCTGTCGACGTCGTTGCTGCATCTGCAGGGGGCGTAGCAGAAGGAAGCACCCAGTTCTGGTTTGAGATCATGATAAATTGTTGGTCCGATGGAACCGCCTGTGACATCACAGGGGTCGACAAAGTAGCCATGGTAGAGGGCGATGACTGGGCAGCCCTGGAGGATTCGGTGGAAGCCCGCCCTCTACCACGACTACTTCTCCCACTCGACCTACTTCTGCTTCCCGTCGTCATGTCTGTATAGCGAATACATTAATAACAAATTAATAACATAATAAACACCCACAAATAATAACATGAGAAACTCAAGAAATAACAAATAATTCGAAAAGTGCTTTAT
The DNA here is from genome assembly GCF_014773155.1 of Arachis stenosperma. Taxonomy (NCBI): domain Eukaryota; kingdom Viridiplantae; phylum Streptophyta; class Magnoliopsida; order Fabales; family Fabaceae; genus Arachis; species Arachis stenosperma. The sequence goes on from NC_080377.1 coordinate 29,036,362, forward strand.
TTCAACAAATAAAAAAATAAATTACATAGTGTTTTAGTTTCAAAATAATTAAATTAGGCTTTCAAAAAATTCTAACTTTATTCTATCTTATTTTCTTTTCAAAATATTCTAACTTTCATAGCATTCTAACTCTTAATGCATTCTAACTTTGTTAACAATTTTTTAAAATATTCTAACTTTCAAAGCATTCTAACAATCCAAAAAATTATCCTATGCAAATTTAAGAAAACACAAAATAACATTATAAAGCATCACTAGCAATACATATGGCAAAACACTGTAATTAGTCAGCATAAACCAACAGTTCTAAAAGCAATATGAATCAACAAAATAAGCATTAAAATAGTAATTTTCCAACAAAACAACAACAACTAGCGAATCATCAAAACAGGTAAGCATTGCTCAAACAAATTCAGTAATAATTCTTCAGCCAAATTAACAATAAATCACAAAATTAATGATTCAGACTAATTCAAATAATCCCAGCAACAAGAATCGACAAGCTCAGATAATAATTCCAAACACATTGAGTAGAGATTAAAACCTATCAATCTAACTAAATTATCCTAACCTATTCACCTAAAATCAATTTACTGTAACACCCTTATTGTCAGAATGTCACGCTTCTGAGTACGCCACTCTGATAGTGAGAATGTTACGACGACTTTCATATATTTAATAATAAGATATGAGCCTTTAACTCGAAACCGTATGCTGTTTTCTTTTGTAAACTGGAAATACTTTTTTATTTTAATCAAACATGCATATATAACCAAAATCAATCACTAAATCCTCATATATATACATATATATATATTATAAACATATCAGACTTCATATACAAGTAACTTACAAATATTATAAACATACATATCATTACAACTTCTATCCCTCTTACAAGGGTATATAGTAATAAAAGTGAGGGGAAGCTATAACATATACAATAATATACAATACAATCAGATGCACAGAAGGAACTCCTTAAACTCTTCGTGCATCCTGAAAAAGAAAATTTGTAAAGGGTGAGAACATCGTCATCGCTGGTTCTCAGTAGAGAGTTTTTAAGAATTGTCATAAGAGAATATGCAGAAAATAAAGAAATGATTTCAACTGCAGTGATTATAACTTGTCTTATGAATATATTCAAATAATTAACAATTAATTATCCAAAATTCAAAGTTCACTTTTTTAGTTATAAGAATTTCAAAACTCAATTAATATCCCATAAAATAACCCAGTACGGCCTCCGGCCCAACTTAAATCAAATCACCACCAGAATTCAATATCAAAACATAATCAATTTTTGGCATCAAACAGTACAAGGCAAATACAATCAGAGAACAATTACAGCCAGTACCATATTAGGAACAACCATCAATGTCATCACCGTCAGCATAAGGGATCTCTCAATTGTTCAAGCACAGACAAAACAATACAAGAAATACACAAACAGGGAGGACAATTAAGGCAATTAGTTCAATTAGCATATAGGTACAATTATTCAAATAGACAAGCCAAATACAAGATGCACACCCAAACAATAGCAAACAAATGTAGTATGATACATGTCTGTCCTACTTGCCGTGAGCTCACATGTCGGTTACTTTACTAGAATCTGACACATCCAATAGCTAACCCGAACATCGTCCTCTTAAAAATTGGTGGGCGGTAAACCACCATGATCCCTCCCTGGTGAGCGGTACACCACTACAATCCTCACCACTGTGAGCGGTACATCACCACAATTTTCATAAGATTTTCAATTAAAATACTAGTGGGTTATAAATAACCATGATCCCCACATCAATTGCAACCCTGGACAAGCGGTACACCACCACGATCCTTGCCAGGTGCATAAATTACATACAATTATTTATATCCACAATCCACCTTAATCAATATATTTAGCACTGGACAAGTGGTATACTACCATGATCCTTACTAGTAAGTAATCACATTCAAAACCACAAGCTTTTAAAATCATGACCCGTAGCAAGTGGGACTAAGCCACAACTCTTGCATCTACCCATGAAGCTTAAATACCGAAATCTCTTTTTAAAAGAATAATTTAAATCCATTTCTCTTTAAAAAAACTCGTTTTCACCAAATCAGAAGTATCAAACTAATCTTGATAATCCATTCTTCAATTCCATTTGAAATCCCCAAAAGCATAACTCTCAGATTTGAAATCACTGCATAAATCTCACTTTCAACTTCATTCTCAAGTTCAATAATTTTTCAAGAGACAAAAATTATCTTTCTTCACCATTCAAATTCAAATGTTATAAATTTACCAAAATCTCTTAAAAGGTAATTCTTTATTTCAAAACCCAAAACATAATTGTTTTTGTATTGAATCGAACTCAAAATATACTTTCTTAATTAAATATTCAAACTCAAAACATAATTCTCTTTTCAAATAAATTAAACTTGAAACATAAACCTTTCATTGATAAATCAAATTCAAAATGGTATAATTCTTTTTATAAATAAATAAAACTCAAAACAAAATTCATTTTTTTCTTAATAAATCAAACTCAAAAGGAAATCCTTTTCTTAATAAATAAAACTCAAAATATAATTCATTTCTTTTCTTAGTAAATCGAAATCAAATAAGATAATTCTTGAATCCAAACTTTTCTAAATAATATTTCAAACCAAATCTTCAATTTTTATAAAAGTTTTGGCAGCATCTCCTTTAAAATACGGACTTTGCCACCCTTCAAGGATCCCAACCAAACCAACCCAAACATCTCTCAATCATTCGAATCACTTTCAACAAACCATGATCACAACAACAACAACAACTCAACTTAAGAAAATCAACAAAGTCCAGAACTCAAGCAACTAATCTCATCAATCACAATTCAAACCAGCTTCAACAAAATCAATTAATAAATAAGAATTCTTAGCCTTCTCAAATAGTTTCAAAACCATATCATTCCTCAATATAAATATATATAAAATCCTACGCAACTCATTTCTCGATATAAATATACCAGTCAGATTTCCAAATCAAGCTTTCATTAACTATCACAATGCCAACTCAATCAATTAAGAATTCAATCAAGTAAATAATCACATTATTTCAAAATAGCTCAGTCAATCCATAAGACTCACATAATGACCAAGAATATAATTTTTGCATCAATATCTACTTATAACAATTCTTGACAATAAAAAGAGTTTAAGAAAAGCGCGCCTACCTCAGTTTCGACTCAACTACGTGACAAACTCCCTTTTTCTCTCAGCCTGCAACACTGGCAGCCGCAACCACAACTCCATGATGTTGCGGCAACAACAACTGCAACATTCACCACAGTGGTAGCAACCTTGATGATTTCAAAGTGACCACGATAAATTCAACAAAAACAACGAATATAAATGAAAACAAGGCAGGATGATGCAATAGTAGCTCTAGTAGACACCTCCAACAACAATGACGGCGGAGCAGTTCAGTGGTGATAGCCCCACCCAATGCAAATAGCTCCAAAAAAATGGAGGCAATAGTGGTTTCGGCAAGCAAAAAAGGAACCAAAAATAGGTAGAGCCTAGCAATCGGACAGTGGTTCTCGTGGTGGTGGTTGTCCAGCGACGACACCAGTCATAATAGGGACGACAGCTTCAACGATGGCGTGCAACTCGCCGGCGACAGAGACAGCACCCTTCTCTCTTGTTGCACTTCTCTCTCTCTCTCTCTTCGAAACCCACTATGTTGACGGCGACGGCCAGCAACGATGATGGCGACGGCTCCATCATCGATAGCAATGGCAAGTGGCATGACGACAGCTCCCTCTCCCTTCTCCTCGCTTCCTGTCGTAGCTCTTTCTCTCTTCGTAGTTCTGGCTTTTCGACGGCGGCGGCGAGACCCAGCAGTACTTGTGCGACTCCCTCCTTCCTTCCTCTTCTCTTCTCTTTTTCCTTCCTTAGCTCGTGTGTGTGTGTGTGTGCTATGAGGAAGAGTGACGACGTGAGTGTGGTGAGGGAATGGTTCGTGTGTGTTTTTTAAAATTAGGGTTTTGGGTAAAAGTTAGGTGTAAGGGTAATTTTGGTAATTTCTAATAAAATTAGGGGTAATATAGTAATTAAAAACCAATTTAATCAAACAATAATTATATATAAAGATACTATTTATTCATCAATTTATAAATTATTTTTAAATAAATACTCTAATCCAAGAATTAGAGATAACCAAGTTAACTTCCTTTAAAATCATAAATAAGTATCAAGATTTAAATATTCAAAATATGGTATATAAATTTGTCATTATTTTTCAATTACTAAAAATTCAAATTTATAATAAATATTATAAATAATAAATAACTTATCATTTAACTTTTGAAAACCTAGGGTCTTACATCTACAACAGAAATTAATCTATCTAAACTAATTACTTAAAATCAACTAACTAAATGAAATTAAAATTAATTAATCAGAAATTAAACCACATGAAAAAAAGATTCAATGAAAACTCCTAACCACATAAAATCAACTAAAATAAAAATTAATCTAATTAAACTATTTAGAAGAGAGAAGAGAGAAAACCTGGAACAGAAATGGGCGGTTTGAGCAGCAGCGGCGGCGGCTTTTCCAACGGCGAGGGCAGCAGCGGTGGGAACAGAGAACAAGTAAGGGGGCATTTTGAGCAGGGGCGGCGGCCTTTGCAGTGGCGGCATAGGGCTAAAGAGAGACTAAGAAGTTAGAGAGAGAGAGAGAGAGAGAGAGAGAGAAAGGTGAGAGATTAGTGAGAGAAACCAATTTCGAAATGAAGGAGAAGTTTGTGGTTTGTAATTAGGGCACAATTACTGTCGGATTTATCGGTGGATTAATCCGATGGTAACATAGTGCTTGTGAACAAAAAATAGCATTTCAGTAAACAAGGTTCAATGTTGGATTTACTCGCCGGCAAATCCGATGGTAGCTAGCATGCCAAAATTTATTTTTTCCTCCAAATTTTACTGTCAGAACATCAACTCTGATGGTAATATTTTAGGGTGACGAATTTATTGTCAATTCTGATGGTAAATCCAATGGAAAAATCATCGCTAATGTCGGTGTGCGGTTCTTATAAATAACATATACATATATATTGGGTCCTTACTTGTTTATTTGAATACCTATTATAGGATTAAATTTTAATATAGGTAGTAATTGATATAAAAGAGTTTGAGTTCAAACTAAAACAGAATAAATAGTAAATTTATAGAACTTTTTAAAAGTAAAGTACAACAAAACAACAGAAATAGAAAAATATTGAATCGTCAAAACTAAAATTACAAGTACACTACATGTAATTATCCCAGCTTCTCCCACATGAAAAAGTATATGTCACTACCTCGTCCGCCATCACATCATCCCCTACTCATGTCACCTGCCATGTCACTTAAAGTAAGTAATAGTAAATAAAGTTAGACTAACATTTTTATGATAAGACACAAAATAATAACAAATTGATAACATGAGCACATGATAAACAAAAGATAAACATATTTACTCAGATTCCTTAGAAGACGAAGAGGAAGAACTATCATCACTATCACCATTCTCATCATCCCGATCATCTTCAAATTTTGAAGTTGATGTATCGGAAGGTCGATTTTGTCAACCTCTCCTGAGGGTGAAGAAAAAATTTCTGAAATTTTAGTTTTAGTTATGAATATAACAGGATTTAATTGAATATTTTGGAATAGTTTTTCTTGCACATCATCATTTTTCTCAGTTATCAATCTAATAGGGTATTGATCACAACTCTCCAATTAGACCTAGACCTTCTAGGGTATTTCATGTAATACATTTGCCATGCATTTTGTGCTAGGATGAGTGGATCATATCTATCATACCTCCTAGAATGGTTAACCTTGATTATCTTATAGTCTTTATACATGCGAGTGCCTCAAGGCTGTGCGGGATCACACCATTCACAATTGAATATCACATTTCATTTGATTGGTTCACCCAGATACTCAATTTCTAAAATTTTCTTCAACCCAAACCATTTACATTCACCTTGGCTTGCATTGCCATTTAGAAAATCCCCGTGTTGTACGTTGCTCTTTCTTGAGCATGTTCTAGTGTGTAAAATTTCATTCTGTTGACCTTCATCATATTTTAATTGGTACATTGCCTATTATGACCTTAAATCATATTAAGCAAGTGAGGACATGCCAATTTTTTTATCATTCACATGCATGGGATTGAAACCATTGCCGGAATTCTCACATGTTTTTCGTTCTATAAAATGCCTCAAACAACCTCCTAATTTCATCAACTTTAGGAATATTCAGGAGAATGTGTATGTGGATCAAGTTTAGTTCTGTGAAGTTTAACCACTTAGTTTGTTTCCTTCCCTCGAGTGTGCTGGCTTTACTGAAGATAGACAAGGTTGGTTCAAATAAACATTCACCACTCGAGTCATTATTACCCCCAATCTAATATGAGTAGATTGGATGTGAGGCTCAAAGTAGTAAGAACAAAAGTAAGTAGTTTTCTTCGACAAGTACGCCTCACATACATACCTTCTACCCTAGCTCTATTCTTGATCGACCTCTTATAAATACCAATTTGACGTTCAAAAGGATATATCCATCGATACTGTACTGGGCCACTGGTGCACGAAATTGCAATCACACCTTTGCAATATGCACAACTAACCAGCAAGTGCACTGGGTCGTCCAAGTAATACCTTACGTGAGTAAGGGTCGATCCCACGGAAATTGTTGGTATGAAGCAAACTATGGTTATCTTATTAATCTTAGTCATGATGCCAATAAGGTTTTTAGAATTTAATTGTAAAAAGTGAAAGTGTTTGGAATAAGTAATTGTTACTCAATAATGGAGAATATGTTAGAGTTTTGGAGATGCTTTATCCTCTTTATTTCAGCTTTTCTCTTGTACTCCTCTTCACACACGCAAGGCTCCTTCCATGGCAAGCTGTATGTAGGGTGTCACCATTGTCAATGGCTACTTTCCATCCTCTCCGTGAAAATGGTCCAAATACTTTGTCACAGCACGGCTAATCATCTGTTGGTTCTCGATCATGTCGGAATAGAATCCATTGATTCTTTTGCGTCTGTCACTACGCCCAACAATCGCAAGTTTGAAGCTTGTCACAACCATTCAATCCTTGAATCCTACTCGGAATACCACAGACAAGGTTTAGACTTTTCGGATTCTCATGAATGCCGCCATCAATTCTAGCTTATACCACGAAGATTCTGATTATGAAATCTAAGAGATACTCATTCAATCTAATATAGAACGAAGGTGGTTATCAGGCACACGTTCATGGATTGAGGAAGGTGATGAGTGTCTCGGATCATCACCTTCTTCATAGTGAAGCACAAATAAACATCTTAGATAAGAACAAGCGTGTTTGAATGGAAAACAGAGATAATTGCATTAATTCATCGAGACGTTGCAGAGCTCCTCACCCCCAACAATGGAGTTTAGAGACTCATGCCGTCAAAGAGTATAAAATTCAGATAAAAAAATGTCATCAGATACAAAATAAGTCTCTAAAAGTTGTTTAAATACTAAACTAGTAACCTAGGTTTACAGAAAATGAGTAAACTAAGATGGATAGTGCAGAAATCCTCTTCTGGGGCCCACTTGGTGTGTGCTGGGGCTGAGACTTAAGCTTCTCACGTGTCTGGGCTGTTTCTGGAGTTGAACGCCAAATTGTAACCTGTTTCTGGCGTTGAACTCCAACTTGTAACCTGTTTCTGGCGCTGAACACCAGACTGCAACATGAAACTGGCGTTGAACGCCAGTTTACATTGTCTATTTTCGCGTAAAGTATGGACTATTATATATTTCTGGAAAGCCCTAGATGTTTACTTTCCAACCCAATTGAGAGCGCGCCAATTGGACTTCTGTAGCTCCAAAAAATCTATTCCGAGTGCAGAGAGGTCAGAATCCAACAACATCAGCAGTCCTTTTTCAGCCTGAATTAGATTTTTGCTCAGCTCCCTCAATTTCAGCTAGAAAATACCTGAAATCACAGAAAAACACACAAACTCGTAGTAAAGTCCAGAAATATAATTTTTGCCTAAAAACTAATAAAAATCTACTAAAAACTAACTAAAACATACTAAAATCTACATGAAATTACCCCCAAAAAGCGTATAAAATATCCGCTCATCAGCCACACCTATATTTCATATGCCAAGTGAATAGGGAGATGTTACATGGCATTAAAGAAGTCAAGAGAAAATATTCTCTACATCTTATAGAGGATGACTGGGATATTCTGTTTCATTACACGAAAATTTTTCACAGATAAAGAAGGAAAACACAAATATCTAAAAAACTGACTTAGTTTTGTTTACGGCTTTCAAACTTGATTAATCATTTCTCTAAAAATAATTGGAAGGAGGTATTCCATGAAAACATGAAAATCATGACTTTTTATGCCATAAAGTCTTCCATGATTGACATCAGAATACTTGCTGAGGTTTGATGCATAGCCATTGGGAAACCTCAACTCATATGACCACTAACACATGTTTTGTCTTTTTCCTAAGGTTAATATATAACTACCCTTTTGGTTTAGCACATGTACCATTTCCCATTAACACAAGACTTAGTTCTATCCTTCTATATAGTTCAGCCACGTCTAGCCTAGCTTTGTGGTTATCTTTGATTCTGTCACTATCCATCACCATGTGGATGACATTGTCGAACATGTTCTTCTCGATATGCATCACATCGAGGCAGTGACAGATCTATAAAACTATAACTGATGGCCTGTGTTAACTATTTTAGGATAACCATTAACCCTTTACCACACCTTTTCACCACTTAATTTGACAGTAGGTTCCTCATGTTCCTTAGTGTTCTTCCTAAATGTAGTTTGATTGCATCTATGACGATAATCCTCAGGCAAAAGCCTTATGTGATAATCAAACTAAGATATTTCCTCCATACTTAAGTTAGAAAGCCTTAGTGTCCTCCATGTAAATGGGACATGATAATTTTTCTTGTGTCATCTAATTAAACAACATCCGATAAGTAGAAAAATAATTGATTGTCAACATTATGATGGCTTTAAGTGTGATGTTGATTGTAAATGACACATCATAAGTTAAAATTCTAGGAGATCACGACTGGTTCAACTCATCAACGAGGGGTTAAGGATATACATATATTTTGGATTATCGAACACACGGGAATAACACAAGTTAAAAAGAGATAGGGATCTTTCATGCACATCTCAGCCGAAAGATTGTAAGGGATAATAACGACAAGCCAACATGAATAAGGAATGCTAAAGTGGATGTTTTGAGAAAACTCATACAAAAAAGACCAAGTCTTATATTTCTAGGTTTGATTGCAAAACTTTAGTGTTTTGATCAAAATGAAGCCAAGCTTTCCTATGTGAATGGTGGGTCATGACATCGTCTGTTCGGTAGTTGTTGAAATGTCAAGTTACGTGAATAGCTAAACTCATTGATGTATACTACCTTTTGAGTCTAGGGATTAGGGGTAAATAAGTCATTCTCTTGCATGAAACCTTCTTAGTACATTTGTTTCGGTGAAATCTAGAAGAATTACAGAATTTGCACTCAGTTAGTCCTTCGTCGTCCTTATAATTATCATATAGTCGTTAATGCATTAATGGCCTTTAACTCCAATTGTGAAACAACCTTCTTGGTTTCATAGTAGTTCTTCGAAATATCACTAGGATCCTTCACGACTACCTTTAATAACGTAGTCACTTGGTCAAATGAGTATTGTGAGTGATTATTTTCACACTTAATGCCTAATATTCTAGTGGCAATTGATAGTTGTGAATGAATAGATCCTTTCCATAGAGGTCTATGAACCATTTCTAGCATTTAATAAAATGTATGCACCTTTGGATTAGGTTCTTCCTCATTTGCTACTGCTATATTAGGTTGTTGAAAGACATATACTCCCATTAATTCATACCTAGCAATGTTATCCTCCCTGAAAATCATACCTAGTACATCATCATCATCATGACAAGATCTACCTACACCAGAGCTACTTCTAGCTTTTTGGCACTTTTCTTGTGTAGTACAAAAATCCAATAATTTCGCATAAATCCATCATCATCAAATCACGCCTGACATCGCCAATCATCTTAAACTTAGCACATTTACACTTGGCACACAAACAGCTAACCTTACTCAACCTTAGGTGATCATCAGATAACAAGAAAGTGTTTAAGAATTTGTCTAAGTCCTTGACAAAAGAAGGTTTCAAACCATCTATTTGGATAGACCTATCATACGTGCTGGAGCAATTTTGAGCCATTAGCTCTTAATTTCTCCTACATTGTCTATCAAAGTGTTCATAGTTAAGTTTTATGAAGTGTTTCAAATTTTTTAAAAATTTTGACAAAGTCTCTCCTATGATTATTAAGATACTCCAAATTTTTCTATTACCAACCTCAATCAAGTATTTGATAAACTCAATGAAGTATAACACAACATAAATAATCAACATGCAAAACACACTTACTTTGTTAATTTCAAAGGTTTTAATCACCTTATACCCCTCAAACAAGTATGGAGAAAACACAAACAATCTCTATAACAAACAAATCAGAAGGATTTCTATGCCTCTGCACAGAATTATTTCACCTCTCCAACACTACAAATTAGGGGTGTATATTAAAAAACTAAAATGTGGTTAACCGGTTAAAAACCATAATCACATTTTCATTAACCAATTTAACAAAATAATTTTAAAAATCATATCCACATTTTTTAAAATTGGTTAACCAAAATCAAATTTAAAAAAATTGGTTTTTAACCGGTTAACCAAAACCAAATTTCAAAAAATTTTAATTTCAATATTTTAGATTAAAAATTCAATTAAAAAAAAGTAGTTTTTTTAGAAAATTGATTTTTTGATCTAAAAACCGGTTTTTAATCTAAAAATTGGTTTTTTAAAACCAATTATTTTTTCAAAATTTATTTTCATTTTTATAACCAGTTAAAAATTGGTTTTTAAATTTTATAATTGGTTAATAACCAGTTTTATCATATGAAACCAATTTGGTTAATTAACTAAGATTAAAGTTTTTGTTAACCAAAAAAGAACTTTGGTTTTTGAATTAACCAAACCATGTACAACCCTACTACAAATCTATCCTAAGGTTCAAGTCTCTATCTTAAACATGCATAATTGGCAAAAATAAATTTTTGCTATTTAGTTTCGATATCATTATTAAACTTATTGATTACAAGTTTAATTATATTTTTTTATCATATTGAAATTAATAAATTTTGATAATATACCTAAAGGCAATAAAAACTTATTCAACTTCTAACAACAACAACAACACTAGCAGCAACAAGAACCTGCATTTTGGTCGATGTTGTTTCAAATTAACCCAAAAAAAAAATTTAAAAGGTTAAAAATGTTTGAAAAACTACAAAAAAATTGAAAAGTAAATCGATTGAATTGAAGGTTTCATCACCACAAACATGACGGTGGTCCCAAAACGATAAAGAGAGCTCCGATCGACAAGAAAATGACCCTGTAAGATTTGGCTAGAGAGAGTGCGAGAGAGTGTAAAAAGAGAGTGGGCAAATCAAAATGGAAGGAGAAAAAGGAGGTTGAGGCATTTTTATTTCTGTTTATTAATTTTACCGACGGCCAAGGTATTGATAAATTATATTACCGGCGTCCCAAAACGTTGCATTTCATTTAATTGAATTTTACTAATGGTTACTGATGGCTTGGCTGTCAGTATATTTAGTGAATGTATCATTTTAAAATTTCAAAATGTTAATTTTACCAATGGTTGTGGATATGGGTAAAAGTAATAATAAAAAATGTTATTTACTAAAATAAAAAATGTTAAATTAATTTACTGACGGTATAACATTTATTCTTTAATTTTTATTTTCAAAAAGATTATATCAATTTACCGACAATAAAGGCAAACAACGATAATAATAGTGTCTGCCAATTGGGGTGCAATTGGTGCCAAGTGGTATACATCGATGACAGTAAATAAAATGCACAAACAAAAATAATGCACACTTTTATTAGCGACAGTTTCTTTTATTATTGACGGACAAGCCATCAATAAACCCTGCCTCATCACGGGTGATACATGAGCATCTTTAGTTATTTTCTTTATTATTTCTTTGAATAAAGTTAGTGATTTTCTTATTCTCAATTGAGATTTTAGTGTTTTAATCAATATTTTTAAAAGTTACTTTGAGCTTGGGTATGTGTAGAAAATTGTTGAAATCAAGCAAAGACAAGAAGGAAACGGAGCAAGCAAGAAGGAATATTGAGACCAAAGAAGGGAGAGCCAACCAAACAAGTCTCTGGGACAACTAAAGAGAGGTGGCATGCAGAAAGAACCAACTCCCAGGGAACCAAGAATTGAAAACAAGTCAAGAAAAGTTCAAAGAGAATTTGCAACCCTGATCTCTCCACACTCCAATGAGCATAAATTGAGCTAGAGAGGTTAGAAGCTGATTAAGTGGAATTAGAAAGCTAACTTCTAGAGCTTTCTAACGATATATAATAGTCTGTAGTGGACATACATCTAAGGCAGTCTCCTTCTGAGTTGAATGCAACCCCCTCAACCATGCGCCTCACATATGTTCCATTCACTTCACACATACTCCATGCACCTCATATATTGGCATTTTCCCATCTCTAGAGCTGCACACCTTCCATGCGATTTACATGTGATTCATGCACTTTACATACAGTCCCAGGAGCTTTACATGCAGTCCATATGCTTCACATGCAACACCATGCACTTTACATGTAGTCCCAGGCGCTTTACATATGGTTCCATACGCTTTGTATGTGATTCCATGCGCTTCACACATGCTTCACAAAGGCCTCCAATTCCTTCCTGATGGGCTTGTACTTTACATGTGGTCTTGGACTACTACTAGAGGCTTGTGATATCTTGCCAAATCTGTCACTAATCTCTAATCCTTTGAAGCATTTGAATTGATGATTAAAGTTTAAGCACAAGGCCAGTGATTTGAAATATTGATTAGCAATCCTGAAGAATGAAAAACTATTGAAGGAACATTGATTAGTTAGATTTGATTTGTTTTAATTTGATTTGGTTTGAATTCTAAATTAATTTGGTTTAGGGTCAGTGTTTAAAGAAGGGATACACTCACATGTCACTCTCCTCCCCCCCCCCCCACCATTTTTTACAATTCATAATTCTAGGTTTTCTACTCCACCATGAGCAACTAATCTCCTTTGTTAAGGTTAAGAGCTCTGTTAATCTTTTTATGGATTATTAATAAAAGTGTTTACGTTATTTGAGGTTTATGCTTTGATATGTTTCATGATTGAGTTTTCGTTCTTCATCCCTAAAGATCTAGAATTGTTGAAAAATATTCTAACTCCATTTTAAATTTTAAATATTGTTTTGGAAAAAGTAATATTGAAATTAGTTTAAAAACTCTTTCTCACTACTTTTTTATTTAACTAGGAATGGTGTTTTAAAGCGTGTGCATCATTTTGTGATTTTCAATTGTTCTAGGTTGAATAAGTGACAAAATTTGGATTAGAAAGCTTTTGGAAATCACTCTTTTTTGTAAGTTTCAATTGTTTAGGACTAGTTTGGATAAGTAACATATAATTCAACCTAAGAACTATTCTTGAATCTTGTTTGAAATTAAATCAGAATTGTGTTTCACCTCTTTTCTTAAATAATTGACTAAGAAATTAACGATTAATTAGGTTAAAGATAAATTGAATTTCCAAGAAATTGGAATTTGATTGTTTATGATTTGTCGTGATTGATCTCTGCATGCCTCAAATAAATGAACACATGAATTATTTTCCTAAAGAGTGAACATCTCTGAAACCTTAATATTCTCACCATTAATTTTTTCTTCACTCACTGTTTGCTATTTTATTCTCTCTGTTTACACGTTTCATATTCATTCCTCTGTTTATTTGATTTGGCTAATTAGAATAGTCAATTAATCGTTATTGCTTAGTCCTTTAATTCTCATAGAAACGATAACTCACTTACCATGATATTACTTGATATGATTCAGTGCACTTACCAAATTGTAATTTTACAAAAATCTGCATCAAATAGGCCGTCAAAATGGCGGTTGATAATTAGCATATCTCTTATAGTAGATTGAATTTAATAAATATTATTTTAAAACAAAAAAAAATAGTATATAATATAAAAAATATTAATTGAAATAGCACATTCAATAGATAAAGAGCTAACATAGTAAATTGATAGTTACTTCTAGCTAAGGGTGTACAAAAAATAATCAAATTGTGATTAATTGGTTAAAAAATCATAATCACATTTTAGTTAACCAACTTAATAAAACAATTTTTAAAATTATATCTATATTATTAAAAAGTGATTAACCAAAAACAAATTTTAAAAATTGGTTTTTAACCGATTAACCAAAACTAAAACCAAATTTTATGCAACTCTTGTGATTAGATTGGTTAACCGATTTTTTGCAAAAACAAAAGATAGTTTTTAATCGGTTAAAAACCAGTTTTTAATTTTGATTTTTGAAAAATCCAATTTTCCTATGTAAAAATTGATTTTTTTTAAAAAACTAGTTATTTTTTAAAACTGATTTTTATTTTTATAACCGGTTAAAAACTAATTTTTAAATTTCCTAACCGATTAATAACCAGTTTTATCATATAAAATCAATTTGGTTAATTAACAAAATTATATTTTTGGCTAACCCAAAAATAGGTTTGGTTTTTAGAGTAACTGTAACACCCTAACTACCAAAGCTCACGCTTCCGGCTGCGCGACTCTGATAGCTCGGACATTACGGCGACTCTTATACTATTTATTATTAAAATATGAGCCTGTTTAAATCTTTTTACCACAAATACCGTTCCCAAAAATACTTTCGTTCGATAACGTGTATCCAAAGAAACCATACAACTTACAAAAAACTCATAAAGAGTACATCCATATATATACATACATATACAAATAATATTACAGACATTAACCAGTACAATTCCTATCCCTCTTACAGAATATATCAAGATAAAGGCGAGGGTACAATAATAATATTCTAAAGCAATACAGAGCATCTCAATAACAATTAATTAAACTCTTCATAACTTCTGCACCCAAATCCTGAAAGGGGAAAAATGTAGGGGGTGAGAACATCATCCTCGAAAGGGTTCTCAGTAGAGGGTTTTTGGGAATTACTGTAATAGGATACATGAAGATAAACCGTACCAGTGATTAATAACCATCTTATGCCTCTTTTCAAAAACAACAGTTACAATGAAAGTAAAGACAAAAATCTTTTCTGAAAGAGGAACTGTTCAATTCTCAAAACATCAAAGCATTTCAAAAAGGTTTATCTATACTGAACCAAAATAACCTTTCATATCTTATTCCAAACCAGAACCACAAAACCGAAATCAACCATCGGTCCATCTCATTCAACCACGGCCCTAGGCCCAAACAATCCAACCACAACCAATCCACCACAATCCAACATAGTTTCAGAAGCAAACACAAGTAGGAAGATGCAAACACAAACAAACAGTTATTGCAAGTAGAACAATTAGCAGTTAATCACATAGGCAAACCAAGTACAATATGCATACCCAAACAATGTCACATAGATGCATATGATGCATGCCTGTCCCTAGTGGCTGATGATATCATCTGTCGGTTATATAGCCAACCCGACACGTCCTGGTAGCTAACCATGGACAGAAACACCCATCGCGGAGCAAGTAAGTTTGAGCTACAACCCCCTTGCTACTACCCGCTCAACCCAGAGTCAGTGGAATAACCACTACTGCGGCTACTACCCAGGCGGGTGTTTAACAGCTCAACCTGGAGCGAGTGGAATCACCACTACTACCGCTACTACCCAGGCGTCACAGTCTCTAACCTGGAGCAAGTGGGACGAACCACGACCCTTGCTACTACCCAGGTATCTCAGTCTCTGACCCGGAGCAAGTGGGACAAACCACAACCCTTGCTACTACCCAGGTATCTCAAGCATATATTCATTCAGTTCCAACCATGGATCAACATCCATCTCAGCCATCCGGCTTAATTTCATAATTCATAGTTAGCCATACGGCCCACAACTCATTCGGCAATCAGTCATAAGTCAATATCATACACAGCCATTCCGGCTCACGGTTCAATCCAGAACCAGCCAATATTCATAATCATACACAGCCATTCCGGCCCAAAACAAAACAACACTTCCACACTCAACATCATCAAATTCATAAAACCGGCATTTAAGCCATAAATCACTTTTCTCAAGCCATTTCACTTTGAAATCAAATTTCAACGCTTTTCAGCCTTGGCTTTAAAGATCTCATTTCTCAAATCATCTCAGGCTCATAAGCCAAATTTACTCAAAGTGAGTTCCCTTTTTAAAACAAAGCCACTCTCGGCATTCTCTTTCCAAAACTTCCAAAACCATGGAAAGTTAAAGATTCATTTTGGGAACATTCAAAATTACCCATCCAACAATGGGATTTTAAAACAAAAGTTTCTTGCCAGAGTCCCAAGTCTTTAGGGAAGGTCAACTTATATAAATTCCTTAAAATTCATTGAACTCTTAAAATCATAAATCATCGGTTCAAGTAAATAAAACTGAATTTATTATAAAACCGATCATACAAAATCACAAGTTCCAACCCGGTCCAAAAATCAACTCATTTGAAACGGAACCGGTTCATTTGAATCAAACCACTTTCAGGTTTCTTTTTGGAACCCATTTTTCCAACTCTTCCAAAATGCCTCAAAATTAATTACTCAATCAAAAGTCTAGGTTCCTTTAAAAATCACTAAAAACTCCTTTTTATATTGAAATCAATATTAAAGTATCATTCTTTCCTTCAGTGATTCAAACGGTAAAAATAGTTCAGTTCTAAATAAGCCGAACTCAATGTATAAGGTTCATCAAATAAATTAAGCTTGAAAACATAAATAGCCTTTTAATAAATCAAATAACACAATTTCTCAAATCCAACCCTTTTTAAATAACCTTACAAACAAGTGTAGGATTTTGTAGAAATTTCGGCAGCACCTCCCCTAAAACTTGGACTTTTGCCACCCGGTTCGAGTCCCAACTAAACCATTTCTCATTCCTTTTCAACAGCTCAAAACCAGAAATCAATTTAAAGCAAGCTAAATCCACAATCGCCTCAGTGGCGTATCTCAAGGAAATCATTTCAAAATCAACTCAATATCAATCAATATAACTCATTTCCAAAGCTTTAAAGAAACGGTTCAATAACAAATCATTTGTCCAAAACCAAATCAATTAAAATAAACCAGGCTGAATTCAAAAGTGCATTCGACCTTTCAAATCATCAAAATAATTATCTCAAATCAAATCAATCCTCAACGAATTAAACTCGGATTCAAATCTTTAAAGAATCAACTTCAAACATTACATTTCACAAGCCGCACAACAATTCAGCCAAACCAACATCCATAATCATTCGAGTCAATCAAATAATACATAAGGCAGATACAATCACTAAATACACAATATCTCACATCAGTATCCATATGTAATAATTCCAATACATAAAACATAGTTTTTGGAAAGCGCCCCTACCTCAAAACGCAAATTTCATAACCCAAACACGTCACAGAGTCCTTTTCGCCTCAACCCGAAATCATCAACAACCGCAATCTCAGCTTCAAGTCACATCCACAATAACCATAGCGACACTAATCGCAACATACAATAATCAGGACTCGACCCCACGTTATCAAAACTCATATTCATTAACCGAACACAACAGAATAATAACGCGAGGCTTTCCGAAACATAAATACTTACTGAACTAGCGAAACGAAGCAATTGCGATTTCGAACCGGCGGCAGCAACAGCTCCGGCGGCGGCCAGAAACTCCGGTGGATTAACTAGAAAAACCGCACAGCATCAAAACCATCTCGAAAACCCAAAAAGGCAGAAACCTCAAATGAAACCCTTACCGGCAAACATTTCCGGCGACGGCAGCAAGGTCTCAAGTGGCCGAAACTCTGCCTGGAGCTTCAGCGGTGATCCCGGAAGTCATAGAACCATCTCCGGCGGTCAGAAACACAGAAGCACAGCGTCCCCCTTTGACAGTGACTCCTGCGGCGGCCAGAACCTTTTTCCGGCGGCGGTGAGACCCCAACAGCAGCTGGGCGCAGTGGCTGGGACACCTCTGTAACGGTTCTCCTCCGGCGGGGCTCTCTCTTTTCCTCGCGGCAACACCGGCGACGCTGGCGGCGAGCAGGTCAGCGACTGGGTAGCGTGACTCTTTCCTCCCATCGCGGTCATCCCCTTCGCCTCAGATCTGCTCTGCGACGGTGCAGGGAAGGCGGCGCGGCTGGGCTGGGTGCAGCTTCCACGGTGATGGCGAGGCAAAATGGTGACCCAGGCTTCGCAGACAGCGGCTGAAGGGCGCGGTTTCCATCCTCCATCGCGACCTTCTCTCTCGCCTGGGTTCTGACCCGCGACGGCGGCAGCTTCACGGGTGGCAGTGGCAGTAAAAAGGGGGCTTCCTTCATGCCCGCGAGGATGACGGCGGCAGGACGGACGGCGAGGCTGATCGCGGGAGGCGCGACGGCGACTGCGACGGCAGTGAGCTCCGGGCTGTGGCGCAGTCCTGCCTCTCTGACTCCCTTTCTGCCTCAGTTTCTTTCTTTCATGGAACTGGGAAGCCTTGTGCGTTGCGTTCTGTTGGGGAGAGGGGGAAAGATTTGCTGCTATAGCTGAGTGTATTGGTTTGAGGAAGGAGAAGTGTTGCTGCTGCTGTTAGAAGAGAGGGGCAGCAGTAGTTGGGGGAAATCGGGTCGGGTTAGGGTTTCCAAGGTTAGGGTTTCATTTTTGAAAATTAGGGTTAGGGACATTTTAGTAATTTCACTTAAAAATAGGTATAATGTAGTAATTAGAAATAAATTCTAATTCAACAATAATAGTGTATAAAAATACTATTTGTTCATCACTTTCACAAATTATTTTCAATAAAATGTCCCAACCAAATAATTAGAAATAATATACTCAATTTCTTCCTTTTTCCAAAATAGCAGTAATAATATTTAAAAATATTATTTATCTAATTATATAAAAATCCTTATTATTTCATAACCATCAACTTTATACTTCAAATATAGAAAATAATCCAATAATTATAAAATTGGATAATAATTACAACTTATCTCAAATCCAATAAATCAAAACTTGCCTTAATTATCTTTAATAAAATAATCTCTGAAATTAAGGCTATAAATAACTGTAGGATTTGAGACTTGATCATAATAAGACTTTTCAAATATTCTGGGTCTTACATTCTACCCACCTTATAAAAATTTTCGCCCTCGAAAATTGATACAAAATGAAAGAAATTCCATAACAGTTCACCTTTGAACACATTTAAGGAAGAAGCAAAAATATCTCAAAATATAATCATATATACGATTTTCAAATACGTTGATTGTCATAAGCATAAGGATGTAGAGGTAGGAGTGTGATTGCAAAGCAGACGTTACAAGGTAGGCTCAATGCAAAAGTTAGCATGGGTCAATCATGTGATAGAAGGGCAAAGCATCAAAGGCTATAAAACAGGATGGAGTTAAAACGACGTGCTTAACCTCCGCACACTAATCTCATATCAACCTCAAAGTTTCAACTTTCCAACTCCATCAAGCACTTTACAATCCCAAATTCGATCATTAGCCTGACAACCACAAATCCGTTCGCAAGGAACAAAACGCCCACAACTCATACGTTGCACACCTACCGCTTCAACTTCCATATACACATCACGTCTTATAGAACTAACATATCGCGTTACTACGTTTGCAAGTCGCACGTGATATCAAAACAATTCTCGAGTCTACTCAGAAGGATACAAGATTTAAAAAGGAGAGTCAAGTGTCAAGGATAGTACTCAAAGATTTGAGAGAATGTATCCAATTCCAAATAAACAAGGACACTCAAGCAATGAAGTTTGCTAGACTCAATTCAATTGACAACTTCAAAGATAACCCTTAGGTCAAAGAAGTTCAATAGGATCAATAAGAAGAAAACCAGCACATCAGTTTGAAACAAACTCAAGCTGAGTCGAGGAAGCATGAGATTTACAGAAGAGAATATTTCAAACCCAAGACAAAACTCACAGAACTTAAGAGCATGATTAAAATACTTCCAAATACATTGTTCTTAAAAGAATCGAAAACTTGCGGAAAAATCACTTCGCAGTTTAGAAGAAAGTCAAGTAAGAAACATTCTTCAAGAGAGTAACAAAAGCATAATCGTGTCTTTGCTTTAATGCAAATTCATGTTGAAGTAGACCTTGTAGAGTTCTAAAACAAAATACACACAAGTTTGGCTAAGAGCTAAAATATTTTCTCAAATATGTTAGAAAGATAATTAGGTGTACAATCTTAATCAAAAGCAATCATAAAACTCGGAAGAGAAATCGAATGCTCGTTCAAAAATTCTCAAAATCCATATTCAAACAAGCGTGTATAACATTTATAGCGAGGACAAAAGAGGAAGTTAAACTCTCTTTAGAAAATAAATTCCGAGATAAAATTTTGCTTACAATTTGGTAAGAAAACAAGTGATGCGTTACAAACGAACAGGTTTCCATTAAGCAAGGAAACTTTTCAGAACTTCATTTAAAATAGCGCATGCCAACTTTAAATTAATTTCGTCAAAATTGAACAACGGTTTCAATCTTAATCAAGCAACAGAAAATAAATTCCGTTTAGAATTTACTCAAAGCGAATTCAAAACTTCCTTAAAAGTTTAAAACAAGACTCCAAAAGTATACTTGAAATCACCATTTCCAAAAGGATATTCAAGAATATTAGGATGTACTTAAGAAGGAGTCAAGCCATACAAGAAAGAATCTTAAACCAAAGTAGTTCAAACAAGATTCACTAGGCATGAGTCATCAAACAAGCTTTCCATTGATCCAAAAGAATACTAAGCCTTAGGAAAAGACCAATCAATCATTAGAAATTTTCCAAAGATAAATCTTTGATTAAAAACTCTTGTAAGGACAATGAGAGGATAGACGATGCACGAAATTGAAACAAATCAAGCTGACTCACATAAGAGTGAGATTCACAAGAGAGTACAAACCAAGATCAATGGTAATGTTCACAAGATGTAAAAGATTAGTTAAAAACAGAATCACATATGACATCCATAGAGGTGAAAAGCTTAAGAAGGAATCAGTCCTTTCATAAGAAGAAAGCTATGAGTCCAACATTTTCAAAAGAACAACAATGACATAAACCATGTAGTATGCCAAATCAAACTCAATTCAAAATAAGTTAAGTAAAGCTTATCAAATGAGACTCAACTGGGATAAAAGTGAAAAAAATCCTTTCTTTCCAGAATTTCAAAAAAATATCCAAATACACAATCAAATAAAGATGTCCATTGGAACTATAGTAAAATTACTAGAAAAACAAATTTACTTTTAAAGTAAGTGCAATTGTGTAAACCAGTAAAAGTACAGGCAAGATATTAGAAAGAAATAGTTGTTAAACTATATAAATAATTTCAAAGTCTTATATATAGAAAAGTATATATCTAATCAACAGCAATTTATAAAATCTCAAAATTGGCTGTGATCACTGTCAAGTAAGAGAAAAACTGAATCAACAATTTCTCAAAGAATGGACTCAGAACCCGGAGTTAAAAGTCACAGCACATTAAGACAGGTTCAAAGCTATATCAAAGGATACGTGAATCAAAAAGAACTCAAACAGAGAAAGATAGATACAACAAGGATCTCAAACAAGCATATGCACTTAGGATCAAACAAGAATGCATATGAATAAGGGAATAGAGTAGAAATATCAAACTACTTTTCAAAAGGAGTAGCAAACAAGAATTTCAAGTTAGGACACGAAAGAACAGGTCGACTCGAACAAAATCCAAAACACACAACTGAATAGCCTCAAGAAATAGTTTCCAACGTTCCCAAAACCCGCGATTCGCTTTGCTCAAAACTCGTATATCGCCTATGATAACCCATTAGTGCTTTCATAGACATAATTCACTAGTATTAAGCCGGCCAAACTTAATACCAAGAATTATGCAATGCAAGACTAACGGCGTTAATCAATAGACCGTCATGTGCATAAAGCTCTAATTCTCATCATTCGACAAGACCTAATACATGACAAACGCTCAGAGTATGCAATTGAAGCATAGTCAGTCCATTCCTCAGGCTCTACAGGAAGAACTGCTCTGATACCATAATGTAACACCCTAACTACCAAAGCTCACGCTTCCGGCTGCGCGACTCTGATAGCTCGGACATTACGGCGACTCTTATACTATTTATTATTAAAATATGAGCCTGTTTAAATCTTTTTACCACAAATACCGTTCCCAAAAATACTTTCGTTCGATAACGTGTATCCAAAGAAACCATACAACTTACAAAAAACTCATAAAGAGTACATCCATATATATACATACATATACAAATAATATTACAGACATTAACCAGTACAATTCCTATCCCTCTTACAGAATATATCAAGATAAAGGCGAGGGTACAATAATAATATTCTAAAGCAATACAGAGCATCTCAATAACAATTAATTAAACTCTTCATAACTTCTGCACCCAAATCCTGAAAGGGGAAAAATGTAGGGGGTGAGAACATCATCCTCGAAAGGGTTCTCAGTAGAGGGTTTTTGGGAATTACTGTAATAGGATACATGAAGATAAACCGTACCAGTGATTAATAACCATCTTATGCCTCTTTTCAAAAACAACAGTTACAATGAAAGTAAAGACAAAAATCTTTTCTGAAAGAGGAACTGTTCAATTCTCAAAACATCAAAGCATTTCAAAAAGGTTTATCTATACTGAACCAAAATAACCTTTCATATCTTATTCCAAACCAGAACCACAAAACCGAAATCAACCATCGGTCCATCTCATTCAACCACGGCCCTAGGCCCAAACAATCCAACCACAACCAATCCACCACAATCCAACATAGTTTCAGAAGCAAACACAAGTAGGAAGATGCAAACACAAACAAACAGTTATTGCAAGTAGAACAATTAGCAGTTAATCACATAGGCAAACCAAGTACAATATGCATACCCAAACAATGTCACATAGATGCATATGATGCATGCCTGTCCCTAGTGGCTGATGATATCATCTGTCGGTTATATAGCCAACCCGACACGTCCTGGTAGCTAACCATGGACAGAAACACCCATCGCGGAGCAAGTAAGTTTGAGCTACAACCCCCTTGCTACTACCCGCTCAACCCAGAGCCAGTGGAATAACCACTACTGCGGCTACTACCCAGGCGGGTGTTTAACAGCTCAACCTGGAGCGAGTGGAATCACCACTACTACCGCTACTACCCAGGCGTCACAGTCTCTAACCTGGAGCAAGTGGGACGAACCACGACCCTTGCTACTACCCAGGTATCTCAGTCTCTGACCCGGAGCAAGTGGGACAAACCACAACCCTTGCTACTACCCAGGTATCTCAAGCATATATTCATTCAGTTCCAACCATGGATCAACATCCATCTCAGCCATCCGGCTTAATTTCATAATTCATAGTTAGCCATACGGCCCACAACTCATTCGGCAATCAGTCATAAGTCAATATCATACACAGCCATTCCGGCTCACGGTTCAATCCAGAACCAGCCAATATTCATAATCATACACAGCCATTCCGGCCCAAAACAAAACAACACTTCCACACTCAACATCATCAAATTCATAAAACCGGCATTTAAGCCATAAATCACTTTTCTCAAGCCATTTCACTTTGAAATCAAATTTCAACGCTTTTCAGCCTTGGCTTTAAAGATCTCATTTCTCAAATCATCTCAGGCTCATAAGCCAAATTTACTCAAAGTGAGTTCCCTTTTTAAAACAAAGCCACTCTCGGCATTCTCTTTCCAAAACTTCCAAAACCATGGAAAGTTAAAGATTCATTTTGGGAGCATTCAAAATCACCCATCCAACAATGGGATTTTAAAACAAAAGTTTCTTGCCAGAGTCCCAAGTCTTTAGGGAAGGTCAACTTATATAAATTCCTTAAAATTCATTGAACTCTTAAAATCATAAATCATCGGTTCAAGTAAATAAAACTGAATTTATTATAAAACCGATCATACAAAATCACAAGTTCCAACCCGGTCCAAAAATCAACTCATTTGAAACGGAACCGGTTCATTTGAATCAAACCACTTTCAGGTTTCTTTTTGGAACCCATTTTTCCAACTCTTCCAAAATGCCTCAAAATTAATTACTCAATCAAAAGTCTAGGTTCCTTTAAAAATCACTAAAAACTCCTTTTTATATTGAAATCAATATTAAAGTATCATTCTTTCCTTCAGTGATTCAAACGGTAAAAATAGTTCAGTTCTAAATAAGCCGAACTCAATGTATAAGGTTCATCAAATAAATTAAGCTTGAAAACATAAATAGCCTTTTAATAAATCAAATAACACAATTTCTCAAATCCAACCCTTTTTAAATAACCTTACAAACAAGTGTAGGATTTTGTAGAAATTTCGGCAGCACCTCCCCTAAAACTTGGACTTTTGCCACCCGGTTCGAGTCCCAACTAAACCATTTCTCATTCCTTTTCAACAGCTCAAAACCAGAAATCAATTTAAAGCAAGCTAAATCCACAATCGCCTCAGTGGCGTATCTCAAGGAAATCATTTCAAAATCAACTCAATATCAATCAATATAACTCATTTCCAAAGCTTTAAAGAAACGGTTCAATAACAAATCATTTGTCCAAAACCAAATCAATTAAAATAAACCAGGCTGAATTCAAAAGTGCATTCGACCTTTCAAATCATCAAAATAATTATCTCAAATCAAATCAATCCTCAACGAATTAAACTCGGATTCAAATCTTTAAAGAATCAACTTCAAACATTACATTTCACAAGCCGCACAACAATTCAGCCAAACCAACATCCATAATCATTCGAGTCAATCAAATAATACATAAGGCAGATACAATCACTAAATACACAATATCTCACATCAGTATCCATATGTAATAATTCCAATACATAAAACATAGTTTTTGGAAAGCGCTCCTACCTCAAAACACAAATTTCATAACCCAAACGCGTCACAGAGTCCTTTTCGCCTCAACCCGAAATCATCAACAACCGCAATCTCAGCTTCAAGTCACATCCACAATAACCATAGCGACACTAATCGCAACATACAATAATCAGGACTCGACCCCACGTTATCAAAACTCATATTCATTAACCGAACACAACAGAATAATAACGCGAGGCTTTCCGAAACATAAATACTTACTGAACTAGCGAAACGAAGCAGTTGCGATTTCGAACCGGCGGCAGCAACAGCTCCGGCGGCGGCCAGAAACTCCGGTGGATTAACTAGAAAAACCGCACAGCATCAAAACCATCTCGAAAACCCAAAAAGGCAGAAACCTCAAATGAAACCCTTACCGGCAAACATTTTCGGCGACGGCAGCAAGGTCTCAAGTGGCCGAAACTCTGCCTGGAGCTTCAGCGGTGATCCCGGAAGTCATAGAACCATCTCCGGCGGTCAGAAACACAGAAGCACAGCGTCCCCCTTTGACAGTGACTCCTGCGGCGGCCAGAACCTTTTTCCGGCGGCGGTGAGACCCCAACAGCAGCTGGGCGCAGTGGCTGGGACACCTCTGTAACGGTTCTCCTCCGGCGGGGCTCTCTCTCTTTTCCTCGCGGCAACACCGGCGACGCTGGCGGCGAGCAGGTCAGCGACTGGGTAGCGTGACTCTTTCCTCCCATCGCGGTCATCCCCTTCGCCTCAGATCTGCTCTGCGACGGTGCAGGGAAGGCGGCGCGGCTGGGCTGGGTGCAGCTTCCACGGTGATGGCGAGGCAAAATGGTGACCCAGGCTTCGCAGACAGCGGCTGAAGGGCGCGGTTTCCATCCTCCATCGCGACCTTCTCTCTCGCCTGGGTTCTGACCCGCGACGGCGGCAGCTTCACGGGTGGCAGTGGCAGTAAAAAGGGGGCTTCCTTCATGCCCGCGAGGATGACGGCGGCAGGACGGACGGCGAGGCTGATCGCGGGAGGCGCGACGGCGACTGCGACGGCAGTGAGCTCCGGGCTGTGGCGCAGTCCCTGCCTCTCTGACTCCCTTTCTGCCTCAGTTTCTTTCTTTCATGGAACTGGGAAGCCTTGTGCGTTGCGTTCTGTTGGGGAGAGGGGGAAAGATTTGCTGCTATAGCTGAGTGTATTGGTTTGAGGAAGGAGAAGTGTTGCTGCTGCTGTTAGAAGAGAGGGGAAGCAGTAGTTGGGGGAAATCGGGTCGGGTTAGGGTTTCCAAGGTTAGGGTTTCATTTTTGAAAATTAGGGTTAGGGACATTTTAGTAATTTCACTTAAAAATAGGTATAATGTAGTAATTAGAAATAAATTCTAATTCAACAATAATAGTGTATAAAAATACTATTTGTTCATCACTTTCACAAATTATTTTCAATAAAATGTCCCAACCAAATAATTAGAAATAATATACTCAATTTCTTCCTTTTTCCAAAATAGCAGTAATAATATTTAAAAATATTATTTATCTAATCATATAAAAATCCTTATTATTTCATAACCATCAACTTTATACTTCAAATATAGAAAATAATCCAATAATTATAAAATTGGATAATAATTACAACTTATCTCAAATCCAATAAATCAAAACTTGCCTTAATTATCTTTAATAAAATAATCTCTGAAATTAAGGCTATAAATAACTGTAGGATTTGAGACTTGATCATAATAAGACTTTTCAAATATTCTGGGTCTTACAGTAACCAAACCATGTACAACCCTAGTTCCAGCTCAATCAAAGAGAAATATTTACATATTGATATTTTTGTTAATTTTAATGTTAAACCAAAAGTTAATAAGATAACTTGTTATTATTTATAATTAATAGTTATGTTACACATCCAAGTTTTTTTAGTAATTAAGTTTAATTAAATTAGTCTAAACCAACAAAAATTAATTTCATTAGTGGAGCATGAATACACACTCCAACTACATAAAACAGTTCTGGCATTCTTCTTCTTGTTCTTCTCCTCCTCCTCCTCCTCCTTCTCCTCTTCCTCCTCCTCCTCCGCGTTTCTCTTGCTTTTTTTGGGTTCCTTCTTCTTCTTCTTTTTCATGTATTTTCTTCTCATTGTTGTTCTTTTATTGTTATTACTGCATTTTTTTCGTTCTTTTCCTCCTCCTCTTCCTAGTGATTTTGTATCATTATGCTTTTTTTTATTTTTTTCTTATTTTTATTCTTGATAAGAGAGTAAATGAGAAGGTAAAACAAGAAGAAAAAAATGAACAAGAAAAGAAGAAAGAGAGTTTTAAATGATCATTAAGTAATTTTGGTGCATTCTGAATTTAAATAAGGTGAACTTTTTGTTGTGTTTGTTTTTAATTTGAGTTTGTTTGTATGTCGTCATCATTAAGTAATTTCGGTGCATTCTGGATTTGAATTTTGGTATATTCTAAATTTAAATAAGGAGCACTTTTAGTCTGAACTTATTTTAAATTGAGTTTGTTTGTGTGTTGTCATCATTAAGTAATTACGGTGTATTTTGGATTTAAATGAGATGTACTTGTAGTCTAAACTTGTTTTAAACTGAGTTTATTTGTGTGTCGTCATTATTAAAGAATTTTGGTGAATTTTGAATTTGAGCTGTTATAAATATAAAAGGAAGACAATGATAATGACAATACCGATAATAAAAGAGAATGAGGAAAAAGGAGAAGGAGAAGAAAAAGCAGAAGCAACAACTTCTTCAAGTATGTTAAAAGTCATCCAAACCTTTGGGACAAACGAACACAAAAAACACCAAAAACTTATAAGCACGACACTGAAAATAATTCTATATTACATCAAATTGTGTTTTAAAATACATCGAAACTACAATTAAATGTAACATAAATAGATTCATCGAAAAAACAATTCAAAACTCCAATATTCTATTCAAATTTAAACATTCAACTATGAACACTGATTTTTACAAAGAAAAACAAAATTATTCAACTCATAGACAAAACAACTACACCAGCATCAACTACTAATGAACTACATTAACGAGGTTCGAATCAAACCTCGTCCACTTGATTCGTTTTAAAACAATAATCCAATTCGTCCTAGTTCAACTGACAGTGTGAACTTACATCATTCATTGTTTTCGAAAATAAAATACCTGTTCAAACCTGATTTCATAGCTTCATTTCAAAAATATTTGATCCAAATCTTCAAATCAGATCAAAAGTATTGATCGTGAACGAAGAGAACGCAGAGAACGAAGAAAACACAGAGAAAAAAGAGAATGTAGAAAAGAAAGAGAACACAAAGAACATAGAAAACATTGAGAAAATTTGAAAAAAAAAAAATAAAATCAGCATAGAAAAGACAGTTATATATAGTCACGCATTAAGTCAAAAAGTTGTTAAAGATAGTAGCGTGTGGAACTAAATTAGTTTATAATAATTTGGTTGGATTTAATTAATTAAATAACTTAGATGTAGAGTTTTATTAATTATTATTTTGATGTGAAGACAAATATAATATTTTAATAGAGACAAGTATACATACATCTACATATGTTTTTAATAATTTTGTAAAATTTTAATGGGAAAATACACATGTTAAACTCGAGGTGGGTAGTATTGGGCCTTTTTCTAAATTAATGGTGCTTAGCATAAAGGGCACAAGGCATTTTAAAGCTAACTCATGATAGTTTGTTAGGTTTTATATGCTAGTGTCTACTCAAGCTGAATTGCTTGCTTGAAGGTATTAGTAAGCATATAGTAAAAATCTCTTGTAGTCTATAGTGATTTACTAAATTATCTGATTTTAAATATTTGTTATAAATCATTGTAGGTTGCAGGAAATTATTTACAAAACGTAATTCTTAATATCTTGCAGCAATTTACATAAATAGAAAAAAAAAAAGATAAATTTATAACAAGAATTTCTTTAAGACAATTTGGCAATATAACATGTTAATCATTTGTTTTAAATGAATAAAAAACCCGTCGCAATTGGCCGGGAATGTGCGCATATGAATTGCGTGTTTTAATAACAACGACAAAATGAACTCAATAATTGAGCTCACCTAGTTATTTTAATATCATGTAGTGATAATGATTTTCAGATATTTAAACTATAACAGGAGTCATATGTTCACAGTTATGTTGTCACGTTCAAAAACATTTTTATGCAGCAACTCTGATCTAGCTAAAAGAATTAGTTAACTAAACGGGTTATTTTAGTATGTTATATTATGGTAATTACGATAATTATAATATTTTTTAAAAACTGTTACTTGAAAAGATATTATCCTACCATAATATAATAATATTATAATTCATCTAATTAAATACTAGCATATCTTTATAAATAGTCACTTTAGTACATAAATGCTAATACAACACATACAATCACGTAACTAAATTCGTATCTTTCTCTAAGTATGAAATATTAAAATAAAAATTACGAAGATACACTCATATTTGATAAGTGAGATGTGAATATATTTATTATGTCTTGAAATATTAAATTATATATTTTATATGCTTTTTATTTCCGTCTATTTTTTTTATTTTTTCTTTTATTTATATATATATATATATATCAATTTTTCATAGTTATATTTTTACTATTATATTTTTTTTTCTAAATTTTGTACGGAAAAAGAATAAATTAAATTTTTTATAATTAGTTTTATTTTATATTTAATCTATTATATATTACTAATTTTATAACCAAAATGTATCACATATTATTCTCTTATTACAATTGAAATCAAATCTTTTTCTTCCAAAATTAAAGAATTCTCTCATATTCTCTTTCTTTTGTTCTGTCTCTCTCATTCCTTCACTCTCATTTTATTATCAATGACTAATTATAAATTTGACAATCAAAATATACAACATGACATTTTCTAATTACATTTAAATTAAACTAAAATTAAAATTAAAATATTAAAATTGAAATAGCTATATTATATATTATTTTATATATTACTAACTAATTTAATAACTAAAATATGTCAAATGACACTCATTAAAATTTAGAGAAAATATTTTTCTCTAAAATTAATAAACCTCCTCATTCTCTTACATTTTCTTATCTATTTCTCTCTCTTTTTTCCATTTCTCTCTATCCTTCCCATTCTATATATAATTCATAATTTATATTTTATATTAGTAATTTGACAAATCAAAATGTGTCACCATATATTTTTTCATTATAATTAAAATAAAAATTTTTCTTAACTTCCAAAATTAACAAACTCCCTCTTTCATTCTTTTTCTTTATCTTTCTCTTTTTTTTCTTCCTTTTCTATTTTTTTCTACCTTTTTGTTCTACAAAAATAAAATTAACAAGATAATATATTTAAATAAAAAATATTACTATGTATACTTTTTTATTTAGTTTTAAATTTTTACTGCTTATCTTTCGAATCTATATCTTCACTTCTTTTTTTTTCAAATATTTATTACATATAATTTAGAGAAAATACTAATATTGTGATTAAAAGTTAGAATCAAGATTCAATTGGTTAAACAAAATAGATTTAATTTAATTTTATAATTATCAATATAAATTTTTATTATGCTAATATCTAATTATATTTTTATATATATAGAGAATAAAATACCATTTTTAAATAGCAAGTATAAAAATTAATTATTTCTATTTGTGCAATAGACTTAACACATAATCAAATATAAAAGTATACACGTTAAATTATTTCAAATTTTAGATAACGAATGTTAAAATTAATTATTAATAAAAAATAAACTCTTTCATATGAAAAGAATAAATAAAAAATTTATTATTTATTTTTTTTATTTATAGAGATCCTGATCTTCTTAGTCTACCAAAAGTCAAATTCTTTCTTCTCTCTCCTCTCTCCTTTTACTTCCGTCACGTCATTCGCAAAGAAGAAAAAGAGAAAAGAAAAGTGCAAAAGCTATGAATGTTGGATTGTGATTGCAATTGTGCTTGGTGCTGTGATAGAATTGATTGTAATTAGGTATGGTAGATGATTGAATTATTGATTGTTGGTTGTTGAAATGGTTGTTTGGTATATTGCTATGGCTATGAAAGTGACTTGAGATTAGTAGAGGATTGTGGTTTCGACTGATTATGTATAAATGGTTGAGACTAAGATAATCATTTGATATATTTGATACTGGATTGAGAATTGTTGAAGAATTAGGGCCTAAAAGACTGAACTATTATTAAGAATCTGGTTTTCAAAATAGAAAGGTTACTTTGATGACGGCCTAGTAATTTGCTAGTGATCGAAGTGGTATGAGAGTAAAATCTGAGTAAACTTCAATAAGTGTAGTTGTTAGGATTTAAATTTGAAGGTTTCGTATTAACTGAAGATTTAGTTATGATTTTTCAAAGTTAAGCTTTAAAATCTGAATTTCTGCATTACCTTTAAGTGAAGACTGTAACTTTGAAAGACTGTAACTAATTCTGTGATGAACGGAATTGCGTGGAACCAAGTCCTGGTTAAATTTGGGAATAATTGGGACTGAATTGGAGAGTTTGAGACCTTTTCATTAAATATAAGATTTATGGTGAATTTTTGAGTAATGGTTGCGGGTTCTGATTTTTACTGCAGAATTTTTGGAACAGCAGTAACTTGTTGGCTCTGCTGTGAATGTTCTGAATTGAATTTTGAAGCGAAACTAATTTTAAATGAAACTTTAGTACTATTATTTTAATGCTGTAAAATTTCAGAACAATTGGACTTATAGTTTTAAAGATATGCATTTTTGAAAGATGATGCATTATGCAGAAAAAACCAGATTCTGTTTTCTTAAATCAGTAACTTTGAGAATTTATAATTTTTGATCCTGGATAGATATTGAGATGCAACCAATTGGAGGTGAAAATTAAGTATGTTTAGCATATGTGACTTAAATTTCAGGGCTATCCATGTTTTAATGAGTAAGTTATGGGACTTGGAGGAAGATAAGTTCATTAACTTTTAAAGCAGAATTCTGCAGCAAATTAGTCAACTTCCAGGTTATATAGCTTCTTCATTAAAAATGATATTGACCTGAAACCAATTGGAAAAGAAACTTGGATGAGTGAAGTCGTACTGTATTAATTTTCAAAGTCATTGGATTTAACGTGGATTTTAAATTGAATTTTGAATGCCACATGCTGCTGCTGTTTTTCTGGTTTTATGCACTGCAGAGCAATCTCGGTTTTTCCTTTATTCCTAAGGCTAGAGAAACCAGAAAATTATGATCTTTGGTTTGTTAGAAAGGAAACGAAGCCATAGCAGTAGAATTACGGTGACTACAACAACAGGGAAGATAGCTTCCTCCTCTACCTCAGCTCGTGATTCCGGCGGCGGCGGCGGCGGCGGAGCATCCTTCAACGACGCTGGCTAAGAGAACACCCACCACCACACGTTCTTCTCCTCCTCCGGTTGTTCACGATTCTCCCCCTCCTTAACCTAATCGACGACGCAGCTTCGGAGATGATAGTGGCGGTCTCCATGGTGACGGTTGCTGCGAGCTCGACGGCAGCTGAACCAGCAGCAGAGGCAACGCATGGTAGCGACAACGATGAGTGAGTGAACGTCTCCTTCGATCTCTCTCTCTCTTCGCGGTTTTGCTTCTCTTCTTCTCTGGCTCTGACGACAGCAACGGCAACCGGCACAAGGAGCGGCACAGCGCGGCGATCCTCCTTCCTCTCTTCCTACTCTGTTCCGTCACTCTCTCTCCCTGTTCTCCGTTTTTCCCCTGCCTTCCCTCTTTCCCCTTCCTTTCTTTTTCCTTTCTGTTTTCCCCCTCGAGCTCCCCGTTCCCTTTCTTTCCCTTTCTGATTGTAGATTTAGGGATTTAGTATATGAAAGAGGAATTTGTGGTATTAAGATTAAAATTAAGATTTTATAAAAGAATATGGATAGATATGAATAGATA
The DNA here is from genome assembly GCF_014773155.1 of Arachis stenosperma. NCBI lineage: Eukaryota > Viridiplantae > Streptophyta > Magnoliopsida > Fabales > Fabaceae > Arachis > Arachis stenosperma. Next base: position 29,069,333 of record NC_080377.1, read on the forward strand.
TTTTGATAAAATTGGAAGGAAGAGTACTTTTAAAATCAAATATACTCTCTTAAAATATTTAAGAACATCATTTATCAACATATTGCTAAGTGGAATTAATTATTTCTAATTTAAATTATAAAATAAGCATATTAATCACATTTTTATAAAATATAGTTTAAACTTAATACTAATTATTCAAATTAAATGATATAACTTTTTATTATTTTTCTATCACCGAAAGTTTAATTTCAATTTACAAAATGTCTATTTATGATAAAATTACTTAAATTAAATATATAATACTTCCATTACTAAATTTTATTTCCAAAGCATATGAAGTAACCAATTATAAAAATTACATAAGAATATTAATTAACATAAACTCCAAATATTAATAGAATAAATCGTAACTTTTTCAGGATAAAAGTTACTTAAATTAATTGTACAATTCTTTCTTATTTTTCAATTACTAAAATTATACAAAATATTTTATTATAATAAGATTACTTTAAAATATTAATTGATTCAAAATAAAACTATCTCCGAATCTATTTAATTAGTTCTAATAAAATAATTTCTAAAATTATAAAGGTTAAACTCAATAAGGTAAAATCACAATTTATTTACATCTAGATTTTTCAAAAATGAGGGATGTTACATTCTATCCAACTTACAAAAATTTTCGTCCTCGAAAATTGATATAAAATGAAGAAAAGATTTATATTCACATCCCCTTTTGAATATTTTAAAGGCTCCAAGAAAATCATATCACATAAACATAGAAGAAAATATACTAGGTAATGCTAGAGTTGATAAAGTAACTTAACATAAGAAAAATTTTAAAATCCAAAATCAAATAGGTACATATTCGTTCACAACTTTTAACAAAGCATGATCACTTCCTCTCATCGCCTCAAAACTCCATAACTCCTTATAATTTCGTAGACTAACCAAATTCACTCTCCGTACGCACAAATCGTGTCCCTAAGAACTAGCGCATATAAAGAATACGAAACATGAGAAGAGAAAGACAAACGGCATGAAAGGTTTATGTGAGAAATTGGAAGAATACTCAAGTTCTCAGTTGAACAAGATGGTATTTCGCCAGGATTTGAAGGAAAACGTGAAATCATCAACAAACAAGGATATATAAACAATGAAATGGAGAATAAAGGGAATTAATTCAAGGCTTAGGAAGAAATTTTGAATCGAACAATTTCAATATGAACATCATAGGAAAAATAGTACAACAATTTTGAATAACTTAAATTTGAAATAGAGGGTATTAGTTTATCTTTTTCAAAAGAACATATATAAATCCAACATTTTTCAATGTACTAAACTTAGTATAAATAGTATGTTATATCGATTTAATTTTCAAATCAAAACAAATCATGCATGGTTTGTAAACTAAAGCTTGGAAGATACTTAAGTACATAGCTATAGAATTATAGTAAAGATGGAAGAAAATCAGCTTCTATTTAAAGAATGAATTCTGAAATAAATTTTTCTATAAATCAATAAAAGATAAGTGGTATATCACAATTAAACAAAATTAAACTACATAAAGAAGCTTCAGAGTTTATGTAAGAAAGTCTAGGCTGAATTAAAACAATCCCATCAAAATTTAAGCAAGGGTTGTGGATACAGTCAAGTAAGAAAAGATTTGAATTGAAATTTTTCTCAAAGAAAATCTGAAATAAATACTCAGAAAGGAAATTACAAGAAATGGTATGTTACACTGAAATGAATCCAAGTTCAGAACAAGGAGCATAGAGTTTGTAAGGTAAAGATAAATGTTTCAAAAGATTCAAACAACAACCAGGTACAGAGTCAAGCAAGGACATGCACGAATGATAATACAAGATTAGCAAGAAAGAGATCAGAAATTAGAAATTCTAATACAATTGGTAGAGAAAGAAATAACGCTAAGCACGAATAAAGACGATACGTCGAAACGGAGCTAATCTCTAGAACTTAGTTTCTAACGTCCCCAAAACCTCGTGATTCGCATTAACCTATCACTTCTATTTCGTCTATGATAACCCATTAGTATTTCCATATACATAAATCATTAGTATTAAGTTGGCCAAACTTGATACCATGAGGTATGCAATGATAAACTAATAGCGTTAATCACAAGACAGCCATGCATATAAAACACAAAATCTTGTCATCAGAACAAGTTAGAAAGCATGACAGACACTCAGAGTATGCAATGAAGCATAGTCAGTCCACTCCCAAGGCTCTACAGGAAGGACTGCTCTGATACCATATTGTAACATCCCTTCCAGCAAAATACCTTGCTTAAGTCAGGGTATTTCTACTAGAAAGAACGTTACGTGACCTTTTCTAATATTAACTACTTAATTACTGAGCCTTTATATCGAGTTCGCATTTTAGTTTTAAGAAAATTCCGGAAAATTTTGTTTTTATTCATTAAAGACATGTATCAAGGATAAACATTGCAAATAATAATAACAATCACAGAGGTATTATTATTAGTAATTCTTATACATAGGAAGTCATATACACCCAAATACAATACCTACCCCTCTGATAAAATAAAACTTCAAAGGACAAGAGCGAGGGGACTCTATGAAAGCAATTAAAACCATAAAGAAAACCTACTAATCGCTCGTAGCTTCAAATTGCGTCTTCAAACCTGTGTCACTGAAAGGGTGGAAAATTTGGGGTGAGAACCAAACCACATGTTCTCAGTAGAGGTCGAGAATGCCGTGAAAGTAAAGAATAAAGCGCAAATAGTTAATTTCATTCAGATACATCTAAAAGAAAATTAACCTTCTTTAAAAGTATTAGTTAATTATTCAAAATGCCAGACCCATATTTTCTTTATAAAACTCTTAAAAGTTTCCTAGACTGTATGAATGACCAACCTGTTCCAAGCATAGGTTCATTAAGTCTATGCTGAACCAGTTTGATACTTTATACAAAACTAGACCTCAAGCATACCAGTCACGGCCTCAGGCCCAAACAGCTCAATCAACATCCAATCACTACATTCCAAGCAATCAGTTACAAACACAGGTAATGGGGTTCAAACACAATCAAGAGCATTTATATCAAGTATAGCAATTAGCAGTTACACAGGATTATTCACTTAGGCAAGCCAATTACAATATCCACACCCAAACAATGTCACATAGATGCATATGATGAATGTCTAGTCCTAGTGCAGGCCATAAGCTCATGTGTCGGTTGGCTGCCCGCAATCCCGACATTTATCCGGTCACGAGTAATCCCGATTTTCCGAATACGATTTTCCGTTCCTAAATAAATGCGCATATGATAATAGCCGCTCATTTGAGACAGCCTCTGCTTACAGCAGGAAAATATATATATACTCTGCTCTGCTCTGGGGAAGCGGAAAATGGCTGTAGGTAACTTAGTTTCCCTACAGAAACTCTGGGTTGCATTAAGCAACTAGTATATATTAAATATAGCTCTGGGTTGCATCAAGCAACTAATATATATATAGCTCTGGGTTGCATCAAGCAACTAAAATATAGATATAAATATCTCTTTATTATATTACTCTTCTCTTTATTTCTCTTTACTTTGTTCTGGTTTCTCTTTTCTCTGTTCTGGTTTCTCTTTTCTCTATATCTCTTTACTTTCTCTGAATACTCAACGATCTCATATACCAAATAATCTCTTCTTAAAAGAATCATTGAAGTTTCTATCATTAAATAAGCCTTAAATATTTATTTTGATTAAGTCCTTATACTTTTATAAAAATTCGGACATAATCTCCTCTGAAAATAGGACTTAACCACCCTTACGGGTTCAAACCAAACAATTCACTTTACTCTTTTCAACCTTTCCAGCATCACATCAACTCAGAATCAAGCAAAATTCCACATTGAATCAGCCATATAGCACTAAGGTTCATCTTTAGTTTTATAAACTCATAACTGTCACTAGGACATCCTCAATACTCTATCTTCTTTTCTGTTTTTAATATAGCAAATAAACTCGGAATTGTGCAAACTTTATGTCCAGGCGTTCGTCTTGAAATAAGCTTTCTAACAAACCAAAGATCATAATTTTCTGGTTTCTCTAGCCTTAGGAATAAAGGAAAAACCGAGACTGCTCTGCAGTGCATAAAACCAGAAAAACAGCAGCAGCATGTGGCATTCAAAATTCAATTTAAAATCCACGTTAAATCCAATGACTTTGAAAATTAATACAGTACGACTTCACTCATCCAAGTTTCTTTTCCAATTGGTTTCAGGTCAATATCATTTTTAATGAAGAAGCTATATAACCTGGAAGTTGACTAATTTGCTGCAGAATTCTGCTTTAAAAGTTAATGAACTTATCTTCCTCCAAGTCCCATAACTTACTCATTAAAACATGGATAGCCCTGAAATTTAAGTCACATATGCTAAACATACTTAATTTTCACCTCCAATTGGTTGCATCTCAATATCTATCCAGGATCAAAAATTATAAATTCTCAAAGTTACTGATTTAAGAAAACAGAATCTGGTTTTTTCTGCATAATGCATCATCTTTCAAAAATGCATATCTTTAAAACTATAAGTCCAATTGTTCTGAAATTTTACAGCATTAAAATAATAGTACTAAAGTTTCATTTAAAATTAGTTTCGCTTCAAAATTCAATTCAGAACATTCACAGCAGAGCCAACAAGTTACTGCTGTTCCAAAAATTCTGCAGTAAAAATCAGAACCCGCAACCATTACTCAAAAATTCACCATAAATCTTATATTTAATGAAAAGGTCTCAAACTCTCCAATTCAGTCCCAATTATTCCCAAATTTAACCAGGACTTGGTTCCACGCAATTCCGTTCATCACAGAATTAGTTACAGTCTTTCAAAGTTACAGTCTTCACTTAAAGGTAATGCAGAAATTCAGATTTTAAAGCTTAACTTTGAAAAATCATAACTAAATCTTCAGTTAATACGAAACCTTCAAATTTAAATCCTAACAACTACACTTATTGAAGTTTACTCAGATTTTACTCTCATACCACTTCGATCACTAGCAAATTACTAGGCCGTCATCAAAGTAACCTTTCTATTTTGAAAACCAGATTCTTAATAATAGTTCAGTCTTTTAGGCCCTAATTCTTCAACAATTCTCAATCCAGTATCAAATATATCAAATGATTATCTTAGTCTCAACCATTTATACATAATCAGTCGAAACCACAATCCTCTACTAATCTCAAGTCACTTTCATAGCCATAGCAATATACCAAACAACCATTTCAACAACCAACAATCAATAATTCAATCATCTACCATACCTAATTACAATCAATTCTATCACAGCACCAAGCACAATTGCAATCACAATCCAACATTCATATAATCAATTAATTACTCAGCTATTAATACTATTTGCAGTTATTCAGTAAACCTTGTTGGCATTCCTAAATTAAAATCATTTTAAACCCCCTACCTCGATGTCGCAATTGCAGAATTTAACGCAATAGTTCCTTTTATTCCTAATTTGTGGCAGCAACCGCAACAGTGACGCCGATGACCCTCTGCAGCAGCGATGTCATCAACAATCGCGATAACAGTGGCTAGATGGAAACAAAAACATTTTTGGGATTTTTCCTATAACAATGAAGCGGCAAGCAGAGATAACAATAATCAAAATAGGTTGTGAGTGATACAGACTCAGATACAAGGATGAAGGAGGCTATGGTAACCAAGCAATACCAGGGCAGGGCTGAAATAGTTCATAGCAGCAACGATTCTTTCGGAAAATCGATCGTCACAGTCCACAGCTGCAGCAGCTTAATCAGTAATTAAAGAAAACAAGGAAACGAAGCCATAGCAGTAGAATTACGGTGACTACAACAACAGGGAAGATAGCTTCCTCCTCTACCTCAGCTCGTGATTCCGGCGGCGGCGGCGGCGGCGGAGCATCCTTCAACGACGCTGGCTAAGAGAACACCCACCACCACACGTTCTTCTCCTCCTCCGGTTGTTCACGATTCTCCCCCTCCTTAACCTAATCGACGACGCAGCTTCGGAGATGATAGTGGCGGTCTCCATGGTGACGGTTGCTGCGAGCTCGACGGCAGCTGAACCAGCAGCAGAGGCAACGCATGGTAGCGACAACGATGAGTGAGTGAACGTCTCCTTCGATCTCTCTCTCTTCGCGGTTTTGCTTCTCTTCTTCTCTGGCTCTGACGACAGCAACGGCAACCGGCACAAGGAGCGGCACAGCGCGGCGATCCTCCTTCCTCTCTTCCTACTCTGTTCCGTCACTCTCTCTCCCTGTTCTCCGTTTTTCCCCTGCCTTCCCTCTTTCCCCTTCCTTTCTTTTTCCTTTCTGTTTTCCCCCTCGAGCTCCCCGTTCCCTTTCTTTCCCTTTCTGATTGTAGATTTAGGGATTTAGTATATGAAAGAGGAATTTGTGGTATTAAGATTAAAATTAAGATTTTATAAAAGAATATGGATAGATATGAATAGATATTTTGATAAAATTGGAAGGAAGAGTACTTTTAAAATCAAATATACTCTCTTAAAATATTTAAGAACATCATTTATCAACATATTGCTAAGTGGAATTAATTATTTCTAATTTAAATTATAAAATAAGCATATTAATCACATTTTTATAAAATATAGTTTAAACTTAATACTAATTATTCAAATTAAATGATATAACTTTTATTATTTTTCTATCACCGAAAGTTTAATTTCAATTTACAAAATGTCTATTTATGATAAAATTACTTAAATTAAATATAATACTTCCATTACTAAATTTTATTTCCAAAGCATATGAAGTAACCAATTATAAAAATTACATAAGAATATTAATTAACATAAACTCCAAATATTAATAGAATAAATCGTAACTTTTTCAGGATAAAAGTTACTTAAATTAATTGTACAATTCTTTCTTATTTTTCAATTACTAAAATTATACAAAATATTTTATTATAATAAGATTACTTTAAAATATTAATTGATTCAAAATAAAACTATCTCCGAATCTATTTAATTAGTTCTAATAAAATAATTTCTAAAATTATAAAGGTTAAACTCAATAAGGTAAAATCACAATTTATTTACATCTAGATTTTTCAAAAATGAGGGATGTTACAAAGAGTACTAGGAGGGAGTTCAGTAACTTTCTTGCTCAGCTGTCCCACTTGTGCCTCCAAATTCCTAATGGAGGATCTTGTTTCAGTCATGAAACTTTGAGTGGTTTTGATTAGATCAGAGACCATGGTTGCTAAGTCAGAGGGGTTCTGCTTAGAATTCTCTGTCTGTTGCTGAGAAGATGATGGAAAAGGCTTGCCATTGCTAAAGCTGTTTCTTCCACCATTATTGTTGTTGAAACCTTGTTGAGGTCTCTCTTGATTCTTCCATGAGAAATTTGGGTGATTTCTCCATGAAGAATTATAGGTGTTTCCATAGGGTTCTCCTAGGTAATTCACCTCTTCCATTGAAGGGTTCTCATGATCATAAGCTTCTTCTTCAGATGAAGCATCCTTAGTACTGATTGGTGCATTTTGCATTCCAGACAGACTTTGAGAAATCAAATTGACTTGTTGAGTTAATATCTTGTTCTGAGCCAGAATGGCATTTAGAGTATCAATCTCAAGAACTCCTTTCTTCTGATTTGTCCCATTGTTCACAGGATTCCTTTACGAAGTGTACATGAATTGGTTATTTGCAACCATTTCAATTAGTTCTTGAGCTTCTGTAGGCGTCTTCTTCAGATGAAGAGATCCTCCAGCAGAGCTATCCAAAGACATCTTGGATAGTTCAGAGAGACCATCATAGAAAATACCTATGATGCTCCATTCAGAAAGCATGTCAGAGGGACATTTTCTGATCAATTGTTTGTATCTTTCCCAAGCTTCATAGAGGGATTCTCCATCCTTCTGTCTGAAGGTTTGGACTTCCACTCTAAGCTTACTCAATTTTTGAGGTGGAAAGAACTTTGCCAAGAAGGCATTGACTAGCTTTTCCCATGAGTCCAGGCTTCCTTTAGGTTGTGAGTCCAACCATGTTCTAGCTCTGTCTCTTACAGCAAAAGGGAATAGCATAAGTCTGTAGACCTCAGGGTCAACCCCATTAGTCTTGACAGTGTCACAGATTTGCAAGAATTCAGCTAAGAACTGATGAGGATCTTCCAATGGAAGTCCATGGAACTTGCAATTCTGTTGCATTAGAGAAACTAATTGAGGCTTAAGCTCAAAGTTGTTTGCTCCAATGGCAGGGATAGAGATGCTTCTCCCATAGAAGTCGGGAGTAGGTGCAGTAAAGTCACCCAGCACCTTCCTTGCATTGTTTGCATTGTTGTTGTTTTCAGCTGCCATGGTTTCTTTTTCTTTGAAGATTTCTGTTAGGTCCTCTACAGAGAGTTGTGCCTTAGCTTCTCTTAGCTTTCGCTTCAAGGTCCTTTCAGGTTCAGGGTCAGCTTCAACAAGAATGCCTTTGTCTTTGTTCTTGCTCATATGAAAGAGAAGAGAACAAGAAAATGTGGAGTCCTCTATGTCACGGTATAGAGATCCCTTGAGGTGTCAGAGGAAAAGAAAAATAGAAGGAAGAGGTAGAAGAATTCGAACTTAGTGAGATAGAGTTCGAATTGTGCATTGAGGAGGAGTGGTACTCCATAAATGGAAGGATGTTAGAGGAGAGGAAGAGTTTTTCGAAAATTAATTAAAAAGATTTTAAAATCATTTTGAAAAATACTAATTGATTTTCGAAAACCAAGAGTGGAAAAGAGATCAAGTAATTTTTGAAAAAGATTTTGAAATTAGAAATCAAAAAGATATGATTAAAAACTGTTTTGAAAAAGATGTGATTGAAAAGATATGATTTGAAAACAATTTTAAAAAGATTTGATTTTAAAAATTAATGACTTGCCTAACAAGAAAAGATATGATTCAAACATTAAACCTCTCTCAACAGAAAAGGCAACATACTTGAAATGTTCAATCAAATCATTAATTGTTAGCAAGTATCTTTGAAAAAGGAAAGAAATTGATTTTGAAAACATTTGATTGAAAAGATTTGATTTTGAAAAACTTTGAAAACTTGAAAAAAATCTGAATTAAAAACAGAATCTTCCCTCTTGTGCCATCCTGGCGTTAAACGCCCAGAATGGTGCACATTCTGGCGTTTAACGCCCAATGCACTACCTTTTTGGGCGTTAAACGCCCAACCAGGCACCCTGACTGGCGTTTAAACGCCAGTTTGCCTTCTTCACTGGGCGTTTTGAACGCCCAGCTTTTTCTGTATAATTCCTCTGCTGTATGTTCTGAATCTTCAATTCTCTGTATTATTGACTTGAAAAGACACAAATTAAAAATATTTTTGGATTTTTAATAATGAGGAATAATCAAAATGCAACTAAAATCAAATAACAATGCATGCAAGACACCAAACTTAGCAGTTTGTATAATACTGACACTAACAAAATGAGAATGCATATGACAAACAACAAAAATACTCAAGACAAGAGAATTTAAAGATCAGAGCAAGGAAATCATAAAGAACATCTTGAAGATCACTTAAGACACATGAATGAATGTAAGAAGAACAGAAACATGCAATTGACACCAAACTTAATATGAGACACAAGACTCAACAAGAAACATACAATATTTTTGGTTTTTATGATTTTGTAATTTTTTTTTTGGTTTTTTTTTCGAAAATTAAGTGGAAAAGAAAATAAAGATATCAAAATTCTTAATGAGAATTCCAGGAATCATGCAATGTTAGTCTAAAGCTTTAGTCTAAAGAAATTGGACATGGCTAGCCAAGCTTCAGCAGGACATTGCATTCAAGAGCTAAATTGATGAGAATCAATCAGCTTTGGTGATGATAAGAACATCACCTTGAAACACTAGAATTCATTCTTAAGAACTCTGAAAAATACCTAATCTAAGCAACAAGATGAACCGTCAGTTGTCCATACACAAAACAATCCCTGGTAACGGCGCCAAAAACTTGGTGCGCAAAATTGTGATCACTACACAACTTTGCACAACTAACCAGCAAGTGCACTGGGTCGTCCAAGTAATAAACCTTACGCGAGTAAGGGTCGATCCCACGGAGATTGTTGGTATGAAGCAAGCTATGGTCACCTTGTAAATCTTAGTCAGGCAGACTCAAATGGGTATAGATGATGAATAAAACATAAAGATAAAGATAGAGATACTTATGTATATCATTGGTGAGAGCTTCAGATAAGCGTATGAAGATATTGTCCCTTCCGTCTCTCTGCTTTCCTACTGTCTTCATCCAATCCTTCTTACTCCTTTCCATGGCAAGCTTATGCAAGGGTTTCACCGTTGTCAGTGGCTACCTCCCATCCTCTCATTGGAAATGTTCAACGCACCCTGTCACGGCACGGCTATCCATCTGTCGGTTCTCAATCAGGCCGGAATAGAATCCAGTGATTCTTTTGCGTCTGTCACTAACGCCCCGCCCTCAGGAGTTTGAAGCACGTCACAGTCATTCAATCATTGAATCCTACTCAGAATACCACAGACAAGGTTAGACCATCCGGATTCTCTTGAATGCCGCCATCAGTTCTTGCCTATACCACGAAGATTCCGGTTAAAGAATCCAAGAGATATCCACCCAATCTAAGGTAGAACAGAGGTGGTTGTCAGTCACACGTTCATAGGTGAGAATGATGATGAGTGTCACGGATCATCACATTCATCAAGTTGAAGAACAAGTGATATCTTGGAACAAGAACAAGCAGAATTGAATAGAAGAACAATAGTAATTGCATTAATACTCGAGGTACAGCAGAGCTCCACACCTTAATCTATGGTGTGTAGAAACTTCACCGTTGAAAATACATAAGAACAAGAGTGATCATTGGTTTCGGCCCCAGAGAGGGAACCAGAAGAACCAAGATGAAAATACAATAGTAAAAGGTCCTACTTATAGGGAACTAGTAGCTTAAGAATTACAAAGATAAGTAAATGACATAAAAATCCACTTCTGGGCCCACTTGGTGTGTGCTTGGGCTGAGCAATGAAGCATTTTTCGTGTAGAGACTCTTCTTGGAGTTAAACGCCAGCTTTTATGCCAGTTTGGGCGTTTAACTCCCATTTTGGTGCCAGTTCCGGCGTTTAACGCTGGGAATTCTGAAGGTGACTTTGAACGCCGGTTTGGGCCATCAAATCTTGGGCAAAGTATGGACTATCATATATTTCTGGAAAGCCCAGGATGTCTACTTTCCAACGCCGTTGAGAGCGCGCCAATTGGGCTTCTGTAGCTTCAGAAAATCCACTTCGAGTGTAGGGAGGTCAGAATCCAACAGCATCTGCAGTCCTTTTCAGTCTCTGAATCAGATTTTTGCTCAGGTCCCTCAATTTCAGCCAGAAAATACCTGAAATCACAGAAAAATACACAAACTCATAGTAAAGTCCAGAAAAGTGAATTTTAATTAAAAACTAATAAAAATATACTAAAAACTAACTAAATCATACTAAAAACATACTAAAAATAATGCCAAAAAGCGTACAAATTATCCGCTCATCATTCCTCAACTTGATGAATGTGATGATCTGTGACACTCATCATCATTCTCACCTATGAACGTGTGCCTGACAACCACCTCCGTTCTACCTTAGATTGAGTGGATATCTCTTGGATCCCTTAATCGAAATCTTCGTGGTATAAGCTAGAATTGATGGAGGCATTCAAGAGAATCCGGAAGGTCTAAACCTTGTCTGTGGTATTCTGAGTAGGATTCAAGGATTGAATGACTGTGATGAGCTTCAAACTCCTGAAGGCTGGGCGTTAGTGACAGACGCAAAAGAATCACTGGATTCTATTCCAACCTGATTGAGAACCGACAGATGATTAGCCGTGCTGTGACAGAGCGCGTTGAACATTTTCACTGAGAGGACGGGACTGTAGCCACTGACAACGGTGATGCCCAACATACAGCTTGCCATGGAAAGGAGTAAGAAGGATTGGATGAAGACAGTAGGAAAGCAGAGAGACGGAAGGGACAAAGCATCTCCATACGCTTATCTGAAATTCTCACCAATGAATTACATAAGTATCTCTATCTTTATTTTATGTTTTATTCATAAATCATCCATAACCATTTGAATCTGCCTGACTGAGATTTACAAGGTGACCATAGCTTGCTTCATACCAACAATCTCCGTGGGATCGACCCTTACTCGCGTAAGGTTTATTACTTGGACGACCCAGTGCACTTGCTGGTTAGTTGTGCGAAGTTGTGATAAAGAATTAAGATTGCAATTGAGCGTACCATGTTGATGGCGCCATTGATGATCACAATTTCGTGCACCAAGTTTTTGGCACCGTTGCCGGGGATTGTTTTGAGTTTGGACAATTGACGATTCATCTTGTTGCTTAGATTAGGTATTTTTCAGAGTTCTTAAGAATGAATTCTAGTGTTTCAAGGTGATGTTCTTATAATCACCAAAGCTGATTGATTCTCATCAATTTAGCTCTTGAATGTAATGTCCTGCTGAAGCTTGGCTAGCCATGTCTAATCCCTTTAGACTAAAGCTTTAGACTAACATTACATGATTCCTGGAATTCTCATTAAGAATTTTGATACCTTTATTTTCTTTTCCACTTAATTTTCGAAAAAAATCCAAAAAAAATTATAAAATCATAAAAACCAAAAATATTTTTTGTTTCTTGTTGAGTCTAGTGTCTCATTTTAAGTTTGGTGTCAATTGCATGTTTATATTTGTCTTGCATTTTTTCGAATTCATGCATGTGTCTTCATTGATCTTCAAGTTGTTCTTGATGATTTCCTTGTTCTGATCTTTAAATTCTCTTGTCTTGTGTGTTTTGTTGTTTCTCATATGCATTCTCATTTTGTTAGTGTCAATAGTATACAAACTTCTAAGTTTGGTGTCTTGCATGCATTGTTTATTTGATTTTAGTTGCATTTTGATTATTCCTCATTATTAAAAATCCAAAAAAAATTTTCAATTTGTGTCTTTTCATGTCAATAATACAGGGAATTGAAGATTCAGAACATTCAGCAGAGGAATTACACAAAAAAAGCTGGGCGTTCAAAACGCCCAGTGAAGAAGGAAAACTGGCATTTAAACGCCAGCCAGGGTGCCTGGCTGGGCGTTTAACGCCCAAAAGGGTAGTGTTTTGGGCGTTAAACACCAGAATGTGCACCATTCTGGGCGTTTAACGCTAGGATGGCACAAGAGGGAAGATTTTGTTTTTAACTCAAATTTTTTTTCAAGTTTTCAAATTTTTCAAAATCAAATCTTTTTCAAATCATATCTTTTCAATCATATGTTTTCAAAATCAATTTCTTTCCATTTTCAAAAGTACTTGCTATCAATTAATGATTTGATTCAACATTTCAAGTATGTTGTCTTTTCTATTGAGAAAGATTTAATGTCTGAATCATATCTTTCTTGTTAGGCGGGTTATTAATTTTTAAAATCAAATCTTTTTAAATTGTTTTTCAATCATCTCTTTTCAATCTTATCTTTTTAAAACCATAACTTTTAAATCATATCTTTTTAATCACATCTTTTTCAAAATAGTTTTCAATCATATCTTTTTTATTTCTAATTTCAAAATCTTTTTCAAAAATCACTTTATTTCTTTTCCACTCTTAGTTTTCGAAAATCAATTAGTATTTTTCAAAATAATTTTAAAATCTTTTACTTAATTTTCGAAAATTTCTTCGCTTCTTCTCACATCCTTCTATTTATGGACTAACACTCCTCCTCAATGTACAATTCGAACTCCATCTTTCTTGATAAGTTCGAATTCTTCTACCTCTTCCTTCTATTTTTCTTTTCCTCTGACACCTCAAGGAATCTCTATACTGTGACATAGAGGATTCCATATTTTCTTGTTCTCTTCTCTTTCATATGAGCAGGAGCAAAGACAAAAGCATTCTTGTTGAGGCTGACCCTGAACCTGAAAGGACCTTGAAGCGAAAGCTAAGAGAAGCTAAAGCACAACTCTCTGGAGAGGACCTAACAAAAATCTTCAAAGAAGAATAATCCATGGCAGCCGAAAACAACAACAATGCCAACAATACAAGGAAGGTGCTGGGTGACTTTACTGCACCTACTCCCGACTTCTATGGGAGAAGCATCTCTATCCCTGCCATTAGAGCAAACAACTTTGAGCTTAAGCCTCAATTAGTTTCTCTAATGCAACAGAATTGCAAGTTCCATGGACTTCCATTGGAAGATCTTCATCAGTTTTTAGCTGAATTCTTGCAAATCTGTGACACTGTCAAGACTAATGGGGTTGACCCTGAGGTCTACAGACTTATGCTATTCCCTTTTACTGTAAGAGACAGAGCTAGGATATGGTTGGACTCACAACCTAAAGAAAGCCTGAACTCTTGGGAAAAGCTAGTCAATGCCTTCTTGGCAAGGTTCTTTCCACCTCAAAAATTGAGTAAGCTTAGAGTGAAAGTCCAAACCTTCAGACAGAAGGAAGGTGAATCCCTCTATGAAGCTTGGGAAAGATACAAACAATTGATCAGAAAGTGTCCTTCTGACATGCTTTCTGAATGGAGCATCATAGGTATCTTCTATGATGGTCTGTCTGAACTGTCCAAGATGTCATTGGATAGCTCTGCTGGAGGATCTCTTCATCTGAAAAAGACGCCTACAGAAGCTCAAGAGCTCATTGAAATGGTTGCAAATAACCAATTCATGTACTCTTCTGAAAGGAATCCTGTGAACAATGGGACGAATCAAAAGAAAGGAGTTCTTGAGATTGATACTCTGAAGGCCATATTGGCTCAGAATAAAATATTGACTCAGCAAGTCAATATAATTTCTCAAAGTCTGTCTGGAATGCAAGCTGCACCAGGCAGTACTAAGGATGCTTCATCTGAAGAAGAAGCTTATGATCCTGAGAACCCTTCAATGGAAGAGGTGAATTACATGGGAGAACCCTATGGAAACACCTATAATCCTTCATGGAGAAATCATCCAAATCTCTCATGGAAGGATCAACAGAGACCTCAACAAGGTTTCAACAACAATAATGGTGGAAGAAACAGGTTTAGCAATGGCAAGCCTTTTCCATTATCTTCTCAGCAATAGACAGAGAATTCTAAGCAGAGCCACTCTGACTTAGCAACCATGATCTCTGATCTAATCAAAACCACTCAAAGTTTCATGACTGAAACAAGATCCTCCATTAGAAACCTGGAGGCACAAGTGGGACAGCTGAGCAAGAAAATTACTGAACTCCCTCCTAGTACTCTTCCAAGCAATACAGAAAAGAATCCAAAAGGAGAATGCAAGGCCATTAACATGACCCACATAGCCGAACTTGGAGAGGAGGAAGAGGCAGTGATCGCCACTGAGGAAGACCTCAATGGACATCCACTGGCCTCCAATGAGTTCCCGAATGAGGAACCATGGGAATCTGAGGCTCACACTGAGACCATAGAGATTCCATTGTAATTACTTCTGCCATTCATGAGCTCTGATGAGTATTCTTCCTCTGAAAAGGATGAAAATGTCACTGAAGAGCAAGTTGCCAAGTACCTTGGAGCAATCATGAAGCTAAATGACAAGTTATTTGGTAATGAGACTTGGGAGGATGAACCCCCTTTGCTCACCAAAGAACTGGATGACTTGTCTAGGCAGAAATTACCTCAAAAGAGACAGGATCCTGGGAAGTTTTTAATACCTTGTACCATAGGCACCATGACCTTTAAGAAGGCTCTGTGTGACTTAGGGTCAAGTATAAACCTCATGCCTCTCTCTGTAATGGAGAAGCTAGGGATCTTTGAGGTACAAGCTGCAAGAATCTCACTAGAGATGGCAGACAATTCAAGAAAACAAGCTTATGGACTTGTAGAGGATGTTCTGGCAAAGATTAAAGACCATTACATCCCTGCTGATTTCATAGTCCTAGAGACTGGGAAGTGCATGGATGAATCCATCATCCTTGGTAGACCCTTCCTAGCCACAGCAAAGGCTGTGATTGATGTTGACAGAGGAGAATTGATCATTCAAGTGAATGAAGAATCCTTTGTGTTTAAGGCTCAAGGATATCCCTCTGTCACCATGGAGAGGAAGCATGAAGAACTTCTCTCAAAACAGAGTCAAACAGAGCCCCCACAGTCAAACTCTAAGTTTGGTGTTGGGAGGCCACAACCAACTTCTAAGTTTGGTGTTGAACCCCCACATTCAAACTCTAAGTTTGGTGTTGGGAGGTTCCAACATTGCTCTGAGTATCTGTGAGGCTCCATGAGAGCCCACTGTCAAGCTACTGACATTAAAGAAGCGCTTGTTGGGAGGCAACCCAATGTTATATTTATCTATTTTCCTTTGTTATTTTATGTTTTTTGTAGGTTGATGATCATGGAAAGTCACAAAATCAATTGAAAAATCAAAAACAAAATGAAAAATAGAAAGAAAAACAGCACACCCTGGAGGAAAGCCTTGCTGGCGTTTAAACGCCAGTAAGGGCAGCAAATGGGCGTTTAATGTCCAGTCTGGCACCATTCTGGGCGTTTAACGCCAGAAAGGGGCACCAGACTGGCGTTAAACTTCAGGAAAGGGCAAGAAGTAGGCGTTAAATGCCAGAAATGGGCACCAGCCTGGCGTTTAACGCCAGAATTGGCATAAAGAGCATTTTTTGCTCGCCACTTGGTGCAGGGATGAATTTTCCTTGACACCTCAGGATCTGTGGACCCCACAGGACCCCCACCTACCCTACCACTCTCTCTCTTCTTCACCCATTCACCAATCACCTCAACACCTCTTCTCCAAAAACCCCTCACCTATCAAATCCCACTATTCTCTTCACCACTCACATCCATCCTTCATAAAACCCCACTTACCTCACCATTCAAATTCAAACCACTTTCCCTCCCAAACCTACCCATTCATAACCGAACCATACCCCTCTCTCCATTCCTATATAAACCCATCTTCACTCCTTCATTTTCACACAACCTACACACTACTTCTCCCCCTTGGCCAAACCACAAAGCCTCATCTATCTCCTCCATTTTCTTCTTCCTCTACTCTCTTCTTTCTTCTTTTGCTCGAGGACGAGCAAACCTTCTAAGTTTGGTGTGGTAAAAGCATTGCTTTTTGTTTTTCCATAACCATTTATGGCACCTAAGGACGGAGAAACCTCTAGAAAGAGGAAAGGAAAGGCAAAAGCTTCCACCTCCGAGTCATGGGAGATGGAGAGATTTATCTCAAGGGTGCATCAAGACCACTTCTATGAAGTTGTGGCCTTGAAGAAGGTGATCCCCGAAGTCCCTTTCAAACTCAAAAAGAGTGAATATCCGGAGATCCGACATGAGATCCAAAGAAGAGGTTGGGAAGTTCTTACTAACCCCATTCAACAAGTTGGAATCTTAATGGTTCAAGAGTTCTATGCTAATGCATGGATCACCAAGAACCATGATCAAAGTGTGAACCCGGACCCAAAGAATTGGCTTACAATGGTTCAGGGGAAATGCTTAGATTTCAGTCCGAAAAATATAAGGTTGGCATTCAACTTACCCATGATGCAAGGGGATGAACACCCTTACACTAGAAGGGTCAACTTTGATCAAAGGTTGGACTAAGTCCTCACAGACATTTGTGAAGAAGGCGCTCAATGGAAGAGAGATTCAAGAGGGAAGCCGGTACAACTAAGAAGGCATGACCTCAAGCCCGTGGCTAGGGGATGGTTGGATTTTATCCAACGCTCAATCATTCGCATTAGCAACCGGTCCGAAGTTACTATAGACCGGGCCATCATGATTCATAGCATCATGATTGGAGAAGAAGTAGAAGTTCATGAGGTTATAGCCCAAGAACTTTATAAGGTGGCGGACAAGTCCTCTACCTTGGCAAGGTTAGCCTTTCCTCATCTCATTTGTCACCTCTGTTATTCAGTTGGAATTGACATAGAGGGAGACATCCTCATTGATGAGGACAAGCCCATCACTAAGAAAAGGATGGAGCAAACAAGAGATCCCACTCATCATGAAATCTCTGAGATGCCTCAAGGGATACTGATGAGCGGATAATTTATATGCTTTTTGGCATTGTTTTTAAGTAGTTTTTAGTAAGTTCAAGATACTTTTAGGGATGTTTTCATTAGTTTTTATGTTAAATTCAAATTTCTGGACTTTACTATGAGTTTGTGTGTTTTTCTGTGATTTCAGGTAAATTCTGGCTGAAATTGAGGGACTTGAGCAAAACTCTGAAAAAGGCTGACAAAAGGACTGCTGATGCTGTTGGAATCTGACCTCCCTGCACTCAAAATAGATTTTCTGGAGCTACAGAACTCCAAATGGCGCGCTCTCAACGGCGTTGGAAAGTAGACATCCAGGGCTTTCCAGCAATATATAATAGTCCATATTTTATTCGAAGAATGACGACGTAACTTGGCGTTGAACGCCAAGTACATGCTGCTGTCTGGAGTTAAACGCCAGAAAAACGTCATGATCCGGAGTTGAACGCCCAAAACACGTCATAACTCGAAGTTCAACTCCAAGAGATGCCTCAGCTCGTGGATTGATAAAGCTCAGCCCAAACATACACCAAGTGGGCCCCGGAAGTGGATTTATGCATCAATTACTTACTCATGTAAACCCTAGTAGCTAGTCTAGTATATATAGGACATTTATCTATTGTATTAGACATCTTTTGACAGTTTAATCTCCTTGAATATTCGGTCACTTGATCATGGAGAGGGCTGGCCATTCGGCCATGCCTGAACCTCTTTTACTTATGTATTTTCAACGGTGGAGTTTCTGCACACCATAGATTAAGGGTGTGGAGCTCTGCTGTACCTCAAGTATCAATGCAATTCTATTTTCTTTTATTCAATTCCTCTTTTATTCTTATTCCAAGATATTCATTCGTACCCAAGAACATGATGAATGTGATGAGTCAGATAACCCTCATTATCATTCTCACTTATGAACGCGCGTGATTGACAACCACTTCCGTTCTACATGCAACAGAGCTTGAATGCGTATCTCTTAGATTCCCCAACAGAATCTTCGTGGTATAAGCTAGATAGATGGCGGCATTTATGAGGATCCGGAAAGTCTCACCTTGTCTGTGGTATTCCGAGTAGGATCCTGGGAATCTGGAAAGTCTAACCTTGTCTGTGGTATTCCGAGTAGGATTCCGGTAATGAATGACTGTGACGTACTTCAAACTTGCAAGTGCTGGGCGTTAGTGACAGACGCAAAAGAATCAAGGGATTCTATTCCAGTAGGCGCGGGAACCAACCAGTGATTAGCCGTACTGTGACAGAGTGCGTGAGCATTAGTTTTCACTGCGAGGATGGGATGTAGCCATCAACCATGGGTGATGCCTCCAGATGATTAGCTGTGCGAGTGACAGCCGCATAGGATATTTTCCCGAGAGGATTGAAAGTAGCCACCGCTGATGGTGAACCCCTATACACAGCTTGCCATGGAAAGGAGTAAGAAGGATTGAGTAGAAGCAGTAGGAGAGCAGGCGTCCTTGAGCTCTACAGCATCTCCGTCCGCTTATCTGAAATTCCCACTAATGAATCTGCATAAGTATTCTATCCCTTTTATTATTCCTTTTTATTTATTATTTATTCCAATAATCACAATTCCCCTTTAATCTGCCTAACTGAGATTTGCAAGGTGACCATAGCTTGCTTCATACCAACAATCTCTGTGGGATCGACCCTTACTCACGTAAGGTTTATTACTTGGACGACCCAGTACACTTGCTGGTTAGTTGAACGGAGTTGTGTCCACTCGTGCCAAAAATCCTAAGTTCCACAATTCTACAATAAATGCAAATCAAAGAACAGTGATCACAATTTCGTCCACCAAGTTTTTGGCGCCGTTGCCGGGGATTGTTCGAGTATGGACAACTGACGGTTCATCTTGTTGCTCAGATTAGGTAATTTTTCTTTTCAAAAATCTTTTCAAAATTTTTTTCTTTATTTTTCGTTTTCTTAACTTTATTTTCGAAAAAATTAAAATAAAAATACAAAAAATTAGAAAATCATAAAAATCAAAAATATTTTGTGTTCTTGTTTGAGTTTTGTGTTAATTTTTAAGTCTGGTGTCAATTGCATGCTTTAAAATTTTTCTTGCATTTTTTCGAAAATCCCATGCATTCATAGTGTTCTTCATGATCTTCAAGTTGTTCTTGACAAGTCTTCTTGTTTGATCTTGATGATTTCTTGTTTTGTGTCTTTTCTTGTTTTTCATGTGCATTTTTGCATTCATATTTTACATGCATTAAAGATTTCTAAGTTTGGTGTCTTGCATGTTTTCTTTGCATCAAAAATTTTTCAAAATTATGTTCTTGATGTTCATCATGATCTTCAAAGTGTTCTTGGTGTTCATCTTGACATTCATAGCATTCTTGCATGCATTCATAGTTTTGATCTAAAAATTTCATGCATTGAGTATTTTTGTTGTTTTTCTTTCTCATAATTAAAAATTCAAAAAAAAATATCTTTTCCTTATTTCCCTCCAAATTTCGAAATTTTGGGTTGACTTGGTCAAAAATTTTTAAAAAATTAGTTGTTTCTTACAAGTCAAGTCAAAATTTCAATTTTAAAAATCTTATCTTTTTAAAATATTTTTCAAAATCATATCTTTTTTTTTTTTTTTATAATTCTCGAAAATTTCAAAAATCTTTTTCAAAATCTTTTTCTTATCTTTAAATCAAAATTTCAAAAATTAGCTAACAATTAATGTGATGGATTCAAAAATTTGAAGTTTGTTACTTTCTTGTTAAGAAAGGTTCAATCTTTAAGTTCTAGAATCTTATCTTGTAGTTTCTTGTTAGTTAAGTAATTTTAAAAATTAATCTTTTTCAAAATATCTTTTTCTTAAAAATCTTTTTATCTTTTATCTTATCTTTTTCAAAATTTTATCTTTTTCAAAATTTAATTTCAAAATATCTTCTTATCTTCCTATCTTTTTCAAAATTTGATTTCAAATCTTTTTCAATCAAACTAACTAACTTTTTGTTTGTTTCTTATCTTTTTCAAAACCAACTAACTACCTATCCCTCTCCAATTTTCGAAAATTCTCTCTCTCTTTTCAAAAATTCTTTTTAATTGTTTTAAATTTTAATTTTAATTATCTATTATATTTAATTTTCGAAAATCACTAACCACTTTTTCAAAACTAATTTCGAAATTCTCTTTCTTTTTTCTTCTTCTATTTAATTATTTAATTACTAACACTTCTCTTCACCTCTCTTTATCCAAAAATCCGAACCTCCTTCTTCATTCTTCTACCCCCTTTCTTCTTCTACTAACATAAAGGAATCTCTATACTGTGACATAGAAGATTCCTCTTCTTTTCTTGTTTCTTCTCCTTCATATGAGCAGGAACAGGGAAAAAGGCACTCTTGTTGAAGTTGATCCAGAACCTGAAAGGACTCTGAAGAGAAAATTAAGAGAAGCTAAATTACAACAATCCAGAAGAGACCTTCTAGAAATTTTCGAACAAGAGAAAGAGATGGCAGCTGAAAATAATAATAATAATGCAAGGAGAATGCTTGGTGACTTCACTAAGCCAACGTCCAAGTTTGATGGAAGAAGCATCTCCATTCCTGCCATTGGAGCCAATAACTTTGAGCTTAAGCCTCAGCTAGTTGCTTTAATGCAACAAAACTGCAAGTTTTATGGACTTCCATCTGAAGATCCTTATCAGTTTTTAACTGAGTTCTTGCAGATCTGTGAGACTGTAAAGACGAATGGAGTTGATCCTGAAGTCTACAGACTCATGCTTTTCCCTTTTGCTGTAAGAGACAGAGCTAGAATATGGTTGGATTCACAACCCAAGGATAGCCTGGACTCATGGGATAAGCTGGTCACTGCCTTCTTGGATAAATTCTTTCCTCCTCAAAAGCTGAGCAAGCTGAGAGTGGATGTTCAACCTTCAAACAAAAAGATGGTGAATCCCTCTATGAAGCTTGGGAAAGATACAAGCAGCTGACCAAAAGATGTCCATCTGACATGTTTTCAGAATGGACCATATTGGATATATTCTATTATGGTCTCTCTGAATTTTCGAAAATGTCATTGGATCATTCTGCAGGTGGATCTATTCACCTGAAGAAAACGCCTGAAGAGGCTCAAGAACTCATTGACATGGTTGCAAACAACCAATTCATGTACACCTCTGAGAGGAATTCCGTGAATAATGGAGTAACTCAGAAGAAAGGAGTTCTTGAAATTGATGCTCTGAATGCCATATTGGCTCAGAACAAAGTGTTGACTCAACAGGTCAACATGATCTCTCAAAATCTGAATGGATTGCAACATGCATCCAACAGTAATAGAGAGGCAGCTTCTGAAGAAGCTTATGATCCTGAGAACCCTGCCATGGCAGAGGTTAATTACATGGGTGAACCTTATGGAAACACCTATAACTCATCATGGAGAAATCATCCAAATTTCTCATGGAAGGATCAACAAAAACCTCAACAAGGTTTTAACAATGGTGGACGCAATAGGCTGGGCAATAGCAAGCCATATCCATCATCTTCTCAGCAACAGACAGAGAATTCTGAACAAAATACTTCTAATTTAGCCAATATAGTCTCTGATCTGTCAAAGGCCACTTTCAGTTTCATGAATGAAACAAGATCATCCATTAGAAATCTGGAGGCACAAGTGGGCCAGCTGAGTAAGAAAGTTATTGAAACTCCTCCCAGTACTCTCCCAAGCAATACAGAAGAGAATCCAAAAGGAGAGTGCAAGGCCATTGACATAGTCAAAGTGGCCGAATGCACAAAGGAGGAGGAGGACGAAAATCCTAGTGAAGAAGACCTCCTGGGACGTTCCTCAAGCAAGAAGGAGTTTCCTATTAAGGATCCAGAGGAATCTGAGGCTCATCTAGAGACCATAGAGATTCCTTTAAATCTCCTTCTGCCATTCATGAGCTCTGAAGAATATTCATCCTCTGAAGAGAATGAAGATGTGACTGGAGAGCAAGTTGCTCAATACTTAGGAGCTATCATGAAGCTGAATGCCAAGCTGTTTGGTAATGAGACTTGGGAAAGTGAACCTCCCTTGCTCATTAGTGAACTAGATACTTGGATTCAGAGAACTCTACCTCAAAAGAAACAAGATCCTGGCAAGTTCTTAATACCTTGCACCATTGGCACCATGAGATTTGAAAAAGCTTTATGTGATCTTGGGTCAGGGATAAATCTTATGCCACTCTCTGTAATGGAGAAGCTGGGGATCATTGAGGTACAACCTGCCTTGTTCTCATTACAACTGGTAGATAAGTCCATAAGACAAGCTTATGGAATAGTGGAGGACGTGCGTGTAAGGGTTGAAGGCCTTTACATCCCCACTGATTTCATAATCCTAGACACTAGGAAGGAAGATGATGAATGCATCATCCTAGGAAGACCTTTCCTAGCCACAGCAGGAGCTGTGATAGATGTCAACAGAGGTGAGTTAGTCCTTCAATTGAATGGGGACTACCTTGTGTTTCAGGCACATGGCCATCCCTCTGTGACAAAAGAGAGTAAGCATGAAGAGCTTCTCTCAGTTCAGAGTCAAGAAGAGCCCACACAGTCAAACTCTAAGTTTAGTGTTGTGAGGCCACAACCAAACTCTAAGTTTGGTATTCAAACCCCATATCCAAACTCTAAGTTTGGTGTTGGGACTACACACTAAATTGACCTGATCACCATGTGGCTCCATGAGAGCCATTGTCAAGCTATTGACATTAAAGAAGCGCTTGTTGAGAGGCAACCCAATTTTATTTATCTAATTTTATTTTATTTTGTTTCTTGTTTATTTTTGTGTTTTATTAGGTACATGATCATGAGGATTCACGAAAAAAATCAAAAAAATTAAAAACAGAGTCAAAAACAGAAGAAAAAATTTTCACCCTGGAGGCAGCGCAGACTGGCGTTCAACGCCAGTAAGGTGCATCTGGCCGGCGTTCAACGCCAGAACAGAGCACCATTCTGGCGCTGAACGCCCAAAACAAGCAACAACCTGGCGTTAAACGCCAGGCTGGTGCACAGAGAGGACAAACTGGCGCTGAACGCCAGGAACAAGCATGAAACTGGCGTTCAACGCCAGAAACATGCATTACATGGGCGTTGAACGCCCAGAACATGCATCAATGGGCGTTTGAACGCCAGAATGATGCATGAAGGCATTTTACATGCCTATATGGTGAAGGAATGGTATTTGTTTTCACCTCAGGATCTGTGGACCCCACAGGATCCTCACCTCAGGATCTGTGGACCCCACATGATCCCCACCTACCATATTCCCACCTTACCTAATCCTAATTTTTGTGATGTGAATACCCCATGTCACAATTCCCAATATTCTTCATCAATCACCTCAATCCCTCTTCCCAATTACCCCATTCACCATTCACATCAACCCACTCTTCCCCATAAACCCCACCTACCTTCATAAAATTCAAATTCAATTTCCCACCCCTTCCCACCCAAAATGGCCGAACTCCCACCCTCCCTCTCCCTATAAATACCCTTCCATTCTTCTTCATTTTCACACAACACAAACACCTTCTTCTCCCATATAGCCGAACCTACTCTCTCCCTCTCTACCATATTCTCTTCTTCTTCTTCTACTATTCTTTTCTTTCTTGCTCGAGGACGAGCAAAATTTTAAGTTTGGTGTGGTAAAAGCATAAGCTTTTTTCTGTTTTTCCATTACCAATGGCACCTAAGGCCGGAGTTTCCTCAAGAAAAAGGGAAAGGGAAAGCAAAAGCTTCCACCTCCGAGTCATGGGAGATGGAAAGATTCATCTCCAAGAGCCATCAAGACCACTTCTATGATGTTGTGGCAAAGAAGAAGGTGATCCCTGAGGTCCCTTTCAAGCTCAAAAAGAATGAGTATCCGAAAATCCGACATGAAATCCAAAGAAGAGGTTGGGAAGTCATAACCAACCCCATGCAATAAGTTGGAATATTAATGGTTCAAGAGTTCTATGCTAATGCATGGATCACTAGGAACCATGATCAAAGTATGAACCCGAATCCAAAGAACTATCTCACAATGGTTCGGGGGAAATACTTGGATTTCAGTCCGAAAAATGTGAGGTTGGCGTTTCACTTACCCATGATGCAAGGTGATGAACGCCCCTACACAAGAAGGGTTAACTTTAATCAAAGGTTGGACCAAGTCCTAATGGACATTTGTGTGGAAGGCGCCCAATGGAGAATAGACTCCAAAGGCAAGCCAGTCCAACTAAGAAGACTGGACCTCAAGCCTGTAGCTAGAGGATGGTTGGAGTTCATCCAAAGATCCATCATTCCTACAAGTAACCGATCTGAAGTTACTGTGGATCGGGCCATCATGATTCATAGCATCATGATTGGAGAGGAAGTGGAAGTTCATGAAGTCATCTCCAATGAACTCTACAAAATAGCTGACAAGCCTTCACACATGGCACGGCTAGCCTTCCCCCACCTTATATGCCATCTATGTTACTCAGCTGGAGTCATCATAGATGGAGATGTCTCCATTGAAGAAGATAAGCCCATCACCAAGAAAAGGATGGAGCAAACAAGAGAAGTTCCTCACGGCCCTCAAGAAGAACATGAGGAAATTCACCATCAACAAATGCCTCAAGGAATGCACTTTCCTCCTAACAACTATTGGGAGCAACTCAATACCTCCTTAGAAGATTTGAGCCATAATGTTGAACAACTAAGGGTGGAACATCATGAACACTCCATCATTCTCCAAGAAATAAGAGAAGATCAAAGAGCAATGAGGGAGGAACAACAAAGGCAAGGAAGGGACATAGAAGAGCTTAAAAACATCATTGGTCCTTCAAGAAGAAGACGCCACTAAAGGTGGATTCATTCTTTGTTCTTTATTTCTTTCTGTTTTCGGTTTTTAATTATTGTGTTTATCTATGTTTTGTGTCTTTATTTCATGATCATTAGTATGTAACCATGCCTTAAAGCTTTGAATAAAATCCATTAATCCTTCACTTCTCTTAAAAGAAAAATGTTTTAATTCAAAAGAACAAGAAGTACATAAATTTCGAAAATAGCTATTGAATTTAGTTTAATTATAATGATGTGGTGACAATACTTTTTGTTTTCTGAATGAATGCTTGAACAGTGCATATGTCTTTTGATATTGTTGTTTATGAGTGTTAAAATTGTTGGCTCTTGAAAGAATGATGAACAAAGAGAAATGTTATTGATGATCTGAAAAATCATGAAATTGATTCTTGAAGCAAGAAAAAGCAGTGAAAAAGAAAGCTTTCAAAAAAAAAAAAAAAGAAGGAGCAGTAGAAAAAGCCAATAACCCTTAAAACCAAAAGGCAAGGGTAAAAAGGATCCAAGGCTTTGAGCATCAATGGATAGGAGGGCCTAAGGAAATTAAATCCAGGCCTAAGCGGCTAAATCAAGCTGTCCCTAACCATGTGCTTGTGTCATGAAGGTCCAAGTGAAAAGCTTGAGACTAAGTGGTTAAAGTCGTGATCCAAGGCAAAAGAGTGTGCTTAAGAGCTCTGGACACCACTAACTGGGGACTCTAGCAAAGCTGAGTCACAATCTGAAAAGGTTCACCCAGTTATGTGTCTGTGGCATTTATGTATCCGGTGGTAATACTAGAAAACAAAGTGCTTAGGGCCACGGCCAAGACTCATAAGTAGCTGTGTTCAAGAATCAACATGCTTAACTAGGAAAGTCAATAACACTATCCGAAATTCTAAGTTCCTAGAGAAGCCAATCATTCAAAACTTCAAAGGAAAAAGTGAGATGCCAAAACTGTTCAGAAGCAAAAAGTTACAAGTCCCGCTCATTTAATTATAATTAATATTCATTGATATTCTGGAATTTATAGTATATTCTCTTCTTTTTATCCTAATTGATTTTCAGTTGCTTGGGGACAAGCAACAATTTAAGTTTGGTGTTGTGATGAGCGGATAATTTATACGCTTTTTGGCATTGTTTTTAAGTAGTTTTTAGTAAGTTCAAGCTACTTTTAGGGATGTTTTCATTAGTTTTTATGTTAAATTCACATTTCTGGACTTTACTATGAGTTTGTGTGTTTTTCTGTGATTTCAGGTAAATTCTGGCTGAAATTGAGGGACTTGAGCAAAACTCTGAAAAAGGCTGACAAAAGGACTGCTGATGCTGTTCGAATCTGAACTCCCTGCACTCAAAATGGATTTTCTGGAGCTACAGAACTCCAAATGGCACGCTCTCAACGGCGTTGGAAAGTAGACATCCAGGGCTTTCCAGCAATATATAATAGTCCATACTTTATTCGAAGAATGACGACGTAACTTGGCGTTGAACGCCAAGTACATGCTGCTGTCTGGAGTTAAACGCCAGAAAAACGTCATGATCCGGAGTTGAACGCCCAAAACACGTCATAACTCGAAGTTCAACTCCAAGAGATGCCTCAGCTCGTGGATTGATAAAGCTCAGCCCAAACATACACCAAGTGGGCCCCGGAAGTGGATTTATGCATCAATTACTTACTCATGTAAACCCTAGTAGCTAGTCTAGTATATATAGGACATTTATCTATTGTATTAGACATCTTTTGACAGTTTAATCTCCTTGAATATTCGGTCACTTGATCATGGAGAGGGCTGGCCATTCGGCCATGCCTGAACCTCTTTTACTTATGTATTTTCAACGGTGGAGTTTCTGCACACCATAGATTAAGGGTGTGGAGCTCTGCTGTACCTCAAGTATCAATGCAATTCTATTTTCTTTTATTCAATTCCTCTTTTATTCTTATTCCAAGATATTCATTCGTACCCAAGAACATGATGAATGTGATGAGTCAGATAACCCTCATTATCATTCTCACTTATGAACGCGCGTGATTGACAACCACTTCCGTTCTACATGCAACAGAGCTTGAATGCGTATCTCTTAGATTCCCCAACAGAATCTTCGTGGTATAAGCTAGATAGATGGCGGCATTTATGAGGATCCGGAAAGTCTCACCTTGTCTGTGGTATTCCGAGTAGGATCCTGGGAATCCGGAAAGTCTAACCTTGTCTGTGGTATTCCGAGTAGGATTCCGGTAATGAATGACTGTGACGTACTTCAAACTTGCAAGTGCTGGGCGTTAGTGACAGACGCAAAAGAATCAAGGGATTCTATTCCAGTAGGCGCGGGAACCAACCAGTGATTAGCCGTACTGTGACAGAGTGCGTGAGCATTAGTTTTCACTGCGAGGATGGGATGTAGCCATCAACCATGGGTGATGCCTCCAGATGATTAGCTGTGCGAGTGACAGCCGCATAGGATATTTTCCCGAGAGGATTGAAAGTAGCCACCGCTGATGGTGAACCCCTATACACAGCTTGCCATGGAAAGGAGTAAGAAGGATTGAGTAGAAGCAGTAGGAGAGCAGGCGTCCTTGAGCTCTACAGCATCTCCGTCCGCTTATCTGAAATTCCCACTAATGAATCTGCATAAGTATTCTATCCCTTTTATTATTCCTTTTTATTTATTATTTATTCCAATAATCACAATTCCCCTTTAATCTGCCTAACTGAGATTTGCAAGGTGACCATAGCTTGCTTCATACCAACAATCTCTGTGGGATCGACCCTTACTCACGTAAGGTTTATTACTTGGACGACCCAGTACACTTGCTGGTTAGTTGAACGGAGTTGTGTCCACTCGTGCCAAAAATCCTAAGTTCCACAATTCTACAATAAATGCAAATCAAAGAACAGTGATCACAATTTCGTCCACCAAGTTTTTGGCGCCGTTGCCGGGGATTGTTCGAGTATGGACAACTGACGGTTCATCTTGTTGCTCAGATTAGGTAATTTTTCTTTTCAAAAATCTTTTTCAAAATTTTTTTCTTTTATTTTTCGTTTTTCTTAACTTTATTTTCGAAAAAATTAAAATAAAAATACAAAAAAATTAGAAAATCATAAAAATCAAAAATATTTTGTGTTCTTGTTTGAGTTTTGTGTTAATTTTTAAGTCTGGTGTCAATTGCATGCTTTAAAATTTTTCTTGCATTTTTTCGAAAATCCCATGCATTCATAGTGTTCTTCATGATCTTCAAGTTGTTCTTGACAAGTCTTCTTGTTTGATCTTGATGATTTCTTGTTTTGTGTCTTTTCTTGTTTTTCATGTGCATTTTTGCATTCATATTTTACATGCATTAAAGATTTCTAAGTTTGGTGTCTTGCATGTTTTCTTTGCATCAAAAATTTTTCAAAATTATGTTCTTGATGTTCATCATGATCTTCAAAGTGTTCTTGGTGTTCATCTTGACATTCATAGCATTCTTGCATGCATTCATAGTTTTGATCTAAAAATTTCATGCATTGAGTATTTTTGTTGTTTTTCTTTCTCATAATTAAAAATTCAAAAAAAAATATCTTTTCCTTATTTCCCTCCAAATTTCGAAATTTTGGGTTGACTTGGTCAAAAATTTTTAAAAAATTAGTTGTTTCTTACAAGTCAAGTCAAAATTTCAATTTTAAAAATCTTATCTTTTTAAAATATTTTTCAAAAATCATATCTTTTTCATTTTTTTTTATAATTCTCGAAAATTTCAAAAATCTTTTTCAAAATCTTTTTCTTATCTTTAAATCAAAATTTCAAAAATTAGCTAACAATTAATGTGATGGATTCAAAAATTTGAAGTTTGTTACTTTCTTGTTAAGAAAGGTTCAATCTTTAAGTTCTAGAATCTTATCTTGTAGTTTCTTGTTAGTTAAGTAATTTTAAAAATTAAATCTTTTTCAAAATATCTTTTTCTTAAAAATCTTTTTATCTTTTATCTTATCTTTTTCAAAATTTTATCTTTTTCAAAATTTAATTTCAAAATATCTTCTTATCTTCCTATCTTTTTCAAAATTTGATTTCAAATCTTTTTCAATCAAACTAACTAACTTTTTGTTTGTTTCTTATCTTTTTCAAAACCAACTAACTACCTATCCCTCTCCAATTTTCGAAAATTCTCTCTCTCTTTTTCAAAAATTCTTTTTAATTGTTTTAAATTTTAATTTTAATTATCTATTATATTTAATTTTCGAAAATCACTAACCACTTTTTCAAAACTAATTTCGAAATTCTCTTTCTTTTTTCTTCTTCTATTTAATTATTTAATTACTAACACTTCTCTTCACCTCTCTTTATCCAAAAATCCGAACCTCCTTCTTCATTCTTCTACCCCTTTCTTCTTCTACTAACATAAAGGAATCTCTATACTGTGACATAGAAGATTCCTCTTTCTTTTCTTGTTTCTTCTCCTTCATATGAGCAGGAACAGGGAAAAAGGCACTCTTGTTGAAGTTGATCCAGAACCTGAAAGGACTCTGAAGAGAAAATTAAGAGAAGCTAAATTACAACAATCCAGAAGAGACCTTCTAGAAATTTTCGAACAAGAGAAAGAGATGGCAGCTGAAAATAATAATAATAATGCAAGGAGAATGCTTGGTGACTTCACTAAGCCAACGTCCAATTTTGATGGAAGAAGCATCTCCATTCCTGCCATTGGAGCCAATAACTTTGAGCTTAAGCCTCAGCTAGTTGCTTTAATGCAACAAAACTGCAAGTTTTATGGACTTCCATCTGAAGATCCTTATCAGTTTTTAACTGAGTTCTTGCAGATCTGTGAGACTGTAAAGACGAATGGAGTTGATCCTGAAGTCTACAGACTCATGCTTTTCCCTTTTGCTGTAAGAGACAGAGCTAGAATATGGTTGGATTCACAACCCAAGGATAGCCTGGACTCATGGGATAAGCTGGTCACTGCCTTCTTGGATAAATTCTTTCCTCCTCAAAAGCTGAGCAAGCTGAGAGTGGATGTTCAAACCTTCAAACAAAAAGATGGTGAATCCCTCTATGAAGCTTGGGAAAGATACAAGCAGCTGACCAAAAGATGTCCATCTGACATGTTTTCAGAATGGACCATATTGGATATATTCTATTATGGTCTCTCTGAATTTTCGAAAATGTCATTGGATCATTCTGCAGGTGGATCTATTCACCTGAAGAAAACGCCTGAAGAGGCTCAAGAACTCATTGACATGGTTACAAACAACCAATTCATGTACACCTCTGAGAGGAATTCCGTGAATAATGGAGTAACTCAGAACAAAGGAGTTCTTGAAATTGATGCTCTGAATGCCATATTGGCTCAGAACAAAGTGTTGACTCAACAGGTCAACATGATCTCTCAAAATCTGAATGGATTGCAACATGCATCCAACAGTAATAGAGAGGCAGCTTCTGAAGAAGCTTATGATCTTGAGAACCCTGCCATGGCAGAATTACATGGGTGAACCTTATGGAAACACCTATAACTCATCATGGAGAAATGCAAATCAAAGAACAGTGATCACAATTTCGTCCACCAGATACACTTTCCTCAACAAAACTATTGGGAGCAAATCAACACCTTCCTAGGAGAATTGAGTTCCAACATGGGACAACTAAGGGTGGAACACTAAGAACATTTCATCCTCTTCCATGAAATTAGAGAAGATCAAAGAATTATGAGAG
The DNA here is from genome assembly GCF_014773155.1 of Arachis stenosperma. Classification (NCBI taxonomy): domain Eukaryota; kingdom Viridiplantae; phylum Streptophyta; class Magnoliopsida; order Fabales; family Fabaceae; genus Arachis; species Arachis stenosperma. The sequence goes on from NC_080377.1 coordinate 29,100,783, forward strand.
AGGAGCAACAAAGGCAAGGAAGAGACATTGAGGAGCTCAAACACTCCATAAGATCTTCAAGAGGAAGAACAAGCCGCCATCACTAAGGTGGACCCGTTCTTTAATTTCCTTGTTCTTTATTTTCATGTTTTTCGAATTTTTATGCTTATGTTTATCTATGTTTGTGTCTCATGATCATTAGTGTCTTAGTGTCTATGCCTTAAAGTTATGAATGTCCTATGAATCCATCACCTTTCTTAAATAAAAAATGTTCTTAATTGAAAAAGAGAAGAATTGCATGAATTTTGAATTTTATAACAGATTGATTATTTTGATGTGGTGGCAATACTATTGGTTTCTGAATGTATGCTTGAACAGTGCATATGCCTTTTGAATTTGTTGTTCATGAATGTTGGCTCTTGAAAGAATGATGAAAAAAGGAGACATGTTACTGAGGATCTGAAAAATCATAAAAATGATTCTTGAAGCAAGAAAAAGCAGTGAATATTAAAAAAAAAACGAAAAAAAAGGAGAAAGAAAAAGAAAAAGAAAAAGGAAAAGAAAAAGAAAAAAATAAAGTTGTGATCCAAGGCAAAAGGAGTGTGCTTAAGAACCCTGGACACCTCTAATTGGGGACTCTAGCAAAGCTAAGTCACAATCTGAAAAGGTTCACCCAATTATGTGTCTGTGGCATGTATGTATCCAGTGGTAATACTAGAAGACAGAGTGCTTTGGGCCACGGCCAAGACTCATAAAGTAGCTGTGTTCAAGAATCATCATACTTAACTAGGAGAATCAATAACACTATCTGGATTCTGAGTTCCTATAGAAGCCAATCATTCTGAATTTCAAAGGATAGAGTGAGATGCCAAAACTGTTCAGAAGCAAAAAGCTAAAAGCCCCGCTCATCTAATTAATACTGATCTTCATAGATGTTTTTGGGATTCATTGCATATTCTCTTCTTTTTATCTTATTTGATTTTCAGTTGCTTGGGGACAAGCAACAATTTAAGTTTGGTGTTGTGATGAGCGGATAATTTATACGCTTTTTGGCATTGTTTTTAGTATTTTTTTAGTATGTTTTAGTTAGTTTTTATTATATTTTTATTAGTTTTTAGTTAAAATTCACTTTTTTGGACTTTACTATGAGTTTGTGTGTTTTTCTGTGATTTCAGGTATTTTCTGGCTGAAATTGAGGGACCTGAGCAAAAATCTGATTCAGAGGCTGAAAAGGACTGCAGATGCTGTTGGATTCTGACCTCCCTGCACTCGAAGTGGATTTTCTGGAGCTACAGAAGCCCAATTGGCGCGCTCTCAACTGCGTTGGAAAGTAGACATCCTGGGCTTTCAAGAAATGTATAACAGTCCATACTTTTCTCGAGATTTGATGGCCCAAACAGGCGTTCCAAATCAGCTCAAAACTGCCCGGCGTTAAACGCCGGAACTGGCACAAGAATGGGAGTTAAACGCGCAAACTGGCACAAAAGCTGGCGTTTAACTCCAAGAAAAGTCTCTACACAAAAATGCTTCAATGCTCAGCCCAAGCACACACCATGTGGGCCCGAAAGTAGATTTTTATGACATTTACTCATTTCTGTAAACCCTATGCTACTAGTTCTCTACAAATAGGACCTTTTGCTATTGTATTTTCATCTTTGGATCTTTGGATCTTTGATCAGTCTTATGCTATCTTAGATCACGTTTTGGGGGCTGGCCATTCGGCCATGCCTAGACCTTGTTCTTATGTATTTTCAACGGTGGAGTTTCTACACACCATAGATTAAGGTGTGGAGCTCTACTGTACCTCGAGTATTAATGCAATTACTATTGTTCTTCAATTCAATTCAGTTTGTTCTTGTTCTAAGATATCACTTGTTCCTCAACTTGATGAATGTGATGATCTGTGACACTCATCATCATTCTCACTTATGAACGTGTGCTTGACAACCACCTCCGTTCTACCTTAGATTGAGTGGATATCTCTTGGATCCCTTAATCGGAATCTTCGTTGTATAAGCTAGAATTGATGGCGGCATTCAAGAGAATCCAGAAGGTCTAAACCTTGTCTGTGGTATTTTGAGTAGGATTCAAGGATTGAATGACTGTGACGAGCTTCAAACTCCTGAAGGCTGGGCGTTAGTGACAGAAGCAAAAGAATCACTGGATTCTATTCCAACCTGATTGAGAACCGACAGATGATTAGCCATGCTGTGACAGAGCGCGTTGAACATTTTCACTGAGAGGACGGGACTGTAGCCACTGACAATGGTGATGCCCAACATACAGCTTGCCATGGAAAGGAGTAAGAAGGATTGGATGAAGATAGTAGGAAAGTAGAGAGATGGAAGGGACAAAGCATCTCCATACGCTTATCTGAAATTCTCACCAATGAATTACATAAATATCTCTATCTTTATTTTATATTTTATTCATAAATCATCCATAACCATTTGAATCTGCCTGACTGAGATTTACAAGGTGACCATAGCTTGCTTCATACCAACAATCTCCGTGGGATCGACCCTTACTCGCGTAAGGTTTATTACTTGGACGACCCAGTGCACTTGTTGGTTAGTTGTGCGAAGTTGTGATAAAGAATTGAGATTGCAAATGAGCGTACCATGTTGATGGCGCCATTGATGATCACAATTTCGTGCACCAGCTGCCACAAGACACAAATCAAGAAGCTTCACATCCAGTGAACGAAAGCTTTCCAGATGAACATCTTTTACAAATTCAACAAGCCCCTTGGTTTACAGATATTGCAAACTATAAGGTTGGAAGGAAGATCCCTCAAGAATTTACCAAGCAACAAGTGAAGAAGCTGCTCAATGAAGCCAAGTTCTTGTGGGATGAACCATTCTTTTTCAGGAGGTGTCCAGATGGGATGATTAGGAAATGTGTTCCTGAGAATGAAATGAAAGATATATTGTGGCATTGCCATAATTCAGCCTATGGTGGTCACTTTGGACCAGAAAGAATAGCTGCCAAGGTAACTCCAAAGTAGATTTTATTGGCCAACCATCTTCACGGATGCCAAGGAGTTCGTTCATCTATGCAATGAGTGCCAAGGAGCTGGAGGATTGACAATGCAAGAAGGAATGAGATGCCTCAGAACTACATCCTGGAGGTAGAACTCTTTGATCTTTGGGGCATAGACTTTATGGGCCCTGTTCCACCTTCATACTCCTTCAAATACATACTTGTGGCAGTAGCGTATGTCTCAAAGTGGGTTGAAGCCATAGCCACATCCACATGTGATGCACAAATTGTCTTGCAATTCCTTAAGAAGCACATTTTTACTAGATATGGAGTGCCTAAGGGTTTTGTCAGTGATGGTGGTAGCCATTTTTGTAACAAACAAATGGAGAAACTACTTCACAAATATGGAGTGATGCATAAAGTAGCCACACCATATCACCCACAAACCAATGGCCAAGCAGAGCTTGCAAATAGGGAGTTGAAGAAGATTTTGGAAAAAATAGTGGGGCACACAAGAAAGGATTGGGCCAGAAAATTAGAAGATGCTCTCTGGGCATACAAAACAACCTTTAAAACTCCTATTGGGAAGTTTCCTTTTCAGTTATTATATGGCAAGTCTTGTCACCTCCCTGTAGAGCTTCAGCATAAAGCCTTCTAGGCCACTAAACTCTTCAACCTTGATTCTCAAGTAGCAGGATAGAAGAGGCTACTGCAACTAAATGAGTTGGATGATTTTAGACTGGAGGCCTATGAAAATGCTAAGATATACAAGAAAAAATCTAAGAGATTGCATGATAAAAGGATCTCAAAGAAGGAGTTCAAACCAGGACAGCAAGTACTCTTGTATAACTCCAGGCTCAAAGTTTTCCCTAGCAAACTCAAGTCCAAATGGACTGGTCCCTACTTGGTGACAAAGGTTCTTCCTTATGGGAGCCTTGAACTTATGGATGAAGCAACAAAGGACATCTTCACAGCAAATGGTCACAGGGCAAAGCATTACTTGGGAGGCCATTGGGACAAAGAGAAGGAAGTTTAGGAATTAAGTTGAGCAAAAATGAAGGATGTCAAGCTAGTGACATTAAAAGAGCACTTGTTGGGAGGCAACCCAACTTGAGGTAGTTTCTTTTCATAGCTATTTCAATAAAAAGTTTAAGTAGATTTATTTGTATTGCAAGGAGCTAAGTTTGGTGTTGCACACCAAAACAATTTAAGGGTGAATGAAGGATGCTAAGTTTGGTGTTCCACCAAAAATCTCATTTAAAAACACATTTCAACCCTCTGCATAAATGGTTACTAGCTCCAAACAGTCAGGAAAACTACTCAACCATTGTCTGTTTTCTAGTTTTTAGTTTTACTAACTTCAAGAAAAGGCACAAGGTTTCATGTATATGGATGATTTGTTGCATAAGGGGTGTTGGAAAGGTACTAAGTTTGGTGTTCACACACCAAAGAAATTTCAAAAGCATACAGACATTCATGCATGATAAGTTCTTGGGGGATAAGCAACTTCCACTATCAGTACAGAGAACTACTCAACTTTTTGGAAGGATTGTACATTAGGAGCAAGAAAGGCACAAAAGCTAAGAAGGAAGATGAAGGAATAAACATGAAGATACCAAAAGGTTGTATTGTTACTCAACTGTTTATGTCTGCTGTGCTTTAGTTGGAAGTCGAATTATTCTCCCTTCTGATAAGTTTGCCCTTATATACACTCTGTTAGTTTACTGTCCTGTGTTATTCAAAATAAGTGATCTAGCCAGAATGTTTGTTATCACTCATCTGCCTTAAATTTATGTCTTGTTTCCTCTGTATGAATAATAGAAAATGATTGAAATATAAAGTAATTGTCCAATGTGGAAGGAGTAGAAATAGAGTTCAGTGGTGGTGATTGCTTGATTGGATGATAAGCTCAATAATAAAAGCTGTAGAATAGAATGTCCTTTGTAGTGTGAACTAAGTGGCTGTTACAAAACCTTCAATTAATGAACATCCATGGAAAATGAAGAAAAGTAAGAAAGAAAAAGAAAAGGAAAGCCAAGAATTGGCAACAAAATGAAAGAAACAAATAATAAGTCTAGACACCAATAGCTTGGACCTTAGGACATATGTCTGTGGTGCTTCTTGAACTAGTATCTGCTTGGACAATTAGGTTCTGAGGAGTCTTTTAAAACTTGGTAACTTGGATTAACTAATCTGGGATTACCAACCGAAAGTCCACTATCAAGAGCAACCTAGTTACAAAGCATTTAATAACCCAAAGAGGTGCTGGGCATCAATGTTCCTAAGAAGAATTGTAAGCCAAGTGTCTGTAGTGAAGAGGTGTTGAGAAAAATTGAGCCAAAAGGCTACTGCAACACTTGACAATGAGCCACCATTAAGAAATAAGTTTCTAAGCAAAAGAAAGAAGAAAAAATCTAACAGGGATCAATAAAAGAATAAGAAATTATAGCAGCAACTCTAGTGAATCCTCAAAGAGACATTTCATATCTGACAGCTAAGAATAATTGAGCTGCATTTTGTCTGCGTAAAACCCCAAGAACCAAATTTTATTACCTGCTAAATAAGGACATGTATGCTTCTCTGTTTTAACTCATTTCCTCTCATGTTTAGTGCTTGCTTGGGGACAAGCAAGATTTAAGTTTGGTGTTGTGATGACAAGTCATCTTATGCTAGTTTCACAAGCATTATTCAATTGTTTTATTAGGTTTTATACACTTTCTTGCACAATAAGTAAGTGATTGGAGTGGATTTTCATGATTATTTTGAATCAATCAAACATCATTTAGTTTACACAAAATCATAAGGTTTTTGCTAGAATTAATTGATTTTATAAATGATGCAAGGACCTTGTGATTTTGGTGAGACTTTGATTGCTTGTTTGGTTGTTCGTAGGTGAAGAAATGAAGAAAAAAGGAAACAAACAGTAAAGCGTTACGTTCACAAAGAGAATGCCACGCTCAACAACATTTTGGATTAGCGTTCACTTCCAAAGTGAGCGCCACGGTTACTAAGTTAAATTTTTTGGGTTTTTCAACTTGGGAGGCCATCCTATGCACTAAGCAGTGCTCAAATACTCAACATAGCGCTCACTAAGGGAGCGCTGGCTAAGAAGATTCGCGCACCAAATGGTGCAGCACTTAAAGAATGAGCGCAGCGCTCACTAAGGCAGCGCCAATGAGGAAAGGAGCGCACCAAGGGAGAGCGCTCAACAAACGAGCGCAGTGCTCACTAGGAGAGCGCTAGGAAGAAAAGAAATGTGCACTAAAGGGAGTGAATGTAGCGCTCACTTTGGGCACTGAGTGCTCCATTGGAAGGAGCACCAAACACTCTTGATCCACTTCTTCAAGGCCAAACCAAAAAGCCCACTCCAAGTGCTTAATGATGGAAGTAAAAAGTGTATAAATAGGAGCTAATTTGATTTGAGAAGGACCTTTTACTTCACACTTTTCTTTTACCTTTTTGCTCTCTTGTAATTTTCCTTTTTAGAATTTTAGAGTTGGAGAATTGAGATCGGATCTGAGATTCCATTCTGTTTTGCTTTCATCTCTTCTGCAACTTCTGTTTTCTGATTTTGGTTCTTGAACTCTGATTGGAGAATTCTCTGAACTTCTTCATCTTGGAGTTCCCTTTCTTTTCTGTTTTTTGGTTTTATGAATTAGAGATCTAATCTTGACCTTCTTTCTAGTTTTCACTTCTTCTGCAAATTTTCATTTCTGTTTTGGTTCTTCTACAATTTCTCTTCATCTTATACTTCTCTGATCTACTGTAATTTACATTTTCTAGTTCATCTTTGAATCCCAATACCCAAATCCCTTTATTCTTCATGCAATTTAAGTTTCTTGTCAATTTAGATTCAGAAATTTAAACACCTTGCACTTTAAGTTTCAGCCATTTAACTTTCTTGTAATTTAAGTTTCAGTTCTTTTAGTTTCTTGCACTTTAAGTTTCAGCTCTTTTAGTTTCCTGTACTTTAAGTTTCTGCAATTTATCTCTTCTGCACTTTAAGATTTTGCCAATTTTCATTCTACACCCTAGTTTACTTGCAATTTTACTTCAGTTAATCAAAGTTTACTCAAATCATCAAATATTTGCTTAACTAAATTCATCACCTAACTAAAGTTGCTCAATCCATCAATCCCTGTGGGATCGGCCTCACTCTTGTGAGTTATTACTACTTGATGCGACCAGGTACACTTGCTGGTGAGTTTGTGTGGAATCGTTTTTCCCTCATCATATTAACCCATCCACCTTGCTCTTCTTTGCATACACCGAGGATGGTGTAATCTTCAAGTGTGGGGAGGTTCGGTCGATGACCGAACTCTGTGGATAATCACTTCCCTTTTTCAACACCAATGTTAGATTAGTTGTTGCATTGCATGATAGGTTGCATGTTAGTTAGAATTTGTATATATTTTACCACTTCTTTTTATGTTAGGACTATGATGAGCGGATAATTTGTACGCTTTTTGGCATTGATTTTAGTATGTTTTTAGTATCTTTTAGTTAGTTTTTATTATATTTTTATTAGTTTTTAGTTAAAATTCACTTTTTTGGACTTTACTATGAGTTTGTGTGTTTTTCTGTGATTTCAGGTATTTTTTGGCTGAAATTGAGGGATCTGAGCAAAAATCTGATCCAGAGACTGAAAAGGACTACAGATGCTGTTGGATTCTGACCTCCCTGCACTCGAAGTGGATTTTCTGGAGCTACAGAAGCCCAATTGGCGCGTTCTCAATGGCGTTGGAAAGTAGACATCCTGGGCTTTCCAGCAATATATGATAGTCCATACTTTGCCCAAGATTTGATGGCCCAAACCGGCGTTCAAAGTCACCCCAAGAATTCCCAGCGTTAAACGCCGGAACTGGTACCTAATTGGGAGTTAAACGCCCAAACTGGATTAAAAGCTGGCGTTTAACTCCAGAAAACGTCTCTACACGAAATTCCTTCATTGCTCAGCCCAAGCACACACCAAGTGGGCCCGGAAGTGGATTTTTATGTCATTTACTCATCTATGTACACCCTAGACTACTAGTTTTCTATATATAGGACCTTTTACTATTGTATTTTCATCTATCTTTTGATCATGTTTTGATGATTGAACCCTCATTGGGAGGCTGGCCATTCGGCCATGCCTAGACCTTGTTCTTATGTATTTTCAACGGTGGAGTTTCTACACACCATAGATTAAGGTGTGGAGCTCTGCTGTACCTCGAGTATTAATGCAATTACTATTGTTCTTCCATTCAATTCCGCTTGTTCTTTGTCCAAGATATCACTTGTTCTTCAACTTGATGAAGGTGATGATTGACGCCCATCACCATTCTCACCCATGAACAAGGTGACTGACAACCATTCTTGTTCTACAAGCATCTGAGGCTTAGTGAATATCTCTTGGATTCTTCGGAATCTTCGTGGTATAGGCAGGACCTGATGGCGGCATTCAAGAGAATCCGGAAGGTCTAAACCTTGTCTGTGGTATTCTGAGTAGGATTCAATGATTGAATGACTGTGACGTGCTTCAAACTCCTAGCAGGCGGGGCGTCTGGTGACAGATGCAAAAGTATCGATGGATATTATTCCGGCCTGACCGAGAACCGACAGCTGAATTCCGCTATGCCGTGATAGGACATATGCAATCGCTTTCACTGAGAGGATGGGAGGTAGCTGCTGACAACAGTGAGACCCTACACGAGCTTGCCATGGAAAGGAGTAAGAAGGATTGGATGAAGACAGTAGGAAAGCAGAGAGACGGAAGGGAAGGCATCTTCATACGCTTGTCTGAAGCTCTTACACCAATGATATACATAAGTATCACTATCTTTATCTTTTATGTTATTTTCGTTCATCACCATTATACATTTGAGTCTGCCTGACTGAGATTTACAAGATGACCATAGCTTGCTTCATACCACCAATCTCCGTGGGATCGACCCTTACTCGCGTAAGGTATTACTTGGACGACCCAGTGCACTTGCTGGTTAGTTGTGCGAAGTTGTAGTGATCACAATTTCGTGCACCAGACTACTTAGTTAGAGTGATGATTTCTTTTCCAAGAAACTGTTTTTAGCGCACCCTACCAATTTGAAAAATTTTTTTGAACTTGCTTAAAGAATTTATTTTGGAACATGGGTTTTGAGCTAAGAACACAAGCATGTGAGTTTTGAGCCTAATTGTGTGGTTACATCATATAACCACTTATTTTTATTCTTGTGTGCATTATTCTCTTCCTATGATTGTAAATTTTGATTTGTTTGATTCTTTATGTCCATTATTTTGTGTATGAATGAACTTATATGATTGAGGCCCTTGTTTCAATTAGCTCATTTACCTAAATAGCCTTACCTTTTATCTTCCATTGTTAGCCAATTTTGAGCCTATGCTAAATCCATTTGTACTTACTTTTAAGCAAAAAACAACAAATGTTCCTTATTTGGATCTTGGATTAGCTTAGGCTAGTGAGAGTGTTTATCATCAAGTTTAGGAGAACTGGAAACATTAGTTGGGATAAAAGGGTGTTTTTATATTCTTGTCAAAATTTTGGGAATTATGTACATACTCATGCATTAAATGTTTAAATCATATGCATTGGTACCTTTGTATATGATTCATAAAAAAAAGAGTGAAAAAAAGAGAGAAAAACAAAAGAAAAATTAAAAGAAGAAAAATATAGAAAAAGAAAAAAAATATAGAAAAAGAAAGAAAAAGAAATGCAATAAAAAGGGGACAAAATGCCCTAAGGTAAAGTTCAATAATATCAATGCATATGGGATGTGAATTGAAAAGAGAAATGCCTGAGTGTGTGAAAAAAAGTGAAGAATGGGTAGTTAGGTTAGCTTTGAATTATATAGGTTGTTATATAGGTTAGGTGGGAAAGTTTAAGTTAATCAAAGATTCAAAATTCAAGTCCACTTTACCATATATAATCCTACCTTAACCCTAGCCCCATTAGAACCTAAAGATAAGTCCTCATGATATAATTGTTGATGGTTAGATGAAAAACAAATATTGTAAAGCATGATTAGAGGAAAATTGAGTGAATCAACCCTATACACTTGAGTGACTAGAGTGGATACACTTTCCGGTGAGGGTTTAATGCTCAATTCCTTGTTCCTGGCTTTCATGAGCTTTCTTCTTGCAAGTCTATTTGAACTTCAATTTTGATATTTGAATTGGTAGGATTCATGAATCATCATACTATGTTAGCCCTACTTGCTCATATGTGTTCTTGGAGATTGATTTACTTTTAATCAAGTAGGTAGAATCACTTTGCATTTAGTTGCATTCATATAGATAGGCGCATTTAGGTTATTTGCATTGAATAAATATTCATACCCCTTTTCTTGTCTTTCTTGGTTTAGCATGAGGATATGCTATTGTTTAAGTGTGGGGAGGTTGATAAATCCCATTTCTAGGGTTTAACTTCTGTTAAATTTAGAGGATTTTATCAAATTTTCCCACATTTATTCACTAAAATAGCATGGTTTTGTAAATTCTCCTTTATTTGTGCGTAAGTGTGAAAACATGATTTTTAGGTCTTAAAATAGCTAAATTTAATTCACTTTGATTCCATTCAATGCCTTGATATGTTTGTTAAGTGATTTCAGAATTAGAAGGCAAAGACTGGATTGAGGGAATGAAGAAAAAGCAGGTAAAAATGGAGAACTCATGAAGAAATGAAGGAATTGCTAAGCTGTCAATTCTGACCTCTTTGTAATTAATCGATCACAACTTCAGCTACAGAGGTCCAAATGAGGCGGTTCTAGTTGCATTGGAAAGCTAACATCTGGGACTTCAAAATGATATGCAATTTACCATAGTTGCCTAGCGTTTAGGTGATGCGCACGCGTCGCCCATGCGTGCGCATCGCAGGATCAGCGTGGGCCATTTTAAGCGACTCGTGGCCAGTGATTTCTAGCTCATTTTGGACCTAATCCAACTCATTTTTGATGCTATTGAACCCAAGGATTGAAGTTGGATGAACCAAGTAGTCATAGTAGAGTTTTCATCATGTTTTAGGCTAGAATTCTAGAGAGATAAGCTCTCCCTTCTCTCTACAATTTAGGTTAGAATTAGGGTAGATTTTCTTAGATCTAGTTTTAATTGTTGTTTCGATTTACTTTTCCTTTCAATTCTTTGTTGTTACATCTTTGCTCTCTTAGTTCTTCTTGTTAATTTCTTCTATTTTGCTACTTTCATGTCTATGAGCACTTTGTTGATTTTGATTTCCTTTAATGCAATTTCATGTTTTATGTTCCTTTATTATTTAATTGCTTTGTTATTGTTATTTCCTTGCATTTGGTAGTGTTAGATTTTATATTTCTTGTCATTTTATTATGCTTTCCTTTTATGCCTTCCAAGTGTTTGATAAAATGCTTGGTTGGATTTTAGAGAGTAGATTTTTCTCCTCTTGGCATGGGTTGAGTAATTGGAGACGCTTGAATTGTCAATGTCTTTTTGTTGATTAATAATTGGAAATTGCTCGTTGATTTGTATGCCACTAAAGCTAGTCTTTCCTTAGGATTTAACTAGGACTTGTGGACTCAAATTGATTATTTCCACTTGACTTTCCTTCATAGCTAGAGGTTAACTAATTGGAGCAATGGAAAATTCTTGTCACAATTGGTGATGATAATGAGGATAGGACTTCTAGTTCTCATTCCTTGCCAAGAGCTTTCTTAGTTATTAACTTACTTCTTTTGCTATTTACATTTATTTTTCATTATTACAAAAACCCCAAAACATTCCTTTATAGCCAATAATAAAGCACGTCATTGTAATTCCTAGGGAGAACGACCCGAAATTAATACTCTCGGTTATTTTATTGGGGTTGAACTAGTGACAACCATATTAAATTTGATGTGAGGATTCATTGTTGGTTTAGAACTATACTTGCAATGCAACTATTTTTTTGTGAAATTCTTTACTGACAATTTTCCCACATCACCTACCAATTTGAAAATTTTTTTTTGTGTTGAACTTTCTTAAAGGAATTAATTTTGGAACAGGTTTTTGAGCTAAGAACACACAAGCATGTGAGTTTTGAGCTTAATTGCATGGTTACATCATATGACTACTTATTTCCATTCTTGTGTGCATTGTTCTCTTTCTATCATTGCAATCCTTGATTTGTTTGATTCTCTATGTCCATTATTTTGTGTATGAATACATTTATATGACTGAGGCAGTTATTTCAATAGCTCACTTACCCAAATAGCCTTACCATTTCACTACAACAAATAAGGGTTTTCGCAACGGTAAAAAACCGTTGTCGTAAATCGAAAAATCGTTCCCAAAACTTAAGGTAACGCTTTGGCAACGGGTTTTGACATGTGGTATATGCGGCCGTTACCAATGCTCAAAGGCAACCGTTTTTTACCTAAGGCAATGGCAACAGAAAAATCGTTGCCATAGTTACTGGTATAGACAACGGTTTTGACAACAAATTTTAAAGAACGGTGCAGCAACGATTTAAAACCGTTTTCTTTCATGACATAACGATTTAAAACCATAACTGGATAGCCAACGGTTTTAAAGCGTTGCCATTAGTGTTGTTTTTTGGCAACAGTTTTAATACCATTACCATTTTATAGTGGTCGTTGACAACGGTTTTAACGCCATTGCCTTTTGTGACTTTTGACAACAGTTTTTTGTAATATAATTCTTTATTTACAAGAGTTTTGTCGTGAATGAAATTAGTTCCATTTTTTATTTAGTGTCAATAAATAACCTAAACTATTTGAATCAAATTACTAAAGAAAACTAATTGAATATTTACCATCAAATATTGACTTATAAAAATTGTTGTAAGATCCACAGTCACATTATATCATCACTGCAAAATAACATAATACTAATCTAGGTCATAACTACTTTTACTTATATCATCATCATTTTTCAAAATACCATAATACTATAGCCTAAGGGTGGCAATTTCTTCATTTTTTTCAACAAAATTGCTATGGTAACTAAGCTTGAGTGGACTATCTTGGCTTCAATGGCAACTGCTCCACATAAAGAACAAAAAAGAATCTTAAATCTGATCTTTATCTGTATAAACATTTTTGGTAGGTTAGAAAACCTGAATACTAAGCATTAAAAAGACAAACACAAAGTTATGTACTAACTTGTCTAGATCATATAAATCATTGGCAGATTAGAAAACCTGAATACTAAGCATTAAAAAGACAAACACAAAGTTATGTACCAACTTGTCTGGATCATATAAATCATGGAGTTGAAGCATCAATTGGGAACAAAAACTTGTAATAATTTCCAATCAACTTGTTCAGAACAAGTTTTACCTGTGTACTCCTTCTATGCAATATCCAAGCAACCGCAGAAGATTTTTATGTCAAACATGGCCTATAGCTTCCACTTGAACCCTGAATTCTTTATTTGCTTGTCCCCTGTGAACTCAATAACCAACTCAATAATCAATTGCTTGCTCCTCAGTGGAGGCAGTGATGGGAGGTGCGACGGCAACGACGAGCTCAACGGTCAGGACCTTCAGCTGCGGTGATGGAGTCCTCGACGATGGTGGCTCTTCTCCTCTCTCGTGCACACTCTTCTCCGTCTCTACACCCTCCGGTTCGTGCGACGATGGTGGCGGCTCCCCAGAACGGCGGCGACAGGCGGGTAAGGTGCAGCGACGACACGCTCTTCTCCCTCTCCTTCCCTTCTTTTTCCCCGATTCCCCCTTCTCTTTTTCCCTTTTCTTTCTTTTTCCCTTTCTTTCTGTTTCCTCTTTTGTACGTTTCTTTAGATATTCAGGATAACAAATTTAGGAATTTTGTGAAATTAGGATTTTATTTAATAATTTTAGAATTATGATAAAATATATAGGGATAATATAATAATTTTATAAAATATTTGAGATAAAATAATAATTTAAAATTTAAATTTAATACTGTAAATATTATTTTTAAAATGCATAAAGTTTTATTCATTAATATATCAATAAATTAAAATAATTATTTTTAATTTAAGTTATAAAATAAATGTATTAATCATATTTTATAAAATATAGTTTTAAATCTAAAAATATTAATTATTCAAATTAAATATTATAACTTTTCATCATTTTCCATGGTCAGAACTTTAATTTTAAATTATACGAAATAACCAATTATAAAAATTACACAATAATATTAATTAACTTAACTCTAAATATTAATAAAATTAATATAATTATTCTTAATAGATTAGTTTATAAAATAAGGAGTTCAAATTAATAATAAGTCATCACTTTGTCATAATAAAAATAACTTAAATTAAATTGTACAATTCTTTCTTATTTTTCAATTATTAAAATTATACAAAATATTTCATTATAATAAAATTACTTAAGAATATTAATTGATTCAAAATAAATTATCTCTGAATCTCTTTAATTATTTTTTAATAGAATAATTTCTAAAATTATAAAGTTTAAACTTAATAAGATAAAATCACAATTTATTCATATTTAAATTTTCAAAAAAGCAAGATTTTACATTTATATTTATAACAAAAATATATAATCTTTATTATAAATTTATTTTTTCTAAAAATAATATGTGTTATATATTTATAGCAATAGTTTTTTGAGTATTTTATAAATTTAGTATTTATAGAAAAAATTGTTTAAATTTGTATGTTTATTTATAATTATTTTTATATGTATCTTTTAATTTGTATAATTATTTAAATAATATTAGAAAATTATTATTTGATAAACAATTGTTGTAATTCTTATAAAACCATTCTTTAAAATAGTCAAAGAGAACGTTTTTATTTTGTTGCTATAATGTAATAAAAAATTGAACTTCATCAGCAACACTGTAAAAACCGTTGTCTAAAACCATCTAATAGAACGGTTTTAAAGTGTAGCATTTTGGCAACGGTTTTTATGTGTTTCTTTTGTACAATTATTTAAACAATAATAAAAAACCGTTGCTTAAAAACAAATCATAGTAACGGTTATAAAACCGTTCTTTAAAATAGTCAAAGAGAACGGTTTTAATTTGTTGCTATAAAATAATGAAAAATTGAATTCAACAGTAACACTACAAACAACCGTTGTCTAAAACTATCTAAGAGAATGGTTTTAAGGCGTTGCAAAATTTGGCGTTGCTAAAGCCCATATTTGTTGTAGTATTTATCTACTATTGTTAGCCAATTTTGAGCCTATGTTAAAACCCCCTTTTGTTCTTTAATTTAGCACATCACTACCCCTAAGTGAAAAACAATAAATATCCTCTAATTTGGATCTTATATTAGCTTAGGCTAGTGAGGGTGTGTCATTTGAGTGGGTGGTAACATTTTGGGAACATGGGTAGAGGTAAAAGTGTGTTTTTGTATTTTATTGAAAATATTGAGAATTGGGTACATACACATGCATTGAATGTTTAGACCATATGCATTGGTACCATTGTATATATTTCTTCAAAAGAAAAAGAGAAAAATAAAAAAAGTAGAAAAAATAGAAAAATAAAAATATATATATAGAAAAAGAAAGTAATAAAAAGGGGACAAAATGTCCCAAGGTGAAGCGAGTAATAACCAATGCATATGGGTTGTGAATTGAAAGAGAATGCATGAGTGTGTGAAAAGTGAATAAATGGGTAGTTAGGTTCAGCATTAGAATTGTATAGGTTGTTATATGTGTTTGGTGAGAGCTTAGGTTAATCAAAGATGCAAATTTCAAGCTCACTTGGCCATATATGCATCCTTACCCTTACCCTAGCCCCATTACAACCTAAAGATAAGCCCTCATGATAAATGTATGCATACACCGAATAACTGTTGATTGTTAGATGAAAAACAAATCTTGGAAAATATGATTAGAGGAGAATTGAGTTATCAACCCTATACACTTGAGCGAATAGAGCGAATACACTTCTGATGAGGGTTTGATGCTCATCTCTTTGTTCCCGGCTTTCACAAACTTTCTTCTTGCAAGTTGTTTACACATCATTTTGATATTTGAATTAGTAGAGTTCATGAATTATCATATTACCTTATCCCTACACGTTCATGTTTGTTCTTGGAAGTTGATTCACTTTTGACCAAGTAGATAGAAGCATTTGCATTAGTTGTATCCATGTAGGTAAATTGCATTTCATAAACCTCATTCTCCTATGTTCTTTGGTCTTTTAATTTTTAGCATGAGGACATGCTTGGTTTAAGTGTGGGGAGGTTCGATAAACCCCAATTTTAGGGTTTATCTTGTGTAGAATTTAGGTCAATATTTTTCACACTTATTCATATAAATTGTATGGTTTTGTGTTTCCTTCCTAATTTTGTTTCATGGTTTAAAACATGCATCTTTAACCCTAAAAACGCCAATTTTTAATCGTCTTCTATTACCATTCGATGCCGTGATGTGTTTGTTAAGTGGATTCAGGATCTATAGGGCAAAAATGGCCTAGAAGATGGATAGGAAGCATGCACAAGAGGAAGGAACATGAAGCATAAATCTTTGGAGAAGTTGGCACCGACGCACACGCGTAGCTGACGCATACTCGTGGCTTGGCGCAGTAGTGACCGACGCGCATGCATGCCTGACGCATACGCATGGCTCGAGGAACTCACTTGACGCACACGCGTGGCCAATGTGCACCATAACGCCAAGCACGTGACCTCATTAATGAAATCGTGGCTGACGATTTCTGAGAGGCTCTAGGCCCAAATCCAACTTGATTCTGCAAGGAAAATACCCAAGGAACTAAGGAGGAAAGGGGGGGACTCACTCATTCACACCATACACATAATTTTGGCTAGTTTTAGGTTCTTGTTTTCTAGAGAGAGAAACTCTTACTTCTATCTAGATTTAGTTTGTTTTGATCTTCCTTTGTTGAATTTCTTAATTGGGTCTTGTTTATTCTAGTTTCAATTACTTCATTTGAGTTCTCTAGTAATAATTTTGTTTAGATCTTGTGTTGGAATTGTGTTTTCTTGTCATTTTCCCCTTTTTTCTCATTTTATGAACTTTGTGGATTTTGAATTTCTATTAATGCATTGATGTTTTCTATGATTGATAGTGTTATTTGAGTTGTTTTCTATTGATAATTATTAGTGGGTACTTGTAATTTCCAATTGATTTTGCAATTTAAACATGTCTTTAGTTAGTTTATACCATGTGTTTGATGAAATATTTTCTTTGATTATGGATTAGTTTTCTATACTCTTGGCCTAGACTAAGCGAATTGGGTGACCTTGAGTCATTGGGTCTAATTGAATTGGTGCTTTGAGAAGCCTTGTTGGTCAAATTGATACCCATTGATGGTAATCTACTATTAAGCCAATTAGTAGTTGGATTAGAACTTATGAGTTGAAATTGATCAAGCCTATTTGACATACTTCACTTGTAGAAGTAGACTTAATGGGTTTGACTCCTCATAAGTGTCAATATGTGGTTATTAGACAAGGATGGTGATCTCAATTCCTATGCCTAGCCAAAAGTTCCTTCTTATAATTCATATTTGAAACCCAAAAATCCCAATTGCTTGATTTAGTTTCTTGCACTTTAAGATTTCTTGCATGTTAAGTTTAGTAGTTTGAATTCTTGTTTATGACTCCTAACCCCGGATTTCTAACCAATATTGATGCACATGTTTGCCCATTCTCTTGAGGACGACTCGAGACCAATACTCTCGGTTACTTTTTATTGGGGTTGACTTTGTGACAACCATATCAAAATTTGACTAAGAGAATTATTTGTCGGTCTAGGACTATACTATGACATGATTTTCTATTGAAGAAATTCTAGACCGCGATAATTCTCCAATCAATTGGCAACCTTGACCTGTTCCTACTCTAGCAAGAATAATATGAGATATAGAGGTCCAAATAAGGCAATTTTAACGGCATTAGAAAGCCAACTTCCAGAGATTTTCAACGATGTATAATAGTTTATAGTAGCCATGCTTCTAACGCAGCCTCCTCCTGCATTGAACGCAGCCCCATCTCAAGTGCAAGCTCCCCTATGCCTCACGTGGACCTTGCTGCGGCTCACGCGGCCAACCCTGACTTCTTCACACTCCAATGATCATAACCTAAGATATAGAGATCCAAATGAAACAGTTTTAGCGGCATTAGAAATTTAACTTTCAGAGCTTTCTAACGATATATAATAGTCTATTAATGGACATGTGTCTAAGGCAACATCCTCCTGAGTTGAATGTAGCCCCATCATAAGAGTCCTCAACCTTACACCTCACACAGCAACACTTGCACCTCACGCAGCTCCCTGCGTCTTACGTGGGCCTTGCTACACCTCACACAACCTCCAACCTCACCTCCAGAGGCTGCCTTTCCTTCATGCGCTTCACGCAATACATGCTACGCCATCACAAAGGCCTCCAATTCCTCCACTTTGGGCTTGCGCTTCAAGCAAGATTTGTTGCACCTCACGCATGCATCATGGACCACTCCAAGGACTTCCTAATCCTTCCAAATCCTTCACTAATACTTCAATTCTTCAGCCACTTAATTGGTTGGCCCAAGATTTAGTTTCAAGCCTATGATTTCAACAAGGCAAATCAAGTTTTGAATTTCATTGCAAGGAAGATCATTAATTAAATTTTATTTTAGAAAAATATTTGATTGGAATTAGATTTGATTTTATTTTAATTTAGTTTGAATTCTAGGTTTAGTTGTTATGTTTTAATAAGTCCTTAGCTACGGACATCACCAATCGTATCACACTTTACAATTTAGCATTTCATTCTACCATGAGCAACTAATCTCCTTTATTAAGGTTAAGAGCTCTGTTAATCTTTTTATGGAGTATTAATTTAAGTGTTTTACTTTATTTGAGGTTTTTGCTTTGATCTATTTCATGATTGAGTTTTCATTCTTCATCCCTAAAAATTTGGAATTGTTGAAAAATATTCTAACTCCATCTTGAATTCTAAATATTATTTTGGAAAAAGTAGTATTGAAATTATCTTGAAAACTCTTTCTCACGACTTTTTGATTTAACTAGGAATAGTATTTCAAAGACTGTACGACACTTTATGATTCTCAATTGATCTAGTTTGAATAAGTGACATAAAATTTGGATTAGAAAACTTTTGAAAATCATTCTTTCTTGTAAGTTTCAATTGTTTAGGACTAGCTTGGATAAGTGACATATAATTTAACCTAAGGACTATTCTTGAATCTTATTTGAAATTAAATCATAATTGTACATCATCTCTTTTCCTAAATAATTGACTAAGAAATTAGTGATTAATTAGGTTAAAGAGAAATTGAATTGCCAAGGAATTGGAATTTAATTAATTATGATTTGTCATGATTGTTCTCTACATGCCTCAAATAAATAAACACAAGGATTGTTTCTCTTGAGAGTGAACAGCTTTGAAACCTTAACATTCTCACCATTATTGTCTTCACTCACTCACTGTTTGCTATTTTATTGCCTCTGTTTGCATGGTTTCTATAATTCCTCATTCATTCCTCAATTTCTTGATTTGTCTAATTAGAATAGTTAATTAATCATTTTTGCTTAGTCCTTTAATCCTCGTGGGAACAATAACTCACTTACTGTGATATTATTTGATACGATTCAGTGCACTTGCCGAGTTGTGATTTTGTGAAATTTCTCATCATTTAAAACAAATTTTTAGTAAAACAGGCATCAACAACAAAAGTCATCAACACAATCAAGCATTTAACCAAATAGTTTTAGTAGCATATTCATTAGAAATGAAGAAATTCCAAACACTTCCTTCAGTCTTAGAACCTAGTAACTAATTCAAATCCTATCTTAAACACCTAAATCCACTAAAATAGAAAATAACTCTAACTAAGATAACTAACTAAAAATTAAACTAATAAAACTAAAACTAACCAAATCAGAATTGATAAAGAGAATTGATTAAGAACCTAGATTGCAAAAATAGAAGGATATGAAGAAAGGGGAAGGAGTTGTAGTGCAATGTGTTATTGCCAAGGCCAGTGACGGCGGATGTCGGTCGCAAGTGTTGCGTCAAAGCTCGCCTAAAGGAGAACTGGATGATGAGAGGGGGCTACTGGAGATGTCATTAAGGGAGAGACGACAGGGTTAGAGAAATGTTGATACTCAACAGGGCGAAGTTACGTCAAAGCTCACCTAAAGAAGAGATAGCCGACAAGAAAGGGCTATTTGGAACGTCGTTAATGGAGGACGAGAGGGTTAGAAAGAGAGAGTGAGAGACAAGAGGGTGAGGAGATAAAGAGAGAATATAATTTAAAATAAGGGAGAGATGGTTTCCAGTTCGAATTTAGGACAATATTACCATCGGATTTACTGGCGGATAAATTCGCCGGTAATGAATTAGCCAATGACCAAAATGCAACGTTGCACTAATTAGGTTTATCGTCAAAAAAATTTGATCCTAAATTTAATGGTAATAATTGCGCCAATTTTTCTTTTTTCCCTCCAATTATTACCGGCGAATTTACTGTCAGAAATCAGAATCCGCCGGTAAACCCGCCGCTAACTTGCAACGCTAAATCGAATGGTAAATCTGATCGTATTCATCATTTTTCTTGTAGTGATCGTAACTCTATTGAGTCATTGTGCTGGGGGATTTAGCTAGGATGCATGCGAGGATTCTAACACTGCAGGATCTGCCACGGGAGCTGGCACAGATGTAGTGCTTTGCTAACGAGGTGGAGGTGGTAAAGGAGTCCACTTTGGTGAAGAAAAAGGAGGAGCTATAGCAGGACCCGCATAATTAAGGTTAGGTACCATAATGAAGGGCTAGTTATGTGTGGCATGTGTCTGTGAGGTCCTAAGGGCAGCTGAAGTAGAGGGCAATGATTGAAAAGTCCCAGAGATCGCTATCACCCTCCCTCTACTCCGACCATGATGCCAAATCCCGACATTTCTATTCGTCATCATGTCTATCCAAAACAAAAATAAAAATAGTAAAAACTAGGTAATCATATTACAATATAGTTAAAGTTTAATTTATAATAAAGAAACACATAAAATAAAACTAAGACTAAGATGTAATATAACACACAATGCAAACTAAACGAAGGTTACCTTGATTCAAATTCATCTTCCTCCTCTTGTCTGTCTTCCTCTTCGGAGGTAACTTTCTGATCATCAAACTTGTCTTCTTCTTATTCATCGTCATCCTCCTTTGGCGGTAGAATTTCATCTTCTACCCTAAGATCAATGATGTCATCATTCATAAGAGTTGGTGACCTAAGGGTGATCAGATCACCAGTTTCAACCACTATCTTCGAAGGAGTTGGCTCATCAACTTGGTAAGGTTCTTGGCCTTCCGTGATTTTAGACTCGATGCTATCTCTTGACTTAATCTTAACTACAATGACCCTACTAAACTTGCATGACCTAGGGTATGGTAAATAGTATACTTGTCATGCATTTTGGGATAAAATAAAAGGGTCATATATGAAGGGTTATATATGAAGGTAAAGGATTATATCTAAAGCTTCTAACCACTTAATCAGTTGACACTTATAGCATAGACACCCAGATAATTCTTGAGACCTAAACGGTTTCATGTTGAACACATACATAACAAACTGATTAACTCCCTTAAAGAATTTAGGTTTTAATCCCCCCTGTTGACTATTATCCTTATCATACATTCACAAACAATGACTTGAAATCATTTTGCCACAAACAACCTAGAAATTAAGTAAGAACACGATTCATTAAATTTTTTACAAATTTCGACAGAGTTTGCCTATAATTCAACATCTCTACCAAACGTAAATTTCATCTCTTACAAACCAAACAAATTCAAATAACGAATACATAATTCAACTCATGTCTTTAAACAATTTTAACAAAAAACCAACAGTGTTTTCCCTTAATTCAAAGGTCTTCACCAAATTCAAAATTCTCAATTTTCTCAACGTAAAAAATTACAAGCATTCATTCAAACAAATATAAAATTTTAGCCGTTCTAGTGCGCATCTTCTTATTACTCCACAATTTTCTAGCAAATAAAGATTTCGAAAAGGTGCCAATAGATAATCTTTTCGCACTTCTATCCTAAAATTCTATCCTAAAAAAAAGTAAATCCAACGTAAAACTTGAACACTTTAATATATTCAAAGATAGAAAATTAAGTTGAAGAGTACACAAACAACTCATGAATATAATAGCACGAACAATTCAAACTGGTCACGCTCAAAGAAAAATATTAGTAAATTTAGTAAATTAATTAAAATTACTTGGAAAACATGAATTAACTTTACTAAATAAATTAATTTTACTTAGAAAACTTGAATTAACTTTCATGAATACACTAAACTAATCAAAACTAACTAACTTAACAAAAACTAACAAAAACAAAACACCCTAACTTCAACCATACATAATGTACACCAAATAACCAGCTTAAATTTGAAAATTAATACAATTTCAAAATTAATTAACCCTAATGAACTAATATTAATAAATTACCTAACCAAAGTAAACAAACTAATATTAGTAAATATATATATATATATATATATATATATATATATATATATATATATATATATTTAAAACTTATATAAATCTTAAAAATACAACGTAAACAACAATATTATATAATTCAAAGTGAAAACATTAAAATATATGGGGGTTAGAGTTACTTAGGGTTTTTTAACAAAATTAAAATTAAAATATTAAAATATATGTAGAATACCTAGGTTCGGATTAAGGTTTACCTGGTGGTAGAAGGCAGTGCGGTGGCTTGAGTTGGTGCCAGGGAGAGTCACTAGAGGGAGGGGGAGTGCGGCATCAAGAGAGAAAAGGGTATTGTGGTGGTGAGAAATGATGTCCTCTGTGGCGACGATCACATTCACGACGATGGGGAAGGCAACAATGACTTCATTGAGCGGCAACAATGGTCCTCCTTGGTGCGGCGGCAAAGGAGAGAGCAAGAAAAGAGAGAGCGCAAAGAGACAGATTTTTCGGAACGAGCGAGGAGGCCCTCTCGCGCAATTATGTATTCAAATTACAATTGGATTTTCTGTCAGAAAAATACAATAATAATTAGTTGGTCATGAAATAGTGCGTTCCACTAAATTGCCTTACTATAAGAAAAATTTAATGGCAAATCTGCTAGTAAAACAAGTGCCTTTCTCAATTCGTTTATTTTCATGCCACGATCAATACCATTGGATTTAGGGGCGGTTTTGCAAATCCGACAATAACTATTTTGATATGATGAAATTCACGTTCCATCTACTAGTAAATTAGCTATAAATCTGCGAGTAATATCCAACGGTAATTCTGATGTTTTCAGGACATTTTTTGTAGTAATAAGCAATTTTTTATTTAAAAAATCGTTTGTCACTTATAATTTTTTTTTTTACTTTTGTCATTAAAATATTTTAAAAATATTTTTGTTGTTAACAAATTTAAAGGATATTCTCATCATAATTTGATAAGTCAAAAGATATTTTTGGTACTTTACGCGAAATTTTTGTTCACATCTTACCCTTGCGCAATGAAAAACAAGTTGCATATTTTTTTCAGTTTTTTTTTTTTTTCTTAATGATGAAAATGTGAGATTTTGTGCTTGTTGTTAGATTATTGTAAGGTAGGGGTTGGATACAATGTATTCATAAAAGCTTCTTTTATATTAACAGATATACTATATATGAAATTATGAAAGGGGTCTTCACCACGTTTTACTCCTGCAAAAGGTTATTTCTATCAAATGATTTCTTGCTATTATTTTTGAATTATGCGATAGATGCACGCGACATAAACAAATTTCAATTATGAAGTTACTGTTTCATTTAAGTATGAAAAAATATAATTATTGCAGTTTTATGTGGAAAAGAAATATATATTTTTTTAATTATACTTCACTATCAATCTTTAAATTAAACCATTGGGATTTAGATATAATAGTAAAGTACATTTTATTTAGAAAGTTTAAGTTTAGCATTTGAAATCGTGTAACCTAAAGATAATATAGAAAAACTGTCAATGATATGTACTGACATCAGCAACGAAAAAAACTATAAGTGACAAAGTAACTAAAAAGTACAAACTAAAAAAAATCCATGTTTTTAGTATTAATATTAGTATTAGTATTAGTCACTATAAAATTAATATTTATTTGAGAGAGTATTTTGGTAAAGATTTTTAAAAAACCTTAACAATACATTTTTTTATGGCAATTTAAAAATTTTTCACTCATAATTAATTAAAATTTAAAATTTTGGAACAAAGCCTAAGTTTCCCTTTAATTTTTTCCGAAATGAGAGGCGTTGAGTTAGCTGAGAGAGAATAGTTACAAAATTCTAAGTTTTCTACCATCATTTTCGTCGCCATTTTCACTGCCGGCGCCATTACTATTGCTATGTCTGTTGTAGTAGAGAGCTTCTGGAACGAGCCACCTCTTCTATCAATGCGTTTTTAAATCTGTTCTCTCTATACTGTCATTGCTGCCACTGTTGCCACACAGTTTTCATCACCGTTGTCGCCATAGTTTCTGCCATCAATGCCACCATAGTTGCCGTGGTACAACGCATTTTCAGATCTGTTCACTCTCAAGCTTCTTCTTGTAAAACCCGGTTAAGTAATGACTAATTAACCCATAAATGAGAATTTATTCTAGAAAGCCAAAAATGTGATTTTTTTTTGCTTGATATGATAGAGGAGATTGAGACGAGAATTTCAATACCAATTTTATAGAAATCGGACCAAGATTAGACCGAACGGGCCAAACCGGGCCAAACCCTCATTTCAGCACTCTCTCTCCTCACTACACTCAAGAACATGCTGAAATGGTATGAGAAGGGGGAAGAACACTCTCTCAAATTCTAACCCTTGATTGATCTTCAAACCAACATAACTTTTGATCTAGAGCTCCAATTGCCACACCGTTTACGGCCACGTGTTCACTGCGAAGAGCTCTACAAAACCCACTACTTTATTCTTGAGGTAAGTCACGATTTTGGTTCAGTTCTTCATCCATTAATTTCGAATTTCATGGAGAAAAGTGTTGAGATTTTGGGCTCTTTGATGTTATAGGACCCAACTTTCTTGAAGGAGAAGATTAATCTTGTCTCCTTGAACCTTGGGTGTGGTAAGTTTCTCAACCCTAGTGTAATTTGTTGTTCTATGATGTTTGGGTATTGAGATGTTATGTTTGGGTATGATGATTGTGGCTTAGGTAGTTTGTATGTGAATATTGAAGCTTGATTGAGATTTTGGAAAGCTTAGAAAAGGGCTTTGGTGTGCCAAAAATTTGTTCTTGGAGGCATTGAGACCTTGAGAGCGTGTGAAAAAGTGATTTGGAAGTGCTCCGGTTGAGCGGGAGAAATCGGCTAAGATATGGTCTCGATTTTCTGTATCTAAAATGTAATGTGGTAAAAACTTAGGCTAGAGGCCCTAAGATAGGCATTGAATTGTTGATGTTGTTGAATGGTTGAGATATATTATGTGGTCATATATGTGATTATGATTATTGATGCATGAGAGATATGCAAGTTGTGATATATGTTTGATGATTGATTAAGGTTGAATTGTGGGTGAAACCATGTTGATGGTGAGTATGATATTGGTTATGTGTAATGATGGTTGATTGGAGATGGTGTTGTTGGAAATTGGGATGAAGAAGGGTGTATGACATGTTAATGTGTTTGTAATTTAGCCATTTGATTCAGATGGGTTAAAATGGTGGGATGGTGGTTGTGAATTTGATGAAAATGTTAATGTATGAGTTGAGGAGGCTTGAGGTTAAATTTTGGTATGTTTTGAATTGATTTCAAAAAGGGTTGAAATTGGTATGTTCTGGTTGATTTTGAAAAGGATTGAAATTGGTTTGTTTTGAAAATGGCACTTTGTGGGTTTGTATGAAAATATAGTTTTTAGGCATACTTTGACGGAGCATAACTTGGAGTCCGGATTCCTGTTTTGTGCCTAACTTGTTTAGAAATGAAATTAGTTCCGGGATGTTCATGCCGTTCAAAGAACGGACGAAAACTTATTTTGAAATGAAGAAGTTATGTCCGTCGAAAGATTGGGGTTTGAAACTATAAATTTTGCAGCTTTTAACTTAGAAATTTTTTTGGCAGAACGCGCATCCACGCGTTGGCGTGACAGATGCGTATGCGCCGTTTCCACGTGTACGCATCGGTGAGCTGCACCAAATGCCCAGCCAACTTCCCGAGATTTGTGCGAGAAATGTGCCAGTTTTGTGTGTGGGGCACAAACCACAACCATGCGTATGCGTGGCTGACGCATAGGCGTCACTTGGCTGTTTTCCCATCCACGCGTGCACATGAGCGACGTATACGCGTCAATGAACTTTTTGGCGTTCCACGCGTGTGCGTGGGTGACACGCATGCGTGGCCCTATTTTCATCCCAAAGTTGATTTTTGAGTTTTAAAAGCCAAATTTCATACTTCTAAGCCTCCTATCTCACCCCCCTTATGTCTTTAATCATTATGATATGCCTAGCGATAGGAAAAGAGCTAGGAGATGTGGTAACTTGTGAATAAAGAAAGGGGAGAATTAATTATCAATGATGATCAAAGATAATTTTATGAGATACGGAAGATGGCGGTGGAAGTGCTTTATGTGCCATGAGCCGAAGGGCTGTATTTGTTAATATATTGGCTGGATATGGATTGAATTATGAGCCAGATAGCTGAGTTATTGCCGAATTATGGTGGGGCCATTATTGAATCATGGCTGAGAATAATTGCATATATGCTTATTGAATGAAATGTGAATGTTGCACTTCCACTATCTGAGATACGAGTTTCCCTGGGTGAAAGCAGTGGCTAGCCACCACTTGCTCCAAGTGGAGACTCGATACTCTGCTGACCCTATGTCGTAAGTGTGGCCGGACACTATGAAAGTTTCGGATGAGCTTGCTCCCGTGGATAAACATCAGTGTAGGTGTTGTATTGATAAACACAAGTGTGGGTGTTGTATGATTTTGATTATGATCATGATGATGATCGAGAATAACTCGAGTTGGGGATGCACGACAGAGGGACAGTCCAATGGTTAGCTACCAAGACTTGTCGGGTTGGCTATATAACCGACAGATGATATCATCAGCCATTAGGACAGGCATTCATCATATGCATATTATGTGAATTGTTTGGAATTGCCTAATTGTCTGCATATTACTTGCTAAATGTCTAAATGCCATATCTGCTACCTATTTGTATATCTCTCGTCTAATATAACTGTGTTTGCCATATTATACTCTTGCTGGTGGTTGGGAGGTCTGAAAGATTTGGAAAGGGAAGTAATAGAAAGATTAAAGAATCTTTAGTCAGTTGTCATTCATGGTTTAGTGTATTTATAAGCTTTGAATTTATCTGGTGGAAGTTCTAGGATTGCCTTTGGCTTTCCCAGGACATTACATGTTAGATATGTGCGCACTGTTACCATACTGAGAACCTCTGGTTCTCACCCATGTAGATTTTATGATTTTCATATGCAGGACGTGAGGCTTCTCGCTGAAGCATGCTGGAGACTTCTGGATTAGCAAAGATCCTTAGTTCTCGAAACTCTATTTTGGTTTATATGTTTTGCTTAGATACTTTCTATCTCTACTAAATAATACAAACTGTGATGAATCCCGTTATTGGAGATTTTGGAGAATAGGTTTTCTGTATTTTTGTCCCTTTGGGTTTCCTTTAGGTTTCTTGCTTTATATATTTGTATATATTGCTATGCTCGGACCAGTTATCTTCGCAACTGGATCTTGAGTTTTGATATTCGTGTTTTTGACACTCCTTTGTATATATATAATCTTGCTTTCGCTTATTCCTTTATTCGTTACGTTATCGATCGAAGTGTTATGCCTTCGAGTTATGATTTTGTCTTACCCCTTTTTCTTCAAAGGCTCCTAGTTATAAACATTGTTTTCACTACTATGTATACTAAATTTTTAATTTTGAGGTCGTAATGCCTTGCCATCTCTGAATTATGACTTAAGCATAAGACTTTGTATGGTAGGGTGTTACACTTCTTCTACACCGCTTTCTCTCACTCCAATTTCTCTTTTGAATTCTCGCTGGTACTTCTTTTTCTTCTTCTTCCCTATTAATTTACTGATATATCTTCTTTGTTAACAATAAACTTTTTCTCTATCTCGCCTCTTCAATTCTGTTGCTACTTTTTTACTAGTATCCCCTCTTGTTCTGTATTTTTTATTGTTTTTCATTTGTGTTGATAAGGAGTCTTGGAAACGAGGCAGAGAAGACATAATAATTTATCATTGAAGCTATTTTGTTTCATGCCAGTCGTTAGTGGATTTTTTGTGTTAAGAGCGATTATTAGTTACTTTGTTTTGGTTGGTTGATCTACATTTTGTAATTTTATTTTTTGTTCTTATTTTTTAAGTTTGACTTATAGAATATGCTTAAAATCAATGAGTATTTTTTACTATGTATGTGACTTAGGATTTTTTAGATGAATGTTCATCTTCACAAAAAAAAATATTGGAATTCTGTTATATTAGTTTATTTTCCAATGGAATATATTTCAAGATTGCGTTGTTTATTATATTTCAAGATTGCGTTGTTCGAACAAGCATGAATTGGAAAGAATGCCAGCCACATATGTTACTTCAATTTCACTCACTTCTCGATGATTTGATTCTTTGTCATGAGGCTTTTTTTTTCTACAACGAAGATCATTGTTATTCTGTTGAATGTTACTTAATTTTATTTTCTTTAAAAGCTCTATATTGCAAATCAATGCTTGTAAGTAAATTGTTGAGTTTTTAACATATAAAAGTTTGAGCTCTGAAGTAATGTTTTGAGAAGAAGAAGAAGCTAAACAAAGGCAAGTAAGAAAATTTTGAGCCGGAAACAATGAAGGTCATTCATGTAATGTACTTCCTTTTTCTACTCATCATGGCACCACTTTGATGTTGTATAGACACTGGTGCACACAGAAAAAAGAATTGAATTCGTTTGTAAGAATGATTCAATTGAAATTGGTTGAGATTGAACTCATGAAAATGGGACTCCATATGAGATCCCTTTATAAAGGTTGATTCTAATTTGAAGATAACAAAAAGATAATTAAGAAGAAACCGTTTTGCAATTACTGATTTAGATTTAGTGCTTAGGAATATGCTTTTATTTTGGTTGCTATGATGTTCTTAGGTGATGATTTCATATAATTGTAACTATGTTTTGAAGAAATTGTTGAGGGACTCCAAACAAAATTTTTTCAACAGAAGAAATCATGTGAAGCTAAAAATAACCATTTTATTTTTTGTTATTACCTTTTTGTTTGTTTCCTTCTTACATTGTTTTAATTTTATTAATTGTTAGTGCTGATGATGTTATTAATTAATAGTATTTATTTATTGGAATAGATTTCATATGGGAAGACAGCCACTAATAATAATAGCAGAAGCAGAGATTTGTACTGATGTTGGAATAAAAAAGTTCAAACAAATTTCAAATAGAAGCATTTCTTCTCCTATTTCTACTTTCCCACTTCACCAAAAAGGTCTCTTCTCCACTATTCATTATTATATATAGTACTAATATATATATTAGTTATTATATACATCTATCTATTATTAATTATTACCGACTATTGTCGGATTTATACATGCGGATTTTGTTTTCCTTTTAGAGGAGGTTTTCATTTTTTTGTTACTAATAGGATTCAATCTTCATTAAGTTCATAGTACTATACACTTCATAGTTTAAATATAAAAATACAGAACAATCTATATTCAATGTACAATTATATTTTTCTTGTATCTTGTTTTTTCTTATTTTTCCTCTTTTTCTTTTTTCTTTTGTACTACCCTTATGTTAGTATACTACAAACTGAAAACATAGTTGTTGCTTATATGCATGATGAGGGAAAAGATGTGTAGACATCATAGCATTGAGGTAATGAAAATGTAAGAACCTTTAGAATATTTAGATTGATGTGATTGCAGCAAATGTTAAGTGCTAAAATATTCTTATTCGTTTATCTGATAGTAAATTTATTACTTTAAATAAAGAATTGTACATTAGTTCCACTAGAATTGCTTGGGAGGTAATTAATTTTTAATATTGTGCATTTATTTCCATTCTCTTGGAAAATCAACTAGTCTGATGATAAGGTATTTTAAAGTCAGAATTTGTGATACTAATTTCCATCAAATTTATTCTATAATATATTTTAGTTTCCATCAATTCAGCAAAGTTACTCAAGATCTATCAGTGACATTATAATAACATTTAACTTCTAAATTTCATAACAAATTTTGAGTTTCTACATTATTTCCTATCCTTTTATTCCTGTTTTAGATAACAGATAGATATATATAACATAAGTAAATAGCCACTAGTCGTGACCCGCGAAGTTTAGGTCAGCTAGGGTACAATATGAAAGTAGTTGATAACAGAAACTCCTAATCTCTCCCAAAAGAAACATAAGAGCCTCTATAGGCAAGTTCAAAAGAGCTCAATACATAATATAAGTTCTTCAAAATAAAGGTGGAGAGATTCTACGCAAAATATAAAGTAGAGGACATAAAGATCTTCACCATCTCTCAGATGAACCACAGCTCACTGCTGAGCACCGGACCTTTATCTGAAAAACAAGAGATATATACAGAATGAGAATCCTCGACCCATGGGTTCCCAATACGGTAAAAGTGCCAAATAAATACAATGCACAGCAATAAAAACTCACTAAGCATCCTGATTTAAGAAGAATAATTATCGTGTTGGTATAGAATTTTCCAATTGAATTCTCGTTGCAAGTATAGTTCTACACCAACAAACAATTCTCTCAATCAAAAATTTTGAGTTGTCACAAAGAACAAACCCCAAATAAGAATTAACCGGAGTATTTGGACTTTGGGTCATCTCACGAGGATGGCAATAAAGTGTATGCTTATTAGCTATGAAGGAATATGGGGGTTTGATTTATAAGGGGCGAAAGATGGATGACAAGAAAAGTTAATTAAGCAAGTAGCTAAAGAAAGCAAGTAATAAAGGGAGACATTCATGGCAAGGGTTGAGAACATAGGCTTTCCATCCTAGTCATGCAATGATTAATTCATCTTATTTAGTCAACTACAACACATAGGGAGAAAGTCAAACGAGATTAATAAATCATATCGCAATAATAAACAAGAATTTATCTTATTACGTCATCCCCGAAGATGGAAGAAGGTATCATGTTATCCTCATACTCGGAGAAAGTCTAATAAGACTAGTTAACCTCAATCCAAATGTACTAATCAACTCACTAATGGAATTAGCAAAAGATTAGAGTCAATGGAAATCATATTAACTAACAATTCTAGATCACCAACATTAGTTGGGTTTTCATGACTCAAGATTTCCTAATTACTCTTTCCAAGCCAAGAATGTTCAAAATCTACTCTAACATCCTTCCAAGCATTTTGTCAAACACTTGGAAGGCATACAAGGAAAGCATAGTAAATTGCAAGGAAAGATAAAATCTACCAACTACCAATTACAAGGAAAATGAGATCACAACTCAAATCAACAATAAAAGAACATCAAACATTAAATTGCACTAAAAGTAAATCAAATCCAACAAGAGCATCCATGAACATAAAAGAGAAATTAACATGAAAACTATGAGAATCAAGTAGTAGGAACAAGAAATCATAAAAGAAACAAGATGAAAATATGTAATTGAACCTAGATCTAAGATGGAAATGTCCTAAACCTAGCCTAATTCTAGAGAGAAAAGGGAGCTTCTCTCTCTAGAAACTAACCTACATGATGCCAAAACTACAAAAAATTGCTCCCCCCTTTGCTTTAGCTTCAATTCTGCATGAAATACACAAAAAACAGGTTGGAATTGGGCCTGGGCTGCTCAGAAATCACCCCTAGCGTTTTGCCTTTAAGTGAGTCACGTGCGAGTATCGGCGCGTACGCGCCATGTGCGCGTGCGCGTCGATTGGCTATTTCTTCATCCGCGCGAACGCGTCATGTACGCGTCCGCGTCTCTACGCGAAATCACTTTTGCGCGTGCATGTACGCATAAGCGTGGATTGATGAAATTGAAGTGACGCGTATGCGCGGATGATGCGTACGCGTGCATGGCAAGGCAAAGAGTCGACGTGGACGCGCAAGGTACGCGTGCGCGTGCCTTGGGGCACAAAGTTGGCACACTTCAGGCATAACTCTCGGGTGAATGGATGGAGGGGTGGAACTTATGGATCCATGCGTGCGCGTCATGTACGCATGCACGTGGATGGTCAAAAATGCTTGGGGCATGCGTACGCGTGGATGGTGCTTTGTTTTTCAAAGTTTTTCTATGTTTTCGCACCAGTCCAAGCATTCTTAGCCTCCAAACAGCTACGAAAACACCATAAAACCTTATTTAATATACTAAACTCCCAAATAAACATATCTAACCAAACAAAACATAAAATTAAACTAATTATTAGCAATATTTACAAAAAGAAAAAAAGGAAAGATGTTACCATGGTGGGGTGTCTCCCACCTAGCACTTTTGTTTATTGTCCTTAAGTTGGACTTATGGGGAGCTCTTATCAAGGTGGCTTGTGCTTAAATCCATTATTGAACATCCACCAATTCTTGGACTTCCATTGTGGTTCATCATTCAAAGTTAATAACTCCAAGCTTTGATAGAGTTCTTTACAAACTATAGGCTCCCAAAGTTGATCTTCCTTGTGTGATCCGGGATCCCACACTTTGTTCTCACACCAGTCCTTGAGTTGATCATGGTGATTTCCTCTGGGTGGCAAGAGAGATGAATTCTCATGGAAGCACCAAACTACCCTCCTAGACCCATCAAATTGAGCACTAATCCAACCCTTGCTTCTTGAAGCTTCAACCATAATGAGCCTAGACTTACAATGCCAACCACTAAACACCCTCCTTTTACGCTTAATTTTGCAAAGCGCTCTAAGTTGGCCATCTGTCTCAAGCAAACCAAATTCAAGTGGGATAATAGAGCTAAGAGTTAGAAGTTTTACCCACTCAAATGAAGGATTGGATGACAACCTAGGTGGAGGAATTCTCAATGATCTTGACAAGGCGTGCTCTACTCCCGTCCATCCTCTTCTAGAGGCTTCCACCGCATGGCATGCTTTTTCAAGTTCCTTTTCTTGCCAAGCCTCCTCAAATTCAAGCTCTTCTTTACCAATTTCTTTAAGCTCTTCCCCATCACTCAAATCATAAATAGGAGGTTGAGTAAAATCTACCTCATCATCAATTTCAAGTATAGTGGGGAAGGACTCTTCAAACTTAAAAGGATCATATGTTGATGCGGAATCATCATAAATAGGAGGACCTATTTCTTGGGTCACTTCTTCCAATTCTTCAATCACATTGTGCCTTGGAGGTTGTGCACTCTCCTCCTCAACATCAACTTCAAATTCCATGGAAGAAGGCTCTTCAACTTGTGATTCCTCTATGTACTCAACATATCCTAAGGTGCCAACCACTACTTCCTCTTGCTCAATAATCTCTACCTCCTCCTCTTGTTGCATTTCTTGCTTTAACTCCTCCTCTTCACCTTGGAGCTTCAAGTTCACTCCCTCACTAAGATCCTTGGTTGCTTCTCCAAATTCAACAATGGGAGTGCCTTGATCGCATAGGCTTAGGCGGGATGAGACTATGTTGCCAATGGCTTCTACCATGATAACCATTTTGGCTCTTAACTCCTCAAACTTCTTTTCATCCTCCTCGTGTCACCTTAAGATATGAGATTCAAGGTCTCTTAGTCTTAGTATGAGGGCTTCATCGGGAGGCGGTGGTGGAAGAGAGGGTTCATTGTTTGAGGGAAGGTTGTTGTAATTGGAAGATGGTTCATATTGGTGAAATTCTTGAGGTGGTGTGTATGGACTTTGTGGTTCATGGGGGTATTGGTATTGGAAAGGTGGTGGTTCTAGATACGGTTCATATGGTGGTTGGTATGGTGGGTATGTGTTAGGGTCATGTGTAGGTGAATAGTGGTATGAGGCTTGTGAGTATAGTGAAGGGCTATATTGAGGAGGGGGTTCATATGCATATGATGATTGTGGTTGACAACCACAATGAGGGTCATCACATACATTAGATTGGTATGCATCAAGATTTGAATTGTACCCATAAGAAGCCGGAGGAGGTTGTTGCCAAGAAGGTTGTCCATAAGCTTGGGGCTCCTCCCTCCTTTGATCTCCAAATCCTTGATGTACATCCCCATTGAAGCTTCCATTCCCTACAACATAGCTGTAGCCACGCTCATAGCCAAAAGAATGAGAATTCATAGTGACAAGAGAAAATAAACAAAAGCTAACAAGAAACAAAGAGAACAAAAATTCTACAACTAGCAAAAACTAACAAACAAACCAAAAATCAAGCTATTCACAATATATACAATAGCCAATAACATAGCACTATTGCAATCCCCGGCTATGGCGCCATTTTGATATATGAGAAAAATTTGTCGTGTCGGTATAGAATTTCCCAATTGAATTCTCGTTGCAAGTATAGTTCTACACCAACAAACAATTCTCCCAATCAAAAATTTTGAGTTGTCACAAAGAACAAACCCCAAATAAGAATTAACCGGAGTATTTGGACTCCGGGTCATCTCACCAGGATTGCAATGAAGCGTATGCCTATTGGCTATGAAGGAATATGGGGGTTTGATTTATAAGGGGCGGAAAATAGATGGCAAGAAAAGTAAATCAAGCAAGTAGCTAAAGAAAGCAAGTAATAAAGGGAGACATTCATGGCAAGGGTTGAGAACATAGGCTTTCCATCCTAGTCATGCAATGATTAATTCATCTTATTTAGTCAACTCCAACACATAGGGAGAAAGTCAAACGAGATTAATCAATCATATCATAATAATAAACAAGAATCTATCTTATTACGTCATCCCCGAAGATGGAAGAAGGTATCATGTTATCCTCATACTCGGAGAAAGTCTAATAAGACTAGTTAACCTCAATCCAAATGTACTAATCAACTCACTAATGGAATTAGCAAAAGATTAGAGACAATGGAAGTCATATTAACTAACAATTCTAGATCACCAACATTAGTTGGGTTTTCATGACTCAAGATTGCCTAATTACTCTTTCCAAGCCAAGAATGCTCAAAATCTACTCTAACATCCTTCCAAGTATTTTGTCAAACACTTGGAAGGCATACAAGGAAAGCATGGTAAATTGCAAGGAAAGATAAAATCTACCAACCACAAATTGCAAGGAAAATGAGATCACAACTCAAATCAACAATAAAAGAACATCAAACATTAAATTGCACTAAAAGTAAATCAAATCCTACAAGAGCATCCATGAACATAAAAGAGAAATTAACATGAAAACTAAGAGAATCAAGTAGTAGGAACAAGAAATCATAAAAGAAACAAGATGAAAACATGTAATTGAACCTAGATCTAAGATGAAAATGTCCTAAACCTAACCTAATTCTAGAGAGAAGAGGGAGCTTCTCTCTCTAGAATCTAACCTACATGATGCCAAATAAACTACAAACAATTGCTCCCCCTTTGCTTGGCCTTCAATTTTGCATGAAATACACTCAGAAACAGGTTGGAATTGGGCCTGGGCTGCTCAGAAATTGCCACCAGCGTTTGCCTTTAAGTGAGTCACGTGCGAGTATCGGCGCGTACGCGCTATGTGCGCGTGCGCGTCAATTGGCTATTTCTTCATCCGTGCGGACGCGTCATGTACGTGTGCGCGTCTCTACGCGAAATCACTTTTGCGCGTGCGCGCCTTGTATGCGTGCGCGCCCATCGATGCATTCCCAATTCTTGTTTCCTCATGCATTATCAACTTTGCATGCTTTTCTCCTCATTTCTTCCATCCAATACTTGCCTTATGAACCTGAAATCACTCAACAAACACATCAAGGCATCGAATGGAATTAAAGTGAGTTAATTTCACCAATTTAAGAGCCTAAAAAGCATGTTTTTACACTTAAGCACAATTCAAGGGAGAATTACAAAACTATGTTATTTTATTGAATAAATGTGGGAAAAGATGAATAAATCCCCTAAAATAAGCATAAGATAAACCACGAAATCGAGGTTTATCACATCCTAAATTTCTTTCCGTCAAGTATCGATCCTAGGTTCTCGCTAATCCATAAATAGGCAAATGTCATAAGGGAATACTAAATCTAATTCATATTTCTCATGTTTTCCAACTCACTGACTCTTCTGCGAATCAAAATCAGAATCATAAACAAAACCATCACCAGTTGTTCCGCCTCATCAATTCTATTTCAATACATCATACCCTCACCTGGAGGTAGTGAAACCACATCACTGTGTCTACCTAGGGAGCTCAGATCATCTCATTTAGTAGTTATCATCATTATTCAATATCATCATTAATTCTTCTCATCAAAAACAGCCCTCAGCATCCACCGATACCAGCATGAGGGGCCTCTCAGTTGTACAAACACAAGCAATACAGACAAGTAATACACAATTAGGATACAAGTAGCACATAGTCAGGTAACTTAGCATATATGATATAACAATCCAAAACAAATAGGCAAACCCAAACAATTCAAACATATTCAAATGATGTATGTCTGCCATATGGCTGATGATATCATCTGTCGATTATATAGCAAACCCGACACGTCTTGGTAGCTAACCATTGGACAGAAGTACCTATTGCGGAGCAAGTACGTTTGAGATACAACCCCCTTGCTACTACCCGCACAACCCAGAGCCAGCGGAATAACCACTACTGCGGCTACTACCCAGGTGCGTGTTTAAAAGCTCAACCTGGAGCGAGTGGAATAACCACTACTGTCGCTACTATCCAAGCGTTACAATCTCTGATTTGGAGCAAGTGGGACGAACCACAACCCTTGCTACTGCCCAGGATCTCAAAACATACATTCATTCAATTCAGAATCAATCATCATTGTTACCAAATCTCAAACATTAAACTGGAGCAAGCGAGATGAACCACCACCTTTCCGACTACCCAAGTATCACAAATACACATTTATTCATAATCACCCTTCATTAATATCACTTCTCAGACAAAGACCCGGAGCAAGCAGAACGTACCACGACCCTCGCTACTATCCAGTTATCAGAGATACATTCATTCAAAACTCCATAATTAAACTCATTTATCATAATCATCCTTTCCCGTCTCAAACCCGGAGCAAGTGGACAACGCCACTGCCTACTACCCGGGGTCACATGTCACATTCAACATTTTCCATCATTATTCATTTAACACATTCATTCATTAATCATATATGCATCTCCGACATACTCTCTACATGTTCAAGCTTCCTCAATCAATCATAATCATATAATCATTAATCATCTACATAAACATACTCAGCCATAATTCAATGCTCATCACAGCCATCCGGCTTATAACATACATAGCACTTGCACCATCACCCTCAATAATTCATACCATCACCATTAATCATCATTCATCATTGATTCTCACTTTTCTTCATCCACAAGTTACCACATGCCCTAGCTTCTTTTCATTACTAGGCATACTTTAAGTATTGAGGACATAAAGGGTGAGATTGAAGACTTAGGTGTCTGGAATTTGGCCTTAAAAACTCAAAAATAAACTTTGGAATGAAAACAGGGTCACGTGTACACGTCGCCCACGCGAACGCGTGAAAGGCAGCAAGATAAAGCGACGTGTACGCGTCCCCCACGCGCACGTGTGGATGGGAGAAAAGCCAAGTGACGCCTTTGCATCAGCCACACGTACGCGTGGGTGCGTTTTGTGCCCCAAGCACAAAACCAGCACAACTCAGGCACAACTCTCAGGAATTTGGCTGGGTAATCGGTGCAGCGCATCGACGCGTACGCGTGGGCAATGCGCACGCGTGGATGGTGCATTTTTAAAAATGACGCGTGCACGTCGGCCACACCTACGCGTGGGTGAGCATTCTGCCAAAAATTTTACTAAGTTTAAAAGCTGCAGAATTCACAGTTTCAAACCCCAAACTTCCAACACACATAAGTTCTTCTACAAAACTCTTTTTTAAACCATTTCTGATCTGATGGAAAGATCGTTGAATAAACTTTCGTAAAAATCTAATTTTGAAGAATTCCAAACTCTGTGGACCGAGATACGGCCCACCGAAGTTGGCCAAAAATCAATTTTTTCCCAAACATGAAAATCATCAATTTTTCCAATGTTCCCAAGCCAAATTCGTTTCCACTCATCCAAATAACCACAACCCAATTACATCCATATAGTTACACTCAACCAAAACCAAATCTACCTCATCTACACCGTTTCACCCAAAACCATCAAATTCCACTCTTAAATTCCTGAAACCATATTATTCAATAACCAAACCAATCATTCACACATTCAATGTCTAGAATCCATCCAATCACTCATGTCATCACAAAACATACACGTCAACTTACATTACTTATCTCTTTCCAGCTTCCGGCCCAAAATTCACGGCCTCCGGCCCAAATTCACAATTTAAATGTATATTCCACGAATCAATATTCATTATCCAATTCATCAAATTCTCAACACACCAAACATATAAGGCCACACAATCCTTAACTCAATCATCAATTCACAATACATATCAACTATGCATGTTAGCACCAACCATTTACACAATCCAAACTTAATCCTAGGGGCATCTAGCCTAGGAATTCTCATCACACCACACGGCACTTAAATGAAACTTAAACCATACCACTTGTAGCCAAACCAATTGAGCCTCTTCTATGGAAGTCTCCACCAATCTTAGCTCCAAGCCTCACCAAAGCTCCTCAGGCAACACCAATCTCCCAATTGTGCACCAAAATCACCAAATACACTAACTTAACCAATTTCACATATATACATTAACCTAGGGCTCAGGAAAATGATAAATCACAAGGATTGGAGGATTTTTTACCTTAACCCACTGAAGTTTGTGCTAAATATCACCCATGACTCATACTAGAGCACTCCTAAACAACCAAAATCACAAGGTTTCCTCAAAACCCAAACTAAATTCAAATTTAAAGAGAAAAAGGAAAACTGGGAAGAGGACAGAAAATTACTCCCTACAAAACTTAGATAGAATTATAGAGGATGAGAAGAACAACGCATGGCCGCAAATGGTTCGTCAATCAGAGTTCTGTAACTCAAGTTATGGTGATTTGAAGATCAAAGGGAGTTAGGCTTTCTCTCTTCTCTTCTCTCTTCTCAATTCAGCGTGGAACACAATAATGGGGGAGGAATGCCGCTGAAATGGCTTAATAAAGCTATATATATGTTGGGTCTTGGGCCCACTTAAGCCCGGTTCACTTATTTTTGTCCGTTGGCTCAATTTTGGGCTAAAACCCTTAAGATTGGCGCTCTAAATCGCACTTTAAATATTTCTACCTTCCCTAATTAAAATTCCTAATTTCTTAAACTCAATTATTCATAATCAATTTTCTCAGCTGTAGTACTAGAAAGATCTCAGCTAGTACTACCTGTTTTTACATCGAAAACTATGTTTTCCAACTCAGAAAAATTCACTAAATCCAAATATCATATTTAAATTACCAAATTCCGATTGCTAAATTTTTGAACCATATTCACTCCTATTTAATTTATTATTTAATTAATTACGATTAGACCGGGTTTTACATTCTACCCCCTAACAGAAATTTTTGCCCTCGAAAATTCTATCCATCACTACGAGTACGTCAGCGTAGTCTGCCTTTATATCCAACACATAGTAGGTCCAAGATATTTTTACTCTACGCCCTTCCTTTGTCGCGCTCTGATTTCTCTATCTCCGAGGGTCTCGGTCATTTGTTCAACACCGACCAACAGCCTCGTTCCTTACTTTTATCGTCTCATCAACTCACGCCCTATTAAATCTCAAATCATGTCATCAAAAATATTACCATCATCGTTAATCATAGTCATCATCCCACATCACTGTAATCAACCAATGATCATCACCACACCTTAATCATACTCCATCACTATCCTCTCTCTCTGTCAAGCCAATTGCCACTAATCACAGCTCAACTCCAAGCATAACCTCTAGACGTACTTTCTTATCCCTAAACCCTTGAATTTATATATAAATTTATGTCTTAAAGTCTTTGGATAATTAATCCAAACTCTCTTCGTTTTTAGAATCAAATGAGTTTGGAATAACAAGCTAACAAAATCATAAGAATCCGACTTCCTTTAATAATCTATAAAAGCATTTGAAACACATTTCTCTTGTTAAAGTTACCCAAATAAAAAAATCATTTTCAAAACCATAACCAACACTCTTTCGAATCCTTGGAAAAATTTGGACAGCACCTCGCCTAAAAACTGGAGATTACCACTCGTCACGGGTTCCCTCAAACCAATTTTTGCACAACATCAGCATTTCAATTTAATAGTTTTCAAATTCGTCTTTCAAAACCAATCATTATACATCTCAATCTAAATCCAAGGTCACCATGACCAAATATCATAGTACTCATCTCTCAAACACGATGACTTGCACTCACTCATTATTTAAATCCAATTACGCATCAGCGATCACTCCCTTAAGTACTAAACCACAACTTAACTTGACCGACAATTCAAATCAATGTTTCTAAATCAATCATTTAGGACTATTCCTTATCTATTGAAATCAAAGGAACTAAATGTAACACCCTACCATACAGAGACTTATGCTTAAGTCATAATTCAGAGATGGCAAGGTATTACGACCTCTAAAATAAAAATTTAGTGCGTATAGTAGTATGAATGATTGATTATAACTAGGAGCCTTTGTAGAAAAAAGGGGTAAACAAAAAAAATCGCAACTCTAAAGCGCAACACTCCGATCGATAACGTAACGAACAAGGATAAACCAACGCGAGATTATATATATACAAAGGAGTGTCAAAAACAGGAATATCAAGGCTCAAAATCCGGCTACGAAGATAACCGGTCCGAGCATAGCAATATATACATATGATAAAATAAGGAAAACCCCAAAGGAAACCCCAAGGGACACAAATACATAAAACCTATTCTCCAAAATCTCCCATAAGAGGAGTCATCATAGTTTTGTATTATTTAATGGAGATAAAAGTATCCAAGCAAAACATATAAACTAAAACATAGCCCCGGGAACAAAGGATCTTCGCAAATCTAGAAGTCTCCAGCATGCCTCAGCGGGAAACCTCACGTCCTGCATCTGAAAATCACAAAATCCGCATGGGTGAGAACCAGAGGTCCCCAGCATGGTAACAGCTTCCACATATATAATACATAATAATAATAGAGGAAAGCCAAAGGCAATCCTAGAACTTCCTCCAGATAATATCAAAGCTTATAAACAAGCTAAACCATAAAAGGGCTTTCACCTCTGATCGGCGTAACTCTTTTGATGACTCTGCGCCGTAAGCATCCTATCACGGATTTTCTTGACTTGTTCAGTGGTCTCAGCTATTATTTCCGGTCCCAACAAGCCTTTCTCCCCAGCGTCATACCAACATAGCGGATATTGACATTTCCTCCCATACAAGGCCTCATACGGAGCCATTCCAATGCTCGCATGATAACTATTATTGTATGCAAACTCCACTAACGGCATATACCGATCCCAACTCGCCGGTTGGTCCAAAACACAAGCTCTCAACATATCCTCTAGTGTTTGGATCGTCCTCTCGGATTGACCATCTGTTTGAGGATGGTAAGCCGTGCTCAAGCTTAATCGGGTTCCAAAAGCTTTCTGAAATGCACCCCAAAACCTTGAAGTGAAATGAGGATCCCTATCAGAGACTATAGTAGCAGGTACACCATGAAGTCTCACAATCTCCTTTATGTATAACCGTGCTAGCTCCTCCAGGGTGTAAGTCATCCGAATGGGTAAAAAGTGAGCTGACTTCGTCAGTCGGTCCACAATCACCCAGATAGCATCAAAACCAGCCCTAGTCCTTGGCAATCCAGACACAAAGTCCATTGCAATACTTTCCCACTTCCATTGCGGAATCTCTAAAGGTTGCAACATCCCGGAAGGTCTTTGATGTTCAATCTTTACATTTTGACAAGTTAAGCACTTTGAAACATATTTCGCCACATCATTCTTCATACCCGGCCACCAAAACATCGCCTTTAAATCATGGTACATCTTAGTACTTCCCGGGTGAATGGAGAATCCGCTTTTATGTGCCTCCTTTAAGATATCTTGCCTCAAAGTGCCAACATCCGGCACAATGATCCTACCCTTGAATCTCCATAACCCATCTTTTTCTTTCGACACTCTCCACTGTTTTCCTTGCTCAATAGCCGATAACACCTTCCATAACGCTTCATCATTTTGATGAGCCTTTAGGAGTTCAGACTTAAAGTCACTTGAGATTTCTAATTTGCTCAAACACAAAGTTCCGGAT
Source organism: Arachis stenosperma (assembly GCF_014773155.1). Classification (NCBI taxonomy): domain Eukaryota; kingdom Viridiplantae; phylum Streptophyta; class Magnoliopsida; order Fabales; family Fabaceae; genus Arachis; species Arachis stenosperma. The sequence goes on from NC_080377.1 coordinate 29,143,045, forward strand.
ACTTCTCGAGCACCAATTTTCAGACTCTCGAATCTCTTGAGCAACTTCTCCTCTTGAAGCATCATCCAAGCCGCATATAACGACTTCCGACTTAACGCATCCGCCACTACGTTCGCCTTTCCCGGATGGTAATGCAACTCAAAGTCGTAGTCCTTCAACAATTCCATCCACCTTCTCTACCTCATATTAAGCTCTTTCTGATCAAAGAGGTACTTCAAGCTCTTATGATCAGAGAAAACTTGGAACTTAACCCCATAGAGGTAATGCCTCCACACCTTCAAGGCAAACACAACCGCAGCGAGTTCCAAATCGTGCGTAGGGTAACCAACTTCATGAGGTCTCAAATGTTGTGAGGCATACGCCACCACATTATGATGCTGCATCAGCACGCACCCTAGACCTTTCAATGAGGCATCACAATACACCTCAAATGGCTCATTCGGCTTGGGTAACACTAACACAGGTGCAGTGGTCAACTTTTTCTTCAATGTCTGAAAGCTCTCCTCGCACTCAGGAGTCCAAACAAACGGAGTGTCTTTGCGGGTTAACTTTGTCATTGGCGAAGCTATCTGTGAAAAGCCCTTGATAAACCTTCGGTAATAGCCAGCTAAACCCAGAAAACTCCTTATTTCCGTTACGGTGGTTGGTTGCTTCCAATCCCTCACAGTCTCCACCTTAGTTGGATCTACGGCTATTCCCTTCTTACTCACCACATGGCCTAAAAACTTCACCTCATTCTTCCAAAACTCGCACTTAGACAGTTTTGCATAGAGTTTCTTCTCCTTTAGAATCTGCAACACGGTCCTCAAGTGTTCCGCATGCTCTTCTTCAGTCTTGGAATAAATTAGTATGTCATCAATGAAGACAACAACAAATTTATCCAGAAACGGACGGAAAACTCTATTCATATAATCCATGAATACCGCAGGAGCGTTCGTCAACCCAAAGGACATCACAGTGTACTCGTAATGACCATAACGAGTCCTAAAAGCGGTCTTAGGGATATCCTCACCCCTCACCCTTATCTGGTGATAACCGGATCACAAATCGATCTTGGAGAAAACTCCAGCTCCTTGTAACTGATCCATAAGATCATCAATTCTCGGCAATGGGTACTTATTCTTTATTGTAACCTTGTTCAGCTACCTGTAATCCACACAGAGCCGCATACTCCCATCCTTCTTCCTCACCAGTAACACTGGAGCACCCCACGGAGAGACACTTGGTCGTATAAAATTCTTTCCCAACAAATCCTCTAACTAAGACTTTAGCTCGTTTATTTCTAATGGTGACATCCTATAAGGAGCACTTGAGATTGGTCCCGTCCCGGGCACCAACTCAATAGCAAACTCAACCTCTCGATTAGGTGGAAACTCATCAATATTATCGGGAAACACTTCCGGAAACTCACACACAACTAGAATCTGCTCCAACCTTTGATCATCACCTGAAACACCCGCGGTTAACAACAGGATACCCTGACATTCGATTCCAGAACAGTTCACCATCATCGAATTCAAATAATAATTATTTACCACGACCGGCCCTTCTGTATCTTCCGGTATAAAGTATACCGACTTTGTAGAACAATCAAGCAGGACATGGTTCTCAGATAACCAGTCCAATCCCAAGATAAGATCAAGACCGATCATCGGCAAGCAGACTAAATCATGAATAAAATCACGCTGCTTGAACCTAAAGGAAACTCTCGGGCATCCTAGCCTAGTTATCGTGGCTTCATGGGTAGCATTGTACACTCTTAGATCATAACCTAAGGTTACAATCTTCAACCCTAACTCATGGGCTTTCTCAAATGCAATGAATGAATGCGATGCTCCCGAATCAAATAAAGCATTTAAAGTCAGCTATTTCACAGTTACCTCTAATGAGTGTCTCAGATCCCTCAGCACCTATAGCTGAAGTGGTGAACACCCGACCAGTCTGTTGTGTCTTTTCCAGCACCTTGTTTCTGCTTCTCAGGACAATTTGCAGCTTTATGCCCCGCCTTTCCACAATTGTAGCACAAACCCCATCCGGCCTTGCATGGTGACCCCGGATGGTGACTTCCACACCTAGTACAAGCTTGATCATTCTGAGGCTGCTTCCCAAACTTCTTTCCCTGGGCGTTGTTGTTGTTGGGCCTCCTGAAAGAGTTTTCCCTCTTGAAAGGCGGACCTCTAGGTGCAAAGCTCTTCCCCCGGTTCTGTGGGAATGAACCTTTGTGAATCCCTTTCTCGGCCGTTGCCCTCTTCACACACTCTTCAGCAACTCTACACTTGTTCACCAATTCGGAGAAAGTCCTGATCTCCATTGGTCCCACTAAACTGAAGATATCACTCCGGAGTCCTCCTTCATTCTTAACACACTTCCATTCCTCATATTCCACCGGAGTCCCTTGGCACATACGAGAGAATCTGAACAGTTCCTCAAACTTGTCAGTATACTCTGATATGGACATAGTACCCTGCTTCAGCTGTCACAATTCAAGTTCCTTAGCCGTCCTAGCAGAAGTCGGAAAGTACTTCTTATAGAACTCTTCTTGAAAGACATTCCAGGTGATATAGTCATCACCCTACTACAGAAGACGTCGGATGCCTTGCCACCAATGCGACGCTTCACCGGTGAGCATATAAGTGGCAAACTCGACACGCTATCCTTCAGGTACCACTTATGCTTGCAATGCTCGCTCTATTGCCTGAAACCATGTATCAGCCTCAGTCGGACTAGTAGTTCCCTTGAACTTAGGTGGATTAACCTTCAAAAAGTTTGCTAGTGTCATCGGGCCCTGAACTCCACCTCCATCATTACCATGGTTGTTAATCTGTTGACCAAGAGCCTGAGCAGTGGCTTGCATAGCAGCAGCCATATTCTCTAACGCCGTCATAAAGTTCACCGGGTCATTAGGGTTATTCTCCGGTGCACGAGCATTCGTACGACCTCTCGCACTACCTCTACCGCGTCCACGAGGCGCCATCTGGTTCCTATACACACCAAACAATCGATATTAAGTTGATCAGTCTCAATATCGGAAGTCTAGTGCTTCAAAGTCCCAAATGCATGCTCATGAACGTTTATGCCAATTATATCAAGCAGATATACTAATAGCACATAACACACACACAGAGAATGCACAGAAGCATAGTCAGTCCATCCCTCAGGCTCTACAGGAACGAACTGCTCTGATACCATAATGTAACACCCTTCCATACAGAGACTTATGCTTAAGTCATAATTCAAAGATGGCAAGGTATTACGACCTCTAAAATAAAAATTTAGTACGTATAGTAGTATGAATGATTGATTATAACTAGGAGCCTTTGTAGAAAAAAGGGGTAAACAAAAAAAATCGCAACTCTAAAGCGCAACACTCCGATCGATAACGTAACGAACAAGGATAAACCAACGCGAGATTATATATATACAAAGGAGTGTCAAAAACAGGAATATCAAGGCTCAAAATCCAGCTGCGAAGATAACCGGTCCGAGCATAGCAATATATACATATGATAAAATAAGGAAAACCCCAAAGAAAACCTCAAGGGACACAAATACATAAAACCTATTCTCCAAAATCTCCCATAAGAGGAGTCATCATAGTTTTGTATTATTTAATGGAGATAAAAGTATCCAAGCAAAACATATAAACTAAAACATAGCCCCTGGAACAAAGGATCTTCGCAAATCTAGAAGTCTCCAACATGCCTCAGCGGGAAACCTCACGTCCTGCATCTGAAAACCACAAAATCCGCATGGGTGAGAACCAGAGGTCCCTAGCATGGTAACAGCTTCCACATATATAATACATAATAATAGAGGAAAGCCAAAGGCAATCCTAGAACTTCCTCCAGATAATATCAAAGCTTATAAACAAGCTAAACCATAAAAGGGCATCTGACTAAAGATTCTTCAGTCTAACTAATACTTCCCTTTCCATTTCCTTCAAACCTCCCAACCACCAGCAGGAGTATAATGTAGTAAACACAATTATATCAAACAAGAAATATACAAATAAGAGCAATTAAGGTAGTTAGACAATTAGCAAATAGTATGCAGTCAAGTAGGCAATCTCAAACAATTCACATAGTATGCATATAATGAATGCCTGTCCCTAGTGGCTGATGATATCATCTTGTCGGTTATAAAGCCAACTCGACAAGTCCTGGTCGCTAACCATTGGACTGTCCCTCTGTCACGCATTCCCAACTCAAGTTATACTCGTTATAAACTTGATCATAATCATGATCTATATCCATCACCCTCACTGGTGAATATTTACGGGGGCGAGCTCATCCGGGTCTTTCACAGTGCCCGGCCACACTTACGACATAGGGTCAACAGAGTATCAAGTCTCAACCTGGAGCACGTGGTGGCTAGCCACTGCTACTACCCAAGGAAACTCGTATCTCAGATAGTGGAAGTGCAAATCACAATTATCAATAATTCAGCATAAACATGCATGAATTCTCACCCATGGATCAACATCTATATCAGCCATCCGGCTCACGGTTCAGTCCAGAACCAGCCAATATTCATATCATACAAAGCCATTCCGGCTCACGGTTAAATCCATAACCAACCACCCAGCTCACGATTAAATCCATAACCAGCCGCTTCATTAACAATTACAGCCTTTCGGCCCATGGCATAACAAGCACTTCCACCACCATCCTCCGCATCTCACATAATCATCTTTGATCCTCATTGATCATTCATTTTTCCCTTGCTTCACTCGCAAGTTACCACATTCACTAGCCCTTTTCTTATAGCTAGACGTATCATAATGATTTAAGACATAAGTGGTGAGATCGGAAGCTTAGAAGTATGAGATTTGGCTTTTAAAACTCAAAAATCAACTTTGGGATGAAAACAGGGCCACGCGTACGCGCACTCCACGCGCACGCGTGGATGGCCTCAAAACCCATCGACGTGCAAGCGTCATGCACGCTAACGCGTGGATTAAAAATTTGCCAATCGACGCGCACGCGTCAACCACTCGTACGCGTGGGTACTCTCGTGCCCCAGGCACAAAGCTGGCACAGTTTTCGCACAACTCTCTGGAAAATGGCTGGGCATTGGGTGCAGCACAATCGGCGTGCCCGCGCACATCACGCGCACGCGTGGATGGCGCTTTCTGGAAGAACGGCGCGTACGCGCCAAGTGCGCCTACGCGCGAGGGTTCGTTCTGCTAAAAATTTTCTAAGTTAAAAGCTGCAGAATTCACAGATTTAAACCCCAATCTTCCAACGGACATAACTTTCTCATTTTAAATCGTTTTTCACCCGTTCTTCGAACGGCATGGACATCCCGGATCTAATTTCATTTCTAAATAGATTTGACATAAAACAGAGATTCGTATTCTAAGTTATGTCTCGTCAAAGTATGCCCAAAAACCATATTTTTCATACAAAACCACAAAGTGCCATTTTCAAAACAAGCCATTTCCAACTCATTTCAAAATCAATTAAAACATGCCAATTTCATCCCTTTTCTTTGAAATCAATCAAAATATATCAAATTCAACATCAAGCCTCCTCAATTCACACATTGACACTTGACCACAAATTACCAAAATCACTATCTCATCATTTTAACCCACTTCACCCAAGTGGCTCAAGCCCAAACACATTGACATATCATATACTCTTCCTCATGCCAATTCTCAACAACACCAATTCCAATAAATCATCATTGTACACAATTAATATCATACTCACCATCAACATGGTTCAAACCACAATTCAACCATAACCAATCAACAAGCATATATTACAACATGCATATTTCTCATACATCATACCATCAATGCATCATTAATCATCATCACATATATGACCACATCATATATATCAACCATTCAACAACATCAACAATTCAATGCCTATCTTAGGGCCTCTAGCCTAAGTATTTCCTACCACATTACATATTAGATACGGGAAACCGAGATCATACCTTAGCCAATTTCCCAAGCTCAACCGGAGCACTTCCAAACCACTTATCCACAAGCTCTCAAGGCCTCAAAACCTCCAAGAACAGATTTTTCACCACCAAACACTTTCCAAACTTTTCAAAATCACCAATCAAGCTCCAATATTCACACATACACAACCTAAGCCACAATCATCATACCCACACACAACATCTCAATATCCAAACATCATAGAACAACAAATTACACTAGGGTTGAGAATCTTACCACACCCAAAGTCCAAGGAGACAAGATTATCCTTCTCCTTCAAGAGAGTTGGGTCCTATAACATCAATGAGCCCAAAATCTCAACATTTTTGCTCATAAAACTCGAAAACAAGGCTGGAATTTCGAAGAGCAAAACGTGGCTTACCTCAAGCATAATTGTATGGGTTTTGTAGAGCTCTCCGTGGTGAATGCGTGGCCGCAAATGGAGCGACAATCAGAGCTCTAGATCAAAAGTTATGGTGGTTTGAAGATCAAGTGAGAGAAAGAACTTGAGAGAGTGTTCTTCCCTCTATGGCCTCCATTTTCAGCATGTGAGTGTGTTTAGTGAGGAGAGAGAATGCTGAAAACTAGGGTTTTGGTTTAGTTATGTTGGGCCAAGGGCCCACTTTGGGTCCGGTTGGCCCGGTTTGGCCCGTTCGGTCCAATCTTGGTCCAAATTCTATAAAATTGGTACCAAAATTCTCGTCTCAATCTCCTCTATCACATTTAGCCATAAAAATCACATTTTAGGCTTTCTAGAATAAATTCTCATTTATGGGTTAATTAGCCGTTAATTAACCGGGTTTTACACTAAAAGTCATGGGTTCAATCCGTTTCACCAAAAATCCAGAAATCAACCAACTACATAACAAACACAACATATCATTCTCATCAGAAAATCATTACGTCATAGGTATTTTTTCATGTGTATTAATATGCTAAACTTATCAAGTATTCAAAGGCCAACGCATTTCTTTGTTTAAGGCAAATCCTTAGTCGGACCATCCGGTTTGTTTCTAAGTCTAATATTAAGCTCGACATTCCCAGTTTTATTGTACAAGCAGTATTATAAAATCACGCACTGTTCTTTAAGCCTGATTATTGCAATTACCTCAATCTTACTATCGCAATCGGCCCACATCCTGACTCCCTCCTTGTTGGCAATTTCTTGATACATGCCCTGGTAACCCGCACTTGTAATATACACCTAATCCCAATCGGCACGGCCTATTTGGGTGATGACTTCCACATCTCTAACAGCTCGAAACATCTGAAGTAGCCGCTGCCTGTTTTTCCTTACCATTCCTTTGGGACTCCTCACTCGCACAAAGTTATTCTATCCTTGGAGAAAATGTTGTGTGCATCCTCTCTCCTTAAACTCTCAACCCCTTGGTACGAATCCTGGTTGGGTTCCCTATGACTTCCTTTCTCTGCAGCCACTTTTTTCACACACTCTTCAGCAATTCTACTCTTATTCACCAACTCTGAGAAAGTTCAGATCTGCATTGGTCCCACTGAACTTAAGATATCACTCCGGAGTACTCCTTTATACTTAATGCACTTCCATTCCTCGAAGTCCCCTAGAGCTCCCTAACACATGCGGAAAAACCTGAATAGCTCCTCAAATTTGTCTGTATACTCAAATACAGACATAGCACCTTGCTTCAGCTGCAGTAACTCCAATTCCTTGGCTGTCCTGGCAGAATTCGGAAAGTACTTCTTATAAAATTTCACCTGGAAGGCATCCCAAGTGATAGGGCAATCACCCTGCTGCAGGAGGCGTCAGGCTCCTTGCCACCAATGCGATGCTTTTCCAGTGAGCAGATAGGTAGCAAATTCAACACACTGCTCTTCAGGTACTAATTGCGCTTGCAGTGCTCCCTCCATAGCCTGAAACCAAGTATCGGCTTCAGTCGGGTTAGTGGTTCCCTTGAATTTTGGTGGATTAGCCTTTAAGAAGGTTGCCAGTGTCATCGGACCCTAAGCTCCACTTTTGCCATTGCTATTATTGTTTATTTGTTGTGTAAGAGCCTCCGTAATGGCCTGCATAGCAGCAGCTATGTTCTCCAATGCCGCCATAAGGTTCACCGGGTCATTTGGGTTGATTTTCGGTCCCTAAGTACTAGTACGGCCTCTCTCACGGCCTCGACCACGTCCACGAGGTGCCATCTGGTTCCCATACACACCAAACAATCAATATCAAGGTGACAGGTCTCAATATCTCAAGTCAAGTACTTCAAAGTACCAAAGGTACACTCATGGACTTCATGCTAGATGTATCAGTTAGATACCCTAAATAGCACAGGCACAGACTCAAGGTATGCATTGAAGCATAAGCAGTTCCATCCCTCAGGCTCATGAGGACGAACTGCTCTGATACCATAATGTAACACCCTAATATTCAAATCCTTATGCTCGAGTCATAAGTCGATGATATTATGGTGGTACGACTCTCAGGTGGATTTTTAATATATAAAATATAAGTGTAATTGAAAGGAGTATTAATCGAAAAGCTTGAAAAGAGTAAAAATAAAATCACGAAAACGTATCATTCACGTTTCGACAACAAAAGATAAACCGTGAAGTTGAAGGCGATATAAGGATAAAGGCATAAAGGAGATTAAGAGATAGTTAATATATATATATATATATATATATATATATATATATATATATATATATAACATAAGTAAATAGCCACTAGTCGCGACCTGTGAAGTTTAGGTCGGCTAGGGTACAGTATGAAAGTAGTTGACAACAGAAACTCCTAATCTCTCCCAAAAGAAACATAAGAGCCTCTATAGGCAAGTTCAAAAGAGCTCAATACATAATATAAGTTCTTCAAAATAAAGGTAGAGAGATTTTAAGCAAAATATAAAGTAGAGGACATAAAGATCTTCGCCATCTCTCAGATGAACCACAGCTCACTGCTGAACACCTGGACCTGTATCTAAAAAACAAGAGATATATACAGAATGAGAACCCTCAACCCATGGGTTCCCAGTACGGTAAAAGTGCCAAATAAATACAATGCACTGCAATAAAAACTCACTAAGCATCCTAAACTTCTTTCCGTCAAGTATCCATCCTAGGTTCTCGCTAATCCATAAATAGGCAACTGTCATAAGGGGATACTAAATCTAATTCATATTTCTCATGTTTTCCAACTCACTGAATCTTCTACGAATCAGACTCAGAATCATAAACAAAACCATCACCAGTTGTTCTGCCTCAGTAATTCTATTTTAATACATTATACCCTCACCTGGAGCTAGTGAAACCACATCACTGCTCCTACCCAAGGAGCTCAAATCATCTCATTCAGTAGTTATCATCATTATTCAATCTCATCATTAATTCATCTCATAAAAACTAGCCCTCAGCGTCCACCGATACCAATATAAGGGGCCTCTCAGTTGTACAAACACAAACAATACAGACAAATAATACACAATTAGGGTAGAAGTAGGACAAGTAGCACATAGTTAGGTAACTTAGCATATATGATATAACAATCCAAAATAAATAGGCAAACCAAAACAATTCAAACATATGCAAATGATGTATACCTGCCCTATAGTTGATGATATCATCTGTCGGTTATATAGCCAACCCGACACGTCTTGGTAGCTAACCATTGGACAGAAACACCCATTGCGGAGCAAGTAGGTTTGAGATACAACCCCCTTGCTACTACCCACTCAACCCAGAGCCAGTGGAATAACCACTACTGCGGCTACTGATAAACCCCATTTGTAGGGTTTATCTTGTATTGATTTTGGGGGATTTTATCACCTTTTATCCATATTTATTCAATGAAATAGCATGGTTTTTTATATTCTCCTTTAATTGTGCTTAAGAGTGAAAACATGCTTTTTAGGTCTTAAAATAGATAAATGTAATTTACCTTGATTCCATTAGATGTCTTGATATGTTAAGTAATTTCAGATTTAGGAGGCAAAGATTGGATTAAGGGAATGAAGAAAAAGCATGTAAAGTTGGAGAACTCATGAAGAAATGATAGAACCAAAAAGCTGTCAAGCCTGACCTCTTCGCAATTAATTGACCATAACTTGAGCTACAGAGGTCCAAATGAAACGGTTCTAGTTGGGTTGGAAAGCTAACATCTGGGGCTTCGAAACGATATAAGATTTTCCATAGTTGCATCGTGCATAGGGGTGCGCACTCGCACAGTACGCGGACGCGCCGATGGTGGCACATGATCCACTTAATGCAACTCGTGGCCAGCGATTTTAGAAGCCTTGTGGGCCCAATCCAACTCATTTCTGATGCTATTTAAGCCAAGGATTGAAGGGGAATCAACATACTTTTAATCATTAGTCATAGTTTAATTTTAGAAGTAGTTTCTAGAGAGAGAAGTTCTCACTTCTCTCTAGAATTAGGATTAGGTTTAGGTTAATCTCTCCTCTTAGATCTAGGTTTAATTCATGCTTTGATTTACTTTTCCTTTATCAATTCTTACTCCTCTATCCTCCCTCTCTCTAGTTTTATACTTTAATCATTGTAATTCTTCACTTTGTTGTGGATATATTTTTGTTCTTTTATTTTCTTTTAATAATGCAATTTGAGGTAATTCATGATAATTGTGAGTTCCTTGATTGTTGTTTTGTTAATTCTTTGTAATTGTTAGTTGTTGATTCCTTTTATTCTTACAAATAAAAATGCTTTCTTTCATTACCCTCCAAGTGTTTGATGAAATGCTTGAGAGGATGTTAGAGTAGAATTCTATGTTCTTGGCTTGAGAAGGTGACTTAGGATTCCTTGAGTTACTAGTGTCCAATTGATTGATAGTTGATAGTCATTGACTCTAGCCTTCAATAATCCAATTAGTGAAAAGCTAGGACTTATGGACTTGGATTGATATAACTCACTTGACTTTCCTTTGATATTAGTTAGAGGATGACTTAGTGAGATTAATCCTTGCAACTACCATACTTGTGGCTAGTAATGATGATGAAAACCCTTGACAACCAAACCTTGCCAAGACCATTTTGTTAATAGAATTCCATTACCATTTACTATTCATTTTTCTCATTCAAAACCCCAAAATAAATAAATCCATAACCAATAACAAGAACACTACCCTACAAGTCCTTTGAGAGACGACTCGAGGTTTAAATACTTCGGTTTATAGATTTTAGGGGTTTGTACTTGTGACAAACAAAATTTTTGTATGAAAGGATTATTGTTAGTTTAGAGACTATACTTTACAACGAGATTTCATTAGTGAAATTATAAACCGTCAAAAATCTAATCATCAAAATGGCGCCGTTGCCGGGGACTTGCAATGGTGTTATGTTATTGGTTATTGTACATATGTGAATAGTGCAAATAGTTTGTCTTTTGCTTGTTTACTAGATTTTGTTAGTTTTATTTTTTTGTTTTTCCACTATGAATTCTCATTTTGGCTGAGTTTGGTCCTAATTGTGTTGTATGAAATGTACACTTTAATGATGACACTCATTATGGATGGAACCAACAAATATGGGAGGAGCCTCAAGGAATTGATCGCTCCTATTGGCAACAACCTCCGGACACTCATAGGTATAATCACCATCCTAATGCATGTCAACTCAATGGCTATGGTGACTCTTTTTGTAACAATCAACCCCCACCATATGCCTATGAATTTTATCCTCAACATGAACCTCAACCATACTCACAAGCCCTTCCATACCAAGCACCTTCCTATGATCCATATCCACCATATCACCAATCATCCATGCCATACTCTTATGACTATTATGAGCAAGAACCTTTAGAACCACCACAACCCTATCAAGATTACTCCCAAGAACCACCTCAATGCACACCATCTCCACAATTTTACCAAGAGGAACCACCTTCCTACCATGAACCCTCTCTCCAAAATAATGAACCTTCCTACCCACCCCAAGCCCCAATAGACGATTCTCTCACTTTGTTACTTCAAGGACAAGAGGCCATGAAGCGGGATACACTTAAGTTTGTGACCAACTTGACTAAGGTAGTGCACGTTTTAGCCTACCAATGTTTGAACACTCAAGGTACTTCCGTAGCCACATGCGAAAAATCTAAAGAAGAGCAAAGTATGAAGGAGAAATTGGACAATTCGGTAGAGAAGGAAGAACCAAGTTTTGTGTTGGAACAATTGGAGAAGCCTATGATCATTGAAGAAAGGGAAGAGGTGGTTGAAGATTTAGGAGATGTTGAAAGTCCATGGGAATGTAGCATCATGGAGCACTCTTCCAAGAAGCTTGAAATTGATGTTGAGGAGGGTGCGCAACCTCCAAGGCATGTCATAGTTGAAGACTTAAAGGAGGCCTATCAAGAGATGGATTCAATTATGGGTGAATTTCTATCTACAATTGAATCCTCTCCCATTGGACATAAAGTTGAAGATACAAAAGAGTGTGCACAACCTCCCATACCTTTGGTGAGCAATGAGAAAGAGAGTAAATCGAAAGAGAGCTACCAAGAGGAAAAAGTTGGCATGGTGTATATCGAAATTGAAGAATATGAAGAGGTTGATCAAGAAATGGATTCATTCATCAATGAATTCCTATCCAAAATGGAATCACCTCTCATTGGGCAAGAAATTAAAGTTCTTGAAGACAACACCAAGCCAAGTGATAAATGGGAAATGGTTGAGATTGAAGAAGCTAGCGAAGAGGTGGAGATAGTCAAGAAAGAGCACAAGGGAGTGGAACTTGCAAGATGATTGGGACCACCCCTTCCTAAGTCACCATCCAACACAACATTCAAGTGGGTAAAACTCTTATCCCTAAGCTTTACTTTCTCACTTGAAAATGATCATCAACTTAGAGCTCTTTATGGAGTTAAGAGTAGAAAAGAGTTGTGTAGTGGTTGGAAACGTCATTCTAAGCTCATGACGGTTGCAAGCTCAAAATTCAAGAGCAATGGTTGGTGTGGAACCAAATTGCATGGGTCTAGGAAGTTGTTTGGAAGCTTCTTTGAGAATTCTAAGGCCATGCCACCCAATTGGAATCATGATGATCAATTTGAAGATGGGTGCCAAAACAAAGTGTGGAATCCCGGATCGCACAAGAAAAATCAAGTTTGGGAGCCCATGGTGTGTGTAGAACTCCATCATAGCTTGGAGATATTAATTTTGAAGAATGGAGCTTATTGGAGATTCAAGCATTGGTGGATGTTCCAAGATGGTTAAAAGCACAAGCCACCTTGAGAAGAGCTCCCCATAAGTCCAACTTAAGGACTTTAACTAAAAGTGCTAGGTGGGAGACACCCCACCATGGTAAACTCTGTCCATTCTCTTTTAGTTTTGTTTAATAAGTGATTTGAGTTGCAATTGTAGGTACATTTTTCATCTCATATTGATTTGTTTGTAAAGATTGGTTGTTAGTATGTTGTATTCACTAGTAGTAGATGAATAAATCCTAAAATCAAATTGCATTTTTGTGAATTGTATGATATTTGATTGAATAAAGAAGAGTGTAGGCATTATAGGCAGCTCTTGGGCATTTTTTTTTCTGCTTAAAAAAAAGGGGGCATCGGCGCGCTAGCACGCTGTGCGCGCACGCGCAGATTGCACTTCCGCAACTTCTAGTAAAAAAACCAGAGAGTTGTGCGCGCTTTGTGCTAGCATTGTGCTGGGAGCACAATCTCATCCGCGCGTAAGCGCGCTGTGCGCGCGCGCAAGTTGTCCCTGCTGCATCCGCGCGTGAGCGCGATGTGCGCGCGCGCGCGGATTGTCCCTGCTGCATCCGCGCGTGAGCGCGCTGTGCACGCGCGCGCGGATTTGCACCCTGCTTTTCTCCTTCCTCCTTTCTCCTTCTTTCCTCTTCTCTTCTTCTTTCTTTCTAATTTTTTTTCTTCTTCCCCACTTAGAAAAATTTTTTTCTCTCTTTTAAAATAAATAAAAAATTTTTTTAATAAAAAAAATAATAATAACAATATAATAATAAATAAATAAATAAATAAAATACACAAAAAAAAACAAAAAAAAATTGTTTTCCTCCATTTTCTTTTATTGCATTTGCTTATTTTCATTAATTGCATTTTAATTTTGTTTTTTCTACTTGTTCTCATTTTATTTTCTAAGTTTTCCATTTTAATAATGGTGTTGAACTTTCCTACTCAATTGTTGAGACTTTCTTACATTATTTTGGTGCTTCTTGACTTGTTTGATATTGTTGGGTGATGAAACTTTTAAATCAATGCTTCATCTTATATGACTCTTGTGTCTTTGTGCATTGATATGACCTCATATTGTCTTTCATGACCCACTTCTTCTCATTTGAACTTGATGCTCAATACACTCTTCATGCTTTAACTTTACTCTTGCATCGAGCTTAATGATATGCCTTAGCTTACATTGTTTTCTCATTCACATGCTTAGCTAACATGTAGTAGGGAATCATACTCTTATTTGGCATTAGCCCCCGCCTATGTTCTAATTGCCTTGATATCTTTGTTATAGGTTTAATTTTCTTTCCTTTTCTTTCCTTTTAGGTTGGCCACCAGAAAGGGAAAAAGGAAAAGTTTCTAAATGGGGCAACAAACAAGTCATCCGCACAACCTTTTGAAGGAGCTCATCAATTATAGCAACCCATCCACCTTGCTCTTCTTTGCATGCACCAAGGACGGTGCAATCTTCAAGTGTGGGGAGGTCGTCCGACCGATCTCCATGGGTAACAATTTCCTTTTCAACACCAAATTTTTATTTTCTTTGTTAGAGTAGCTATTGCATTGCATGATAGGTTGCATGTTAGTTAGAATTTGTACATATTTTTACCACTTCTTTCTTATTAGGACTACTTAGTTAGGGTGATGACTTCCTTTCCAAGAAACTGTTTTAGGGCACCTACCAATTTGAAAAAGAAAATTTGTGAAACTTGCTTGAAAGAATTTATTTTGGAACATGGTTTTTGAGCTAAGAACACAAGCTTGTGAGATTTGAGCCTAATTGTGTGGTTACATCTTATAACCACTTATCTTTCCTTCTTGTGTGCATAATTCTCTTTCTATGGTTGTAATCTTTGATTTGTTTGATTCTTTATGTCCATTATTTTATGTATTCATGCATTTATATGATTGAGGCCATTGTTTCATTAGCTCACTTACCCAAATAGCCTACCTTTTATCAACCTTTATTAGCCAACTTTGAGCCTACGCTTAACCCACTTGTTCTTTAATTTAGCACATTACAAGCCTTAAAGCGAAAAACAATAATTGTCCTCTATTTGGATCATTAATTAGCTTAGGCTAGTGTGTGTGAGTATCATTCAAGTGTGGGAACCTTGGGACATTGGGGGAGTAAAAGGGTGGTTTTGTATTTTTATTGGAAATATTGGGAATCGGGTACATACTCATGTATTAATTAAAATGTATAGAACTTATGCATTGATGCTCTTGTATGTAGCTTGAAAGAAAGAAAAAAATGAGAAAAAAAATAAAAGAAAAAAAAGAAAAAAAAAGGAAAAAATGTAGATATCAAAAAGAAAAGAAGAAAGAAAATAGAAAAGAAAGAAATAAAAAGGGGACAAAATGCCCCAAAGTAAAGTCCAATAAAGATCAATGCATAAGTGTTGTGAAATGAAAAGGGATACATGAGTATGTGAAAAAGTGAGAAATGGGTAGTTAGGTTAGAACTTAATTGTATAGGACGTCATAGGTTAGGTGGAAAGTTTAAGCTTATCAAAGATTCAAATTTCAAGCTCACTTGACCAAACATGCATCCTTACCTTGACCCTAACCCCATTACAACCTAAAGAAAAGACCTCATGATACATGTATACATGCATCGAATAATTGTTGATTATTAGAGGAAAAACAAATCTTGGAAAGCATGATTAGGAGAGAATTGAGAGAATCGGCCCTACACACTTGAGCGACTAGAGTGCAAACACTTCCGGTGAGAGTTCGATGCTCAATTCCTTGATTTCCGGCTTTCATGAGCATTCTTCTCGCAAGTCTACTTGAACTTCATTTTGATATTCGAATTGGTAGGATTCATGAATCGTTATATGATCTTGGCCCTACTTGTGCATGTATGACTTGGAGGATTGATTTATTTTTAACCAAGTAGGTAAAACCATTTTGCATTTAGTTGCATCCATTTAGATAGTTGCATATAGTTTAGGTTGCATATAGTTTATTTACAGGGAATAAATGTTGATACCCTTTGTTTCTCTATTGGCTTAAGCATGAGGACATGCTTGGTTTAAGTGTGGGGAGGTTGATAAACCCCAATTATAGGGTTTATCTTGTATTGATTTTTGGGGATTTTATCACCTTTCACCCATATTTATTCAATGATATAGCATGGTTTTGTATATTCTCCTTTAATTGTGCTTAAGAGTGAAAACATGCTTTTTAGGTCTTAAAATAGCTAAATGTAATTTACCTTGATTCCATTAGATGCCTTGATATGTTTGTTAAGTGATTTCAGATTTAGGAGGCAAAGATTGGATTAAGGGAATGAAGAAAAAGCATGTAAAGTTGGAGAACTCATGAAGAAATGATGGAACTAAAAAGTTGTCAAGCCTGACCTCTTTGCACTTAATTGACCATAACTTGAGCTACAGAGGTCCAAATAATGCGGTTCTAGTTGGGTTGGAAAGCTAACATCCGGGGCTTCGAAACGATATAAAATTTGTCATAGTTGCATCGCGCATAGAGGCGCGCACGCGCACAGTATGCGAACACGCCGATGGTGGCACATGATCCACTTAATGCAACTCGTGGCCAGCGATTTTAGAAGCCTTGTGGGCCCAATCCAACTCATTTCTGATGCTATTTAAGCCAAGGATTGAAGGGGAATCAACATAATTTTAATCATTAGTCATAGTTTAGTTTTAGAAGTAGTTTCTAGAGAGAGAAGCTCTCACTTCTCTCTAGAATTAGGATTAGGTTTAGGTTAATCTCTCCTCTTAGATCTAGGTTTAATTCATGCTTTGATTTACTTTTCCTTTATCAATTCTTACTCCTCTATCCTCCCTCTCTCTAGTTTTGTACTTTAATCATTGTAATTCTTCACTTTGTTGTGGATATATTTTTATTCTTTTGTTTTCTTTTAATAATGCAATTTGAGGTAATTCATGATAATTGTGAGTTCCTTGATTGTTGTTTTATTAATTCTTTGTAATTGTTAGTTGTTGATTCCTTTTATTCTTATAAATAAAAATGCTTTCTTTCATTACCCTCCAAGTGTTTGATGAAATGCTTAAGAGGATGTTAGAGTAGAATTCTATGTTCTTGGCTTGAGAAGGTGACTTAGGATTTCTTGAGTTACTAGTGTCCAATTGATTGATAGTTGATAGCCATTGACTCTAGCCTTCAATAATCCAATTAGTGAAAAGCTAGGACTTATGGACTTGGATTGATATAACTCACTTGACTTTCCTTTGATATTAGTTAGAGGATGACTTAGTGAGATTAATCCTTGCAACTACCATACTTGTGGCTAGTAATGATGATAAAAACCTTTGACAACCAAACCTTGCCAAGACTATTTTGTTAATAGAATTCCATTACCATTTACTATTCATTTTTCTCATTCAAAACTCCAAAATAAATAAATCCATAACTAATAACAAGAACACTACCCTACAAGTCCTTTGAGAGATGACTCGAGGTTTAAATACTTCGGTTTAGAGATTTTAGGGGTTTGTACTTGTGACAAACAAAATTTTTGTATGAAAGGATTATTGTTGGTTTAGAGACTATACTTTACAACGAGATTTCATTAGTGAAATTCTAAACCGTCAAAAATCTAATCATCAGCTACTACCTAGGCGGGTGTTTAAAAGCTCAACCTGGAGCAAGTGGAATAACCACTACTGCCGCTACTACCCAGGCATCACAATATCTGATCTGGAGCAAGTGGGACGAACCACAACCCTTGCTACTGCCCAGGATCTCAAAACATACATTCATTCAGTTCATAATCAATCATCATTGTTACCAAATCTCAAACATTAACCTGGAGCAAGCGGGACGAACCACCACCTTTACTACTACCCAGGTATCACAAATACACATTTATTCATAATCACCCTTCATTAATATCAATTCTCAAACAAAGACCCGGAGCAAGCGGGACAAACCACGACCCTCGCTACTACCCAGGTATAAGAGATACATTCATTCAACACTCCATAAGTAAACTCATTTATCATAATCATCCTTTTCCGTCTCATACCCTGAGCAAGTGGACAACGCCACTGCCTACTACCCGGGGTCACACGTCACATTCAACATTTTCTATCATTATTCATTCATTAATCATATATGCATCTCCGGCATACTCTTCACATGTTCAAGCTTCCTCAATCAATCATAATCATTTAATCATTAATCATCTACATATACATACTCATCCATAATTCAATGCTCATCACAGTAATCCGGCTCATAATATACACAGCACTTGTACCATCACCCTCAATAATTCATACCATCACCATTAATCATCATCATCATTGATTCTCACTTTTCTTCATCCACAAGTTACCACATGCCCTAGCTTCTTTTCATTACTAGGCATACTTTAAGTATTGAGGACATAAAGGGTGAGATTGAAGACTTGGGAGTCTGGAATTTGGCCTTAAAAACTCAAAAATCAACTTTAGAATGAAAACAGGGTCACGCGTGCGCGTCGCCCACGCGCACGCGTTGAAGGCAGCAAGATACAGCGACGCGTACGCATCCACCACCTGCACGCGTAGATGGGAAAAATGCCAAGTGACGCTTGCGCATCAGCCTCGCGGACGCGTGGTGCGTTTTGTGCCCTAGGCACAAAGCCAGTACAACTCAAGCACAACTCTCGAGAATTTGGCTGGGCAATTGGTGCAGCGCATCGACGCGTACGCGTGGGCAATGCGCACGCGTGGATGGTACATTTTTGGAAACGACGCGTGCGCATCGGCTACGCCTACGCGTGGGTGAGCATTCTGCCAAAAATTTTACTAAGTTAAAAAGCTGCAAAATTCACTGTTTCAAACCCCAAACTTCCAACACACATAACTTCCTCTACAAAACTCCTTTTTAAACTATTTGTGAACCGTTGGAAAGATCGTTGAATAAACTTTCGTAAAAATCTATTTTTGAAGAATTCCAAACTCCGTGGACCGAGATACGGCCCACCAAAGTTGGTCAAAAATCAGTTTTTGCCCAAATATAGAAATCATGAATTTTTCCAATGTTCCCAAGCCAAATTCATTTCCTCTCATCCAAATAACCACAACCCAATCACATCCATATAGTTACACTCAACCAAAACCAAACTTACCTCATCTACACCATTTGACCTTAAACCATCAAATTCAACTCTTAAATTTCTCAAACCATATTATTCAATAACCAAACCAATCATTCACACGTTCAATGTCTAGAATCCATCCAATCACTCATTTCATCACACAACATACACGTCAACTTACCTTTCTTACCTCTTTCTGGCTTCCGGCCTAAAATTCACGGCCTCCGGCCCAAATTCACAATTTAAATATATATTCCACAAATCAATATTTATTATCCAGTTCATCAAATTCTCAACACACCAAACATACAAGGCTACACAATCCTTAAATCCATCATTAATTCACAATACATATCAACTATGCATGTTAGCACCAACCATTTACACAATCCAAACTTAATCCTAAGGGCATCTAGCCTAGGAATTCTCATCACACCACACAGTACTTAAATGAAACTTAAACCGTACCTCTTGTAGCCAAACCAATTGAGCCTCTTCTATGGAAGTCTCCACCAATCTTAGCTCCAAGATTCACCAAAGCTCCTTAAGCAACACCAATCTCCTAATTGTGCACCAAAATCACCAAATACACTAACATAACCAATTTCACATATATACATTAACCTAGGGCTCATGAAAATTATAAATCACAAGCGTTAAAGGGTTTCTTACCTTAACCCAGTGAAGTTTGTGCTAAATATCACCAATGGCTCATACTAGAGCACTCCTAAACAACCAAAATCACAAGGTTTCCTCAAAACCCAAACTAAATTCAAATTTAAAGAGGAAAACGAAAATTGGGCAGAAGACAATGGATTACTCACCACAAAACTTAGAATTATAGAGGATGAGAAGAGCAATTCATGGCCGTAAACAGCTCGTCAATCGGAGTTCCGTAGCTCAAGTTATGGTGATTGGAAGATCAAAGGGAGTTAGGGTTTCTATCTTCTCTTCTCTCTTCTCAATTCAGCGTGGAACACAATAATGGGGGGAGGAATGCTGCTGAAATGGCTTAATCAAGCTATATATATGTTGGTTCTTGGGCCCACTTAGGTCCGATTCACTTATTTTGTCCGTTGGCCCAATTTTGGGCCAAAACCCTTAAGATTAGCGCTCTAAATCGCACTTTAAATATTTCTACCTTTCCTAATTAAAATTCCTAATTTCTTAAACTCATTTATTCATAATCAATTTTCTCAGCTGCAGTACCAGACAGATTTTAGCCAGTACTGCCGGTCAAAATTCCACTGACTGTTCTTACGTCGAAAATTATGTTTTCCGACTCGGAAAAATTCACTGAATCCAAATATCATATTCAAATTACCAAATTTCGATTGCTAAATTTTCGAACCATATTTATTCCTATTTAATTTATTTATTAATTAATTACGGTTAGACCGGGTTTTACAAGAAGTATATTATAGCTTTGTAGTTTATTATGTTAGAAGTCTCATATTTAAGTTTTAGTAGTACATATGTCTAGTAATTGTTTTTCCCTACATGAAGTTTAATTTGCAATAATAGATAAATCTTGAATTGCTAAGCCATAAAACTCATATGAATATATAGTTGGTCTAGAAAACTTATTGAATTTTGCATTTTAACATGGAGTAATTAAGAATAGTAGGATAATATATCCTTATTGAGAATTTTTATATATATAGAGTTATGTCTTATATTGAGGAATTATGTTATAAAAGATTTAGTTTTTAAATTTTGATATTAAAAAATAAATTTCCAATTTGAGAGTATATAAATGAGATGAGATTAATGAATGATTTGAAATTAAAAATAAATAAATAATTACAGAATTTGTGAAGGTTTGTTAAATTAAAAAATCAATTTGTGGAGTTTTAAACTGCCACAAAATTGATTTAAAACCGTCACAAAAATCTAATATAAAATTCTCACTAAATGGATTGTGGAAGTTTTTAAAAACCTCCCACAAAAGACCTCGTGGCACCTCAAATTTTGAGAATTTTTGAAAACCCCACAAACTATTTGGTGGGGGTTATAAACTTCAACAAATAAGAGAAAAAACTGCTACAAATAAATAAAAACCTTGTAATGAATATTAAATAATGGGTTTATAATATTTAATCTAAAAGAATTTTAAGTTGGATTGCTTAAACTCCAAACTCAGCTTCAGCAGTTCTTTTTAATTTTTCTAAGACCAAAATGTGAGATTAGTTTCTAGAAAAATCCAAAAAATTTTATCAGGGTCAGAGGCCCAATCTAAATATGGGCATCATTCTAGACAAAGTAATTTAGTTAAAAGGTATTTAATTTAAGCATTAGATGTGAAACAATCTTGACTGTTAGGGGTCACCTATAACAAAAGAGAGTTCACAGTATCCATGTCCATGTGATTAGCTATTAAGCACATTTGAGCCTCATGATCATAATCTTCTTCATTTTCAGAATTAGTGTCATTTTCTAAGTCTTCCCATGTCGCCATCAGCATCTTCTTTTTATCTCTTTTTGATTTTTCGCCTTTCTTCAATTGAGGATAATCGTACTTGAAGTGACCCAACTCCTTGCATTGGTGACAAGTAAATTTGGATTGATCCTTCTTGAAATCTTTGGACGAAGTAGTTCCTTTGCCTTTGCTTTTGAATCTCATTAATCTTCTCATTTTTCTTGCAAAGAGCACCATCTCTTCATCTGAGATACTGCCATCAAATTTCTCTTCTTTGGCTATCATTCTTGATTTCAATGCTACACTTTTCTTTCTATCATCTCTGTTTGGAGACATGTGAGTAGTTTCATAGGCCTGTAGCTTGCCTTTTAGCTCATCATAAGTGATTTTTATCAAATTATCTCTTTTAGAGATGGATGTACTTTTCACTTCCCACTTCTTAGTAAGACTTCTCAAGATCTTCCTTACTAATGTTTCTACGGAATAGCTCTTCCCCATGTAATCCAGGTTGTTAATGATTATTGAGAACCTTTCGAATATCTATCTGATCAATGCTTTCATCCTCCTTCATGATGAGTAACTCATATTCCTTCATTAGTATGTCTATTCTTATCTCTCTTACTTGTTTGGTTCTTTCATGGGTGAGTTTGAGCTTGTCCCAGATTTTTTGGGTAGTTTTTCACCTTGAAACTTTTTTGTATTCTTTAAAACTGATAGCACATTGCATTAGCTTGATTACCTTGGTATTGAGTTCAACCTTCTTCTTTACTTCTTCCGTCCACTTATTGTCTTCCTTTGGTACCACATCTCTATCAGCATTTTTCTTTGTTGGAATGTCAGATCCATTGAGAATAATCTTCTAGATGTTGTAGTAGATTGATTGCATGAAGATTCTCATTCTCTCTTTCTAGTATGAGTAGTTGCTATTGTTGAAGCAGGAGGTCTATTATTAAAATGCCCTTTAGTGAGAGTTATGTCATGATGTTTGCACCCATGTTGTTGGCCATGAATCTTTGATCCAAGCTGTGAGACTTGACTCCTTGAGACCTTGCTCTGATACCAATTGATGGTACTTGACGAATCAGATTTCCTATCGGTAAAGAAATTCACAAATGTATCGCGTTGTAAGTATAGCTTCTAAACCAACAAAAAATCCTTTCGTACAAACGTTTAGTTGTCACAAGTAACAAACCCAATAAAATTTATAAACCGAAGTATTCAAACCTCGGGTCGTCTTCTCAAGGAATTGCAGGGAAGTATGATTTATTATTGGTTATGGAAAAAAGGTATATTTTTGAGTTTTTGAAATAAAGGAACAAGTAATTTAAATGACAAGAAAAATAAATTAATAATTAGAAAATCTCTTGGCAAGATATGAGAATTGGAAGTCCCATCCTAGTTATCCTTATCAGGTGTGATGAGTATTGTTCGTTGCTCCCACTTAGTTAATCCTTACTAAATAAAGGAAAGTCAAGTGGACCAATTAATTTGATTCCTCAAGTCCTAGTCAACTCCTAAGGAAAGACTAGCTTTAGAGGGATCCAAATCAACCAGCAAACTTCAAATATTAATCAATTGCTGAGTTTGATAACTCAAGTGTCACCAATTACTCAACCAAAGCCAAAAGGAAAAAATCCAAATTATTTATATAATAAATAGAAGAAAGCAATCATAAGTCTGAAATACCTCAAATTATATTAAATAAAGAAATCAATCTAAACATAAAGAGTTCATAAACCAAATTGAGAAAATAAATAAAAGGAACATTGAACCTGTGATTGAAGAAGATGAAATCCTAATCCTAATCCTAATCCTAAGAGAGAGGAGAGAACCTCTCTCTCTAAAGACTACATCTAATCCTAAAATTGTGTATATTATGAATGTTGTATGATGTATCCAGTGTCTCCTGATGAATGGATGGATTCCTCCATTTATAGCCTTTTAATCTGTGTTCTCTGGGCTTGGATCTGGACCAAAAATGGGTCCAGAAGTCGCTGGGGCTGACTTCTGCAAATTATGCAGATCGCGCACGTCACGCGACCGCGTCGTCCACGCGTTCGCGTCACTCAGCGTTTTTCGTGCCACGCGTGCGCGTCATCTACGCATTCACGTCATTCGTGAAGCTTCCAATCCACGCGGTCGCGTCAGGCACGCGAGCGCGTCAGTGCGATTTCCTCCATTTCACGCGGTCGCGTGAGCCATGCGCCCGCGTCACTTCTCACTGGTCATCTCCTCAATTTATTGTGTTCCTTCCATTTTTGCAAGCCTCCTCTCCATTCTTTATGCCATTCCTGCCCTATGAACCCTGAAACACTTAACACACAGATCACGGCATCAAATGGTACGAAGGAGAATAAAAATATACAATTAAAAGATCTTTAGGAAGCAAGTTTTCAATCATAGAACATTTTTAGGAAGGAATTGTAAATACATGCAAATCATATGAATAAGTGGGTGAAGACTTGATAAAACCACACAAGTAAACACAATATAAATCATAAAATAGTGGTTTATCAGTACTACTAGAACATGAGAAAGGGGGGTTTAATCAAGTTAAATTCAGAAACAAAGTTCTTTTAGCAATTTTTTACGGAAGCAGATTATGCAGGAGATTTTTTTCATTTTGTCTCTAAAACCAGAATAGAGTAGAGAAGAAAAAATAGAGAATCAGGCAAGCATGTATCCTAGTTCAGTTTTCTAGAACCATGAAATCTTCATCAAGTCTCTACCACAACCATGGTGGAATTTTCTCTATAATCAAATTGATTATATACACCAATCCCAATGAATTACAACCTAATTCATATAGTATCAACCACTAAGCTTCTATCCAAGCCTAGCCACTACCAAGTACTATCCCAACTTGGCAAAGGAGAACCCAACTGGTTCAATCAGCCACCAAGTACTATCCCAACTTGACAAGGAGAACTAATCCTAGTTCAACAAAACCAAATACACAGAAACTTCCTTTGGCTTTTTCATGTAACTCTCTTTCCTCTTCTCTCGTGGCTTTTTCATATTTTTCAACTCACCTTAATACACTTTTTTCTCAATTACAGAAAAATAACATTAGATAGCCATAACACTGAAATTTCAAATGAAGCACAAAGTTGAAGAAAAATGCTTCAACTCAAGTGTATGAGATGATGCTCAAGTGCTACTCTCTTTTCCTTGTCTTCAAATGGTGTTGTGAAGACAGCTTTCTTGGATGAAACTTGATCTTAAAATTTCATCACTGCCTCGTCAATTTTTTTTATTCTGCCTGTTGAAGCCACCTCATTTGTCATGCAATGCTTTTTCATTTTGCTCCATTAACTCTACTGTCCGAGGAGCTGTTCTACCACCTCTGATCTACTCCCTTAAATTTGCTCTACTATCTCTCTACTGTCCCTATGGTTTCTTTATTGCTTTTGCATGTTGCATTTTCTTTTCCAACCTCGATCCTCAACTTTCCTTAGTGAGGTGTTGCTGTTCTTGTGTTCTTGATAGTGTCCCAACTGTCTCTCATTTTCTATAATGATACTAAATGTCCTTGTTTTATTCTTCTTTCTTTTGGCAATTAGCAAAACCTTCTTCCTTTATGTTTTGATTCTGATTTGACTTCATGATAGGTCTGAAGAGTTGAATTTGTGTATTGGAAGTTGCTGAAGCAACATGTATTGAGCTGAGAGATGAAGTTATGGACCTACACCGTTAATACATCCATTAAACTAAGTTTGAGCTTTTAATGTAATGAATAGTTATCATCATATATACCCCAAATTTAATCTTAACTCAACATACTCAAATTCATATTGTACTTAATTTGCTTTTAATATTTAAGGATCAAGAAAATATGAAAGTAGAAAAGAAAAAAATAAAACGGCAAATCAGAATAGAAGAAAAGAAAAAGAAAAAAAGAAAAAAAAAGAAAAGGTGTACTCTAATTTTGAATAACTTGGTTTCAAAAATCACTTGGTCATAGAGTGTGCGTAGTGCCAAAAAATTTCATTATTTACTATCAAGATAAACTAATTCACTTTTTATTGATATCAAAGTTTATTATATTTCTTTGTTTCCACTACAAATTAGAAATTTAGGATTTAAATATGAGTTTTGTATGTTCATGTCCACGTTGAAGATTATGAAAAAATACAAGTTGTATGTAATTCAAATATCTAAATTATTAAAATTTACTAGCTATCCACATCCTATCGATCTTTCATTAAAAATCAAATAATTTTATGTGTTTTTTTTTTGGTTAAGTGTTATTGTACAATTATATGTATGTCCCAAAAATTCAACCAGATAAAAAAAATTATATAAACGACGATTATATTTTTAACATATGTTAGAAACATATTTTGGACTTGAATCGTTATTTTATATAGGCCTCCTTTATCTTTGTTTCTTTAGTTTTTCTTATGCTCAATCGTTTTTTGGGGCAAATTTAATTTTTTTGGTTATAAACTCTAATATTATGTCATATAATAAGTTATTCTAAATTTAAATTGATAAAAGAAAACACATAAATAATTACAATAAATTTTATGTATAATCAAACAAAATACTAAACTAAATTTTTAACCAAATTGTTATAATGTGTTTTACATGTACACGCATGGGCTTTTATCGTTATTTTTTTCTTTTTCTCTACACCACTGTTGCAAATATTTAGTTTTCTTCTCTTTTTTTTTCTCATCTATTTCTTTTGTTATTGTCATTGTCCTCACCACCATCACCACCCCCCACCCCCTAATTCTTCTTCTTCTTTTTACACCTCTATTGTTAAGGCTTATCCTTCTCCTCCTCTTTTTTTCTCATTTATCTTTTTTGTTATTATTGTCGTTGTCACCACCACCATCACCACCACCACCACCATCACCAGTAACTCCTCCTCCTTCTTTTCTCATTTGAATTTTTTCTCCTTCTCCTCCATTATCATTATCGTCGTTGTCGTCGTAGTCGTTATCGTTATCGTCGTCATCATCATCGTCATCGTTCGTCGCCATTGTCGTGTTCTTACTATACATAAATAGCATTATCCATTATCTTTTGAATCTTTGCATTTATTCTAGTTAATTTTACTGCATTATTTATAATTTTTGTAATCAAAATTTATAAACCTACAACTCAAGTCTTCATAAAATAAATTCTCAGTTCCATCACATTATTTAGTTGAATTTCGGTATTAGAATGAAGACATTTTGGTATTATTTTGTAGAATTCTATGTGTTATTTACTTGTTTTATATATTAGATATGTCATCTTCTTATATCTAAATGGCACTGTTCATTATTTTTTGAATTCTTTTACTTGTTCTGCTTAATTTTGCTGCATTATCTATAGATTTTTTCACTTATTCTCTTTTTTTTTTTAATTAAAATTTGTGAATTTATAACTCAAGTCTTCATGAAATAAGTTCTTAGTTCTATCTCATCATTTACTTAAAAATTTTGGTGTTAGAGAGAAGACATTATGATGTTATTGTTTAGATTTTTATGTGTTGTTTGATATGAGATATGTAACACCCTACCATACAGAATCTTATGCTTAAGTCATGAGACAGAGGTGGTGAGGTATTACGACCTCTAAAAGTAAAAATATATATATATACGTATAATACTTGAAAGAATATAATATACGAGGAGCCTTGAAGGATAAGTAAAACAAAATCGCAAAATTAAAAGCGCAACGCTTAAGAATAAGGATTACTTGCGTACGAAGAAAACTAAGGTTCATAACATATATATACATAAAAAACGAGAATATACGGTCAAGAGTACAAAATAACAAGCTCTTAACTCAACCTGCGAAGCTAAAGCTGGCCGGAGATTATTTACACACACACACACACACACACACACACACACACACACACACACACACACACACATATATCAAACCCAAAACCCAGAATATACATAAGACACCCTAGTTCTCCATACTCCTCTAAGAGTAACAAAATAAAACAAGTCATTAGGAGAGTACTATACATATGTTGATATATAAACAGTACACAAAATAATGTCCCAAAAGATCTACTTCGCTGCAGAAAACTCCAGACGCCTAACAAGGTGTCTCTCGACCTGGATCTGAAAAACACAAATATCCGTATGGAATGAGAATCGGGGGTTCTCAACATGGTAAAAGTGCTGCATATATAAGATATAAGGTCCTGGAAAAGTCAAAGGCAATCCTAGAACGCCGACACTCAAATTATAAATCTTAAACGACTAAAACAGAAACCATAAAATTAGGGTGGTTCTCTAAGGTTCTTAAACTTAACCAAATTCTAACTAAAACCCTCAACTATTTACCCTTCCTCTACCATCCTCCAAAACACCAGTAGATCCACACAGACAAACAAAGTAGACAAAGCAAACACAAGTAGAATACAGATACGGCAGGTAGCGAATATAGCAGGTAAGCATAATAATCACATAGGCAAGCGCAATTAATGCACAATCAAACAAAGCACACATATGCATATGATGTATGTCTATCCTACCAGCCGTGAGCTCACGTGTCGGTTACTTTGCCAGAACCCGATACACCCGGTAGCTAACCAGGATATCATCTCTCTAACATGTTTCCACACTCTTGGGATATAGTACCCGTCACACTCTCGGGATATAGTGCCCGTCGCATTTCCTGGGAAAAAGTGTTCCCACACTCTTGGGATATAGCACCTGCCATGCTCTCGGGATATAGTGTCCGTCACACTCACGAGATATAGTGTCCGACATACTTTCCAGGGTAAGGTACTCCCACACTCTAGGGATATAGCGCCCGCCACGCTCTTTGGATATAGTGCCCATTACGCTCTCGCGATATAGTTTCCGTCACACCTTACAACAGAGAGAAACATAATATACTCATCATCATCAACCATCCCAGTCAAAGTTCAGTTATCATATCCATTGATAATCATTTGCATTCATTCATTCAATATCATTATGGCAAAAAATTCATCAATTACATAATACTTTCATATTTCTCAACCATGATTCATCATATTTTCAAGTTTTCTTCTCTTCCAAGCTACCATCCCATCCTAACTTTTCCTCATCACTAAGCATACAACGAAGTTTTAGGGGCTAAAAGAGTAAAAATAGAGGTCTAGAGGTTCAAAATTACATTTTAAAACACAAAACTCACTTTGCTGATTTCAGGGTCACGCGTACGCGTGGGTGTGTTTTTCTTGCTCACGTACACATGCACCGTGTACGCGAGATGCCCAACCCGAAAGGGTTGGTCGCATCACATGTAGGTGGTCACGTATGCAAGATATGCAGAGTGGCAAAAATGCTGAATGCTGCAGAATTTCAGTTTTGCACTTTGAACATCCAACGCGCATAACTTTTTCGTTTTAAAACATTTTTCATCCGTTCTTCGAATGACATGAACTTCACGAACCCAATTTTTATATGAAATAAATTTGAAATAATTTGGGGTCCAGAAGCTGAGTTGTGGCTCGCTGAAGTTCGGCCAAAAATCATATTTTCACAAAAATACTCCAACCTCTATTTTCATTAATTCATCATTCAATACCAACTTTCTATACTCATAATCAATACTAACACATACTATAACACAGCAGCCAGCCCCACATACTACCATAAACAATCGTACCTCAATTCTAAATGATCTCATATAAGAATTTCTCAACTATCCAAACAAGTGCATCAATATACCACCTCATACATATTCATTCATTAAAATCATCATTTAGTATTCCATTCTCATCATAAACATCAAACATCACATAGTCCCACCAACTTCATCACTTGACACAATTATCATCAATTATTCACCATACAATCCAACCACTCATCTTAACAATGCTAACAACAAGTACTCATATGTTCACTAATCAAATCATCAACCGACTTCAATCCAAGCTTATCCTATGGTTATCTAGCCTAACTTTTCACAAGACATTATATATTAAATACGAGAAACCAAAACTGTACCTTGACCAATTTTCTCGTATAGCCTAAGAACAACCCACTAAGCAAGATTGCAAGCCTTCAACACCAAAATTCAGCAACCCAAGATCCAAGCCAAGCTTCCAATTTCCACAAATAAGCTCCACTTTACATATTTACACACCTAATTTGTATTACCACATATGTATACCCAAAATTTAATACCCAACACACATAATCAATGAATTAACTAGGATTCTAGGATTCTCACCTTACTCAAGAACCAATGAAGCAAGGTTAAGCATTTTTCTCAAGCTAATCGGATCCTATAACATAAAAGAATCAAAATCTCACACCCACTCTATCCAATTTTCGAAAATTTAGGGGAAAGTGAGGTTGAGAAAGAAAATGAAGGTTCCTTACCAAATTATGCACCGGACTTTGTAGAGTTTGACGACGCGGACATGTGGCCGCAAAGGGTGTGGCGATCAGAGCTCGGAGTAGCAAGATATGGTGATTTGAAGTGGAACAATGGTTTTGTTCTTCCTTCTCCCCCTTCCCTTGTGTTTTCAGCGTGTGTGTGTATGAATGGGGAAGAGGAGTGGCTGATGCTATTTCATTTAGTGGGTTGGTTTGGGTTGGGCCTTGGGCCCAATATAAGCCCAGTTTGCCCGATTTGCCTCATTTTGCGCAATCTTGGGCCAAATTCTTTAAAATTAGTGTCAAAATTCTTGGGCCAATCTTGAGAAAACCAGCACAGTTCCTCAAATGTGTTTGTATATTCAGACACTGACATTACACCCTGCTTCAGCAGCAGAAAATGAAGCTCTTTAGCATTTCTTACTGAGCTAGGAAAGTACTTCTGGTAGAACTCCGTCTGAAACACCTCCCAAGGTATCACTGCATTTTCTGGTTGTAGAATACGCCTAGTCCCCTGCCACCAGTACTGTACCTCACCCATCAGTTGATAAGCTGCAAAATCCACCCATTGCTCTTCAGGATCCTGTTGCATTTGTAAGGCTCTCTTCATTGCCTGAAATCAATTGTCGGTCTCAGTGGAGTTCGTAGCTCCTCTGAAGGTCGGAGGATGCACATTCAGGAAAGCTGACAATGTCATCAGCCCATCATCCTCATTACCGGAATTTTCATTGTTAGCTTGATTTTCTAATGCAACAACCGTGGCCTGCATAGCCGCAGCCATATTCTCCAGGGCAGCCATAAAGTTTACGGGATTGTTCAGATTCGTGTCGTGTTCCTCATTTCAATTCCTACCTTTACCTCAACCGCGTCCATGAATCACCATATGGTCCCTGTTCACACCAACAAGTGATATCAAGGTGATCACTCTCAATCTTGCAAGTCTAGTGCTTCAAAGTCTCAATGCATGCTCATGAACATTTATGCCACATATCAGTTAGATATCCTAATTTAGCATGTACAGACACCCAGAGTACATCCAGAAGCATAGCCAATCCGTCTCTCAGGTTCTACATGAATGAACTACTCTGATACCATAATGAGATCGGAGCTCAAAGTAGCAAGATATGGTGATTTAAAGTGGAACAAAGGTTTTGTTCTTCTTTCTCCCCCTTCTCTTGTGTTTTCAGCGTGCGTGTGTGTGTATGAATAGGGAAGAGAAGTGGCTGATGCCATTTCATTTAGTGGGTTGGGTTGGGCCTTGGGCCCAATATAGGTCCAATTCACCTGGTTTGGCCTGTTTGGCCTAATCTTGAGCCAAATTCTTTTAAATTAGTGTCAAAATTCTTATTTTAATTAGCTCTATCTTATTAAACTATTAAGTTTAGATTTCTAATTTTTTAAATAATAATTAATTTATGAATTAATTATCTACTTATTTTGCGAGTTTTACAAGATAAGCATTCAATTCATTGAATGTGTAATGTTTTTAAGAACATAAATATTTGGTAACAAAAAAATTAGCCCAAAACAGCCAAAACTTGCCTTATTTAGAAATTAACGAATGCTAAATAACATAAGTTTGTGCTATTTTTTCCCTTCCTAACATTATCAATAAAAGATTCAATATTTTTTGTATCAATTTAGTATTATCTTATTTTATTTTATAGAGTCAATGTGATCTATTGTATACAATTTGCTTTCTACATTCTATATTATTATATTTAAATTTTAGTCTTATTTTAATTAAATAAATTTCGGTGCTATTTTTATTTCTGGCAAGAATTCAATCCAATAAATGTGAATCTACAAGTATTCAACTAAATAAGATTGAAATACAATACAAATATATTTATTCAAGTCTAATATTAGAAATAATGTTCCTAAAAGAAGAAATAATAGTAACAGAAAAAGAAAGAAAGAAGAATAATAAGAAGCAAAAAACAATGATGTATCTTTGTGGCAAAATTTCGATATTAAAATTAAGAAATTTTGGTGTTATTATTAAGAAATTTCAATTTTATTTTTTAAATAATTTAAAACTCTCCTTCCTCTTTGTCATTGTCGTCGTCATTTTCTTTCTTATTTCACCCTGTTTGTAAAACCCAGTCAAACCGTAATTAATTAAATAAAAAATCAAATAGGAGTGAATATGGTTAGAAAATTTAGCAATCGGAATTTGATAATTTAAATATATATGATATTTGGACTCAGTAAATTTTTTTGAGTCGGAAAACATAGTTTTCTGCGTAAAAAATGCATACTGAAACTTTGACTGGCAGTACCGGCTGTGATCTGTCCAGTACTGTGGCTGAGAAAATTAATTAGAAGTGAATAATTTTAAGAAATAAGAATTTATAATTTGGGAAGATAGAAATATTTAAAATACGATTTAAAACTCTAATCTTAAAGGTTTTGGCCCAAAATTGGGCCAACGGACTAAATCAAGTGAACCAGGTCTAAGTGGGCCCAAGACCCAACATATATAAATATTAGTTATGTGCATTTCAGCTCATTAACCCTAAAGAAAGGGTGTGGGGCGCTGAAATGGAGAAGAGAGAAAATTCTAACTTCATCAAACTTTAAATCACCATAACTTTCTCTCCAGAACTCCGATTGACGAGTTGTTTATGGCCACGCATCGCTCTTCTCATCCTCTACATTTCTATCTAAGTTTTGTGGTGAGTATTCCTCTATCCTCTGCTCAATTTTCATTTTTCTCCTTAAATTTGAGTTTGTTTATGGATGTTGAGTAATTTTATAATTTTGGTTGTTTAGGAGTGCACTAGTGTGAGCCATTGGTGAGTCCCATCAACCAATTTTGTAGGTTAAGGTAAAGGACCCTCTAACCCTTGTGATTTATCAATTTCATGAATCCTAGGTTGATTATAAGTGTGAAAATTGATTATGTTAAAGTATTGGGTGATTTTGGTGCACAATTGAAAGATTGATATTGCTTGTGGCATCTCGATGAGGCTTGGAGCTAAGGGTTGGTGGAGACATCCAAGATGAAGCTCAATTATTTTGGCTACATGAGGTACAGTTTAAGTTTCATTTAAATACCGTGTGGTGTGATGAGAATTCCTAGGCTAGATGCCCCTACGATTAAGTTTGAATTGTGTAAATAGTCGGTACTAATGTGTATAGTTGATATGTAATGTAAATTACTGATTGGGTTAAGAATTGTGTTAATTTGTATGCTTGGTGTGTTGAGAATTTGGTGAATTGGATAATGAATATTGGTTTGTGGAATATGCATTTAAATTGTGAATTTGGGCCGGAGGCCGTGAATCTTGGGATGGAGGCCAGAAAGAGGTAAGAAAGGTATGCAATGTGTGTATTATGTGATGAAATATGAGATTGAATGGATATTGAATATTGAGTGTGTGAATAAATGGGAGGAATGTGGAATAATAAGAAATTAGGAATTTAGGAGTGGAAGGTGACGAAATTTAATTGAAATGTGTAGATGAGGTAGGTTTGGTTTTGGTTGAGTGTAATTATGTGAAATTGGTTGGGTTGTGGTCATTTGGATGAGTGAAAATGAATTTGGCTTGTGAACACTAGAATAATTGGTGATTTCTATTTTTGGGTAAAAACAGATTTTTGACCAACTTCAGTGGTCCGTAACTCGGCTCTCGGAGTTAGGAATTTTTCAAAACCGATTTTTTATGAAAGTTCATTCAACGATCTTTCCAACAGTTCAGAAATGGTTGAAAAAAAAATTTGTAGAAGAAGTTATGTGTGGCAAAAGTTTGAGGTTTGAAAATGAAATTCTACAGTTTTTTAAAATTAGTAAAATTTTTGGTAAAATGTACTCCGACGAGCACGCATGGCCGACGTACACGCACCACTCACGATTTTTACTCTCTCAGGCGTGTGCCTGGCCGATGCGTACGCGGCGCTGTATTGATGTAGGTGTGTGGTATAAATTCCAGAGAGTTGCGAGGAGCACAAAACGCATCCATGCGTACGGGTGACAGACGTGCACGCGTCACCCTAACTCTCAACTTTGCACATGTGCGCATGGGCAAAGCTTATGCATCACTGATGAGCGGATAATTTATACTCTTTTTGGCATTGTTTTTAGGTAGTTTTTAGTATGATCTAGTTACTTTTAGGGATGTTTTCATTAGTTTTTATGCTAAATTCACATTTCTGGACTTTACTATGAGTTTGTGTATTTTTTTGTGATTTCAGGTATTTTCTGGCTAAAATTGAGGGACTTGAGCAAAACTCTGAAAGAAGGCTAACAAAGGACTACTGATGCTGTTGGATTCTGACCTCCCAGCACTCAAAATAGATTTTCTGGATCTACAGAACTCCAAATGGCGCTCTCTCAACGGCGTTGGAAAGTAGACATCTAGAGATTTCCAGCAATATATAATAGTTCATACTTTATTCGAGATTTAACAACGTAAATTGGCGCTCAACGCCAGCTCCATGCTGCATTCTGGAGTCAAACGCCAGAAACACGTCACGAACCAAAGTTGAATGCCCAAAACACGTTACAACTTGGCGTTCAACTCCAAGAGAAGCCTCACCTCGTGGATAGATCAAGCTCAGCCCAAACATACACCAAGTGGGCCCCGGAAGTGGATTTATGCATCAATTACTTACTCTTGTAAACCCTAGTAGCTAGTCTAGTATAAATAGGACTTTTTACTATCATATTAGACATCCTGGATTGTATTTTTGATCCTGTGATCACGTTTTGGGGGCTGGCCATTCAGCCATGCCTGGACCTTCATCACTTATGTATTTTCAACGGTGGAGTTTCTACACACCATAGATTAAGGGTGTGGAGCTCTGCTGTACCTCAAGTTTCAATGCAATTACTACTATTTTCTATTCAATTCGACTTATTCTTATTCTAAGATATTCGTTGCACTTCAACTTGATGAATGTGATGATCCGTGACACTCATCATCATTCTCACCTATGAACGCGCGTGACTGACAACCACTTCCATTCTACCTTAGACCGGCGCATATCTTTTGGATTCCTTAATCAGAATCTTCGTGGTATAAGCTAGAATTGATGGCGGCATTCATGGGAATCCGGAAAGTCTAACCTTGTCTGTGGAATTCTGAGTAGGATTCTGGGATTGAATGACTGTGACAAGCTTCAAACTCGCGATTGCTGGGCGTGATGACAAACGCAAAAGAATCAAGGGATTCTATTCCAACATGATCGAGAACCGACAGATGATTAGCCGTGCTGTTACAGAGCACTTGGACCATTTTCACTGAGAGGATGGGATGTAGCCATTGACAACGGTGATGCCCTACATACAGCTTGCCATAGAAAGGAGTGACAAAGATTGGATAAAAGCAGTAGGAAAGCAGAGATTCGGAAGGAACACAGCACCTCTATACACTTATCTGAAATTTCCACCATTGAATTACATGAGTAACTCTATCTTTATTTTCTATTTAATTTATTATTATTATTCGAAAACTCCATAATCAATTATTATCCGCCTAACTGAGATTTACAAGATGACCATAGCTTGCTTCATACCAACAATCTCTGTGGGATCGACCCTTACTCACGTAAGGTATTACTTAGACAACCCAGTACACTTGCTGGTTAGTTGTGCGGAGTTGTGACAAAGTGTGATTCATGTTTAAGAGCACCAAGCCTTTGGAGCCATTGTTGATGATCACAATTTCGTCCACCAAGTTTTTGGCGCCGTTGCCGGAGATTGTTCGAGTATGGACAACTGACGGTTCATCTTGTTGCTCAGATTAGGTAATTTTCTTTTTGTTTTGTTTTCAAAAATTTTTCAAAATTTTTTTTCCTTTTTTTCGAAAATAAATAAAGAAAATACAAAAAAAATCATAAAATCATAAAAACCAAAAATATTTTGTATTTCTTGTTTGAGTCTTGAGTCAATTTTTAAGTTTGGTGTCAATTACTTATTCATATTGTTCTTGCATTTTTTCGAAAAATTCATGCATTCATGGTGTTCTTCATGATCTTCAAGTTGTTCTTGGTAAGTCTTCTTGTTTGATCTTGATGATTTCTTGTTTTGTGTCTTTTGTTGTTTTTCATGTGCATCTTTGCATTCATATTTTCTAAGCATTAAAGATTTCTAAGTTTGGTGTCTTGCATGTTTTCTTTGCATCAAAAATTTTTCAAAAATATGTTCTTGATGTTCATCATGATCTTCAAAGTGTTCTTGGTGTTCATCTTGACATTCATAGTGGTCTTGCATGCATCATGTGTTTTGATCCAAAATTTTCATGTTTTGGGTCATTTTTATGTTTTTCTCTCTCATCATTAAAAATTCAAAAAAAATCAAAAAAATATCTTTTCCTTAATTTTCTCATAATTTTCGAAAATTTGAGTTGACTTAGTTAAAAATTTTTAAAATTAGTTGTTTCTTACAAGTCAAGTCAAATTTTCAAATTTAAAAATCTTATCTTTTCAAAACCTTTTTCAAAAATCAAATCTTTTTCATTTTTCTCACTATTTTTTGAAAATTTTTTTTAAATTGAATTTTAAAATCTTTTTCTTATCTTTAATTCATGATTTTCAAAGGCTTTACTAACAATTAATGTGATTGATTCAAAAATTTGAAGCTTGTTACTTTCTTGTTAAGAAAGGTTCAATCTTTAATTTCTAGAATCATATCTTTTAGTTTCTTGTTACTCAAGTAATTAATTTTAATTTTAAAAAATCAAATCTTTTTCAACCATATCTTTTTAATCATATCTTTTTTCATATCTTTTTAAAATTATATCTTTTTAAAAAATTTGATTTTAAAATATCTCATCTAACTTCTTATCTTCTTATCTTTTCAAATTTGATTTTAATATCTTTTTTAACTAACTAATTAACTTTTTGTTTGTTTCTTATCTTTTTCAAAACCACCTAACTACTTCTCCCTCTCTAATTTTCGAAAATATCTCATCTTTTTTCAAAATTCTTTTTAAATTAACTAATTGTTTTAAATTTTAATTTCAATTATATCTTATCTTTAATTTTCGAAAATCATTAACTACTTTTTCAAAATTATTTTCGAATTCTCTCTCTCTTCTCTTCTTCTATTTATTTATTTATTCACTAACACTTCTCTTAACATCTCTTCATCTCCAATCACTGCCTCTATCCTCACCCTTGTGATTGGATTCTCCACTCTTATTCCTTTCTTCTTCTACTAATAATAAGGATCCTCTTTGTCCAGATATAGAGGATTCCTCTTCCTTTTTCTTTTTCTCTTCTATTTCATATGAGCAGGAACAAGAAAAAAGGCACTCTTGTTGAAGCTGATCCTGAACCTGAAAGGACTCTAAAGAGGAAACTAAGAGAAGCTAAATTACAACAATCCAGAGGCAACCTTTCTGGAATTTTTGAACAAGAGGAGAAGATTGCAGCCGAACCCAACAACAATAATGCAAGGAGGATGCTTGGTGATTTTACTAAACCCACATCCAAGTTTGATGGAAGAAGCATCTCAATTCCTGCCATTAGAGTAAACAATTTTGAGCTGAAACCTCAATTAGTTGCTTTAATGCAACAGAACTGCAAGTTTCATGGACTTCCATCTAAAGATCCTTATCAGTTTTTAACTGAGTTCTTGCAGATTTGTGAGACTGTTAAGACGAATGGAGTAGATCCTGAAGTCTACAGGCTCATGCTTTTCCCTTTTACTGTAAGAGACAGAGCTAGAACATGGTTGGACTCACAACCTAAAGGTAGCCTGGACTCTTGGGATAAGCTGGTCACGGCCTTCTTGGATAAATTCTTTCCTCCTCAAAAGCTGAGCAAGCTTAGAGTGGATGTTCAAACCTTCAAGCAAAAAGATGGTGAATCCCTCTATGAAGCTTGGAAAAGATACAAGCAGATGACCAAAAAGTGTCCTTCTGACATGTTTTCAGAATGGACCATATTAGATATATTCTATTATGGTCTATGATAAACCACTATTTTATGGTTTATCTTGTACTCAATTGAGTGGTTTTTATCAACTCTTTACCCACTTATTCATACTATTTGCATGGTTTTACATTTGCCTTCCTAATTATGTGCTTTGATTGAAAACATGCTTCTTTGGACTTATAATTTCTAATATTAATCCTCTCTTATCACCATTAGATGCCTTGATATGTGTGTTAAGTGATTTCAGTGATTACAGGGCAGGAATAGCTTGGAGGATGGAAAGGAAGCATGCAAAAGTGGAAGGAATACAAGAAGTTGGAAAAATTGCTAAGCTGTCCAGTCTATCTGAGTTTTCCAAGATGTCATTGGACCACTCTGCAGGTGGATCCATTCACCTAAAGAAAATGCCTGCAGAAGCTCAGGAACTTATTGACATGGTTGCAAATAACCAATTCATGTACACTTCTGAGAGGAATTCCGTGAATAATGGGATGCCTCAGAGGAAGGGAGTTCTTAAAATTGATGCTCTGAATGCCATATTGGCTCAGAACAAAGTGTTGACTCAGCAAGTCAACATAATTTCTCAAAGTCTGAATGGATGGCAAAATGCATCCAACAGTACTAAAGAGGCATCTTCTGAAGAAGAAGCTTATGATCCTGAAAACCCTGCAATGGCAGAGGTAAATTACATAGGTGAACCTTATGGAAACACCTATAATTTATTATGGAGAAATCATCTAAATTTCTCATGGAAGGATCAACAAAAGCCTCAACAAGGCTTTAATAATGGTGGAAGAAATAGGCTCAGCAATATCAAGCCTTATCCATCATCTTCTCAACAACAGACAGAGAATTATGAACAGAATACCTCTAACTTAGCAAACTTAGTCTCTGATCTGTCTAAGACCACTTTAAGTTTCATGAATGAAACAAGGTCCTCCATCAGAAATTTGGAGGCACAAGTGGGCCAGCTGAGTAAGAAAATCACTGAAACTCCTCCTAGTACTCTCCCAAGCAATACAGAAGAAAATCCAAAGAGAGAGTGCAAGGCCATTGATATAGTCAATATGGCCAAATGCAAGGAGGAAGGGGAGGACGTGAGTCCCAATGAGGAAGACCTCATGGGACGTTTCCCAACCAAGAAGGAGTTCCCTATTGAGGACCTAACGGAATCTAAGGCTCATATAGAGACCATAGAGATTCCATTAAATCTCCTTCTGCCATTCATGAGCTCTGAAGATTATTCTTCCTCTGAAGAGGATGAAGATGTAACTGGAGAAAGTTGCTCAATATCTAGGAGCCATCATGAAGCTGAATGCCAAGTTATTTGGTGATGAGACTTGGGAAGGTGAACCTCCCTTGCTCATTAGTGAACTTGATACATGGGTTCAACAAACCTTACCTCAAAAGAGTCAAGATCCTGGCAAATTTTTGATACCCTGTACCATAGGCACCATGACCTTTGAGAAAGCTCTGTGTAACCTAGGGTCAGGCATAAATCTTATGCCACTCTCTATAATGGAAAAGTTGGGGATCATTGAGGTACAGCCTGCCTTATTCTCATTACAATTGGCAGACAAGTCAGTAAGACAAGCTTATGAATTAGTAGAGGACGTGTTGGTAAAGGTTAAAGGCCTTTACATCCCTGCTGATTTCATAATCTTAGACATTAGGAAGGAGGAG
The DNA here is from genome assembly GCF_014773155.1 of Arachis stenosperma. Taxonomy (NCBI): domain Eukaryota; kingdom Viridiplantae; phylum Streptophyta; class Magnoliopsida; order Fabales; family Fabaceae; genus Arachis; species Arachis stenosperma. The sequence goes on from NC_080377.1 coordinate 29,182,557, forward strand.
GATGAATGCATCATCCTTGGAAGACCTTTTCTAGCCACAGCAGAAGCTGTGATAGATGTTAACAGAGGAGAATTAGTCCTTCAATTGAATGGGGACTACCTTGTGTTTAAGACCCAAGGGTGTTCTTCTGTAAACATGGAAAAGAGGCACAGTAAGCTTCTCTCAATATAGAGTCAAACAAAACCCCCACAATCAAACTCTAAGTTTGGTGTTGGGAGGCCACAACCAAACTCTAAATTTGGTGTTGAGAAACCCCCACATTCAAACTCTAAGTTTGGTGTTGGGAGGCCCTCATCATACTCTAAACATCTGTGAGGCTCCATGAGAGCCCACTGTCAAGCTATTGACATTAAAGAAGTACTTATTGGGAGGCAACCCAATTTTTATTTATCTAATTTTATTTTATTTTCATTGTTCTTTTATGTTTTATTAGGTTCACGATCATATGGAGTCACAAAAAAATATTAAAATTAAAAATAGAATCAAAAACAGCAGAAGAAAAATCACACACTGGAAGAAGGACCTACTGGCGTTTAAACGCCAGTAAGGAGCATCTGGCTGGCGTTCAACGCCAGAACAGAGCATGGAGCTGGCGCTGAACGCCAGAAACAAGCATGGAACTGGTGTTCAACGCCAGAAACATGCTGCAGTTGGGCGTTGAACGCCCAGAACATGCATCACCTAGGCGTTTAAATGCCAGAATTGCATGCAAAGGCATTGTACATGCCTAATTGGTGCAGGGATGTAAATCCTTGACACCACAGGATCTGTGGACCTCACAGGATCCCCACCTACCTCACCCTCTTTCTCTCCATTCACGGTCATTCCTTTTGTTTTTCACCTCTCACATCCATCCATCTCTGTCCCTCTCCTCCATATCTTCTTCTTCTTCTTCTTCTATTCTTTCTTCTTTTGCTCAAGGGCGAGCAACATTCTAAGTTTGGTGTGGTAAAAGCATATCTTTTTGATTTTTCATAACCATTGATGGCACCTAAGGCCAGAGAAACCTCAAAAAAAAAAAAAAGAAGAAGAAAAAGGAAAGACAATTGCTTCCACCTCTGAGTCATGGGAGATGGAGAGATTCATCTCAAGGGTCTATAGCTCAATGGTAGAACATTTGACTACAAATCAAGAGATCCCTGAGATACCTCAGGGGATACATTTTCCTCTACACAATTATTGGGAGCAACTAAAGGATAGGAGCACCAAAATCACTAGGGATCATGCAACAGAAGCAAGGAAGAGATATAGAGAAGCTCAAAGAGCACCATTGGTTCTTCAAGAGGAGGACGCCACCCTCACTAAGGTGGACTCATTCCTTAATATCCTTTCTCTTATTTTTCTGTTTTTTTTTATTTTTATGCTTCATGTGTGTTTATGTGTTGTGTCTCTACCTCATGATCCTTAGTATTTAGTAACTATGTCTTAAAGCTATGAATAATTCCATGAATCCTTCACCTTTCTTAAATGAAAAATGTTTCTAAATCAAAAGAACAAGAAGTACATAAGTTTCAAATTTATCCTTGAATTTGGTTTAATTATATTGATGTGGTGACAATACTTTTTGTTTTCTGAATGAATGCTTGAACAGTGCATATTTTTGATCTTGTTGTTTATGAATGTTAAAATTGTTGGCTCTTAAAAGAATGATGAACAAAGAAAAATGCTATTGATAATCTAAAAAATCATAAAATTGATTCTTGAAGCAAGAAAAAGCAGTGAATAGCAAAAGCTTGCGAAAAAAAAAAGAAAAAAAAAAGAAAAAGCAAGTAGAAAAAGCCAATAGCCCTTAAAACCAAAAGGCAAGGGTAAAAAGGATCCAAGGCTTTGAGCATCAATAGATAGGAGGGCCCAAGGAAATAAATCCAAGACTAAGCGGCTAAATCAAGCTGTCCCTAACCATGTGCTTGTGGCATGCAGGTCCAAGTGAAAAGCTTGAGACTGAGTGGTTAAAGTCGTGATCCAAAGCAAAAAGAGTGTGCTTAAGAGCTCTGGACACCTCTAACTGGGGACTCAAGCAAAGCTGAGTCACAATCTGAAAAGGTTCACCCAGTCATGTGTCTGTGGCATTTATGTATCCGGTGGTAATACTGGAAAACAAAATGCTTAGGGCCACGGCCAAGACTCATAAAAGTAGCTGTGTTCAAGAATCAACATACTTAACTAGGAGAATTAATAACACTATCCGAAATTCTAAGTTCCTAGAGAAGCCAATCATTCTAAACTTCAAAGGAAAAAGTGAGATGCCAAAACTGTTCAGAAGCAAAAAGCTACAAGTCCCGCTCATCTAATTAGAATTAATATTCATTGATATTTTGGAATTTATAGTATATTCTCTTCTTTTTATCCTATTTGATTTTCAGTTGCTTGGGGACAACCAACAATTTAAGTTTGGAGTTGTGATGAGCGGATAATTTATACTCTTTTTGGCATTGTTTTTAGGTAGTTTTTAGTATGATCAAGTTACTTTTAGGGATGTTTTCATTAGTTTTTATGCTAAATTCACATTTCTAGACTTTACTATGAGTTTGTGTGTTTTTCTGTGATTTCAGGTATTTTCTGGCTGAAATTGAGGGACCTGAGCAAAACTCTGAAAGAAGGCTGACAAAGGACTACTGATGCTGTTAGATTCTGACCTCCCTACACTCGAAATGGATTTTCTGGAGCTACAGAACTCCAAACGGCGCGCTCTCAATGGCGTTGGAAAGTATACATCCAGAGATTTCCAGCAATATATAATATTTTATACTTTATTCGATATTTGACGACGTAAACTGGCGCTCAACGCCAGCTCTATGCTGCATTCTGGAGTCAAACGCCAGAAACACGTCACGAACCAAAGTTGAACGCCCAAAACACGTTACAACTTGGCGTTCAACTCCAAGAGAAGTCTCACCTCATGGATAGATCAAGCTCAGCCCAAACATACACCAAGTGGGCCCCGGAAGTGGATTTATGCATCAATTACTTACTCTTGTAAACCCTAGTAGCTAGTCTAGTATAAATAGGACTTTTTACTATCATATTAGACATCCTGGATTGTATTTTTGATCCTGTGATCACGTTTTGGGGGCTGGCCATTCAGCCATGCCTGGACCTTCATCACTTATATATTTTCAACGGTGGAGTTTCTACACACCATAGATTAAGGGTGTGGAGCTCTGCTGTACCTCAAGTTTCAATGCAATTACTACTATTTTCTATTCAATTCGACTTATTCTTATTCTAAGATATTCGTTGCACTTCAACTTGATGAATGTGATGATCCGTGACACTCATCATCATTCTCACCTATGAACGCGCGTGACTGACAACCACTTCCATTCTACCTTAGACCGGCGCATATCTTTTGGATTCCTTAATCAAAATCTTCGTGGTATAAGCTAGAATTGATGGCGGCATTCATGGGAATCCGGAAAGTCTAACCTTGTCTGTGGTATTCCGAGTAGGATTCCGGGATTGAATGACTGTGACGAGCTTCAAACTCGCGATTGCTGGGTGTGATGACAAACGCCAAAGAATCAAGGGATTCTATTCCAACATGATCGAGAACCGACAGATGATTAGCCGTGCTGTGACAGAACACTTGGACCATTTTCACTGAGAGGATGGGATGTAGCCATTGACAACGGTAATGCCCTACATACAGCTTGCCATAGAAAGGAGTGACAAAGATTGGATAAAAGCAGTAGGAAAGCAGAGATTCGGAAGGAACACAGCACCTCCATACACTTATCTGAAATTTTTACCATTGAATTACATGAGTAACTCTATCTTTATTTTCTATTTAATTTATTATTATTATTCGAAAACTCCATAATCAATTATTATTCGCCTAACTGAGATTTACAAGATGACCATAGCTTGCTTCATACCAACAATCTCTGTGGGATCGACCCTTACTCACGTAAGGTATTACTTGGACGACCCAGTACACTTGCTGGTTAGATGTGCGGAGTTGTGACAAAGTGTGATTCATGTTTAAGAGCACCAAGTCTTTGGAGCCATTGTTGATTATCACAATTTCGTCCACCAATCACCCACTTTTCTCTGCTTCCCACGTGTGTGCGTGGACGATGCGCACGCGTGACCCCGTTTTCTGCAAAAAAAATTTGATTTTTGAATTTTTAAAGCCGAATTTTAGACTTCTAAGCCTCAATTTTCATCCTTTTAAACCCTAAATTTTTATAGTATGCCTAGTAATGAGAAGAAGCTAGGACATGTGGTAAATTGTGGATGAAGTAAAGTGAGAATAATGATGAATGATGAGTAATGATGATTTTATGAGTTGTTGAGGATGATGGTGAAGTTGCTGTGTATGTTATATGAACTGGATGGCTGTGATAAGTATTGAATTATGGCTGAATATGTATATGTATATGATTAATGATTAAATGATTATGATTGATTGAGGAAGCTTGAACATGTGGCGAGTATGCCGGAGATGCATATATGATTAATGAATGAATGTGGTAAATGAATAATGATGGAAAATGTTGAATGTGAATATGCTTGTATTTTCTCTCTGGTTGTAAGGGTGACAGGGTACCGATACCCTCTAATGGTGATAGGCCACGAATTCTCTCTAATGGTAATAAGGCGCAATAGAGAGAGAGACTGTGCCCGGGTAGTAGCAAGGGGTCATGGTTCATCCCGCTTGCTCCGAGTCATTGTCTTAGAATTGGTAATAATGAAGGGTGATTATGAATGAATGTGTTTTTTTGATACCTGGGTAGTAGCAAGGGTGGTGGTTTGTCTCGCTTGCTCCAGGTTAATGTCTGAGATTTGATAACAATGATGATTGATTTTAAACTGAATGAATGTATGTTTTGAGATCCTGGGCAGTAGCAAGGATTGTGGTTCGTCCCACTTGCTCCAGGACAGAGATTGTGATGCCTGGGTAGTAGCAGCAGTAGTGGTGATTCTTCTCGCTCCAGGTTGAGCTTTTAAACACCCGCGTGGGTAGTAGCCGCAGTAGTAGTTGTTCCACTAGCTCTAGGTTGAGCGGGTAGTAGCAAGGGGGTTGTAGCTCAAACATACTTGCTCTGCAATGGATGTTTCTGTCCAATGGTTAGCTAACAGGACATGTCGGGTTGACTTTGTAACCGACAGATGATATCATCAGCCATAGGGCAGACATACATCATTTGCATAGGTTTGAATTGTTTGGATTTGCCTATTTGTTTTGGATTGCTATATCATATATGTTATGTTACCTGATTATGTGCCACTTGTTCTACTTGTACCTTTATTGTGTATTACTTGCCTGTATTGCTTGTATTTGTACAACTGAGAGGTCCCTCACGCTGGTGCCGGTTGACACTGAGTGCTGTTCTTGATGAGATGAGTTGATGATGTGATTGAATAATGATGATGATTATTAAATGAGATAATTTGAGCTTCTTGGGTAGACGCAGTGAAGTGATTTCACTTGCTCCAGGTGAGGAAATGAAGTAATGATATGAAATTACTGAGACAGAATAACTAGGGATGGTTTCGTTTATAATTCTAATTGTGAATTGTCGAAGAGTTAGAAAGTTGGAAAGCATGAGGAACATGAATTGGATTTAGCATCCCCTTATGACAGTTGCCTATTTTTGGATTAGCGAGAACATTGGATGAATATTAGGTGAAAGGAAGTTTAGGATGCTTAGTGCATTTTTATTACAATGCATTGTATTTATCTGGCACTTTTACCTTTCTGGGAACCCATGGGTCGGGGGTTCTCATTCCGTATATATCTCTTGTTTTGCAGATGCAGGTCCAAGTGCTCAATAGTGAGCTATGATTCGTCTAAAAGACGGCGAATATCTTTATATTCTCTACTTTATATTTTGCTTAGAATCTCTCCACCTTTATTTTGAAAAGCTTATATTATGTATTGAACTCTTTTGAAAATTTGCCTATAGAGGCCCTTATGTATCATTTGGGAGAGACTAGGAGTTATTGATGTCAACTACTTGTATCCTATACCCTACCCGGCCTAAACTTCGCGGGTCGCGTCTAGTGGCTATCTACTTATGTCTACTTATGCTATATATATATATATATATATATATATATATATATATATACACCTTCTGTCATTTTCTTATTCTCCTTTATGACTTCATCCTTATAACGCTTTCGACTTCACGCTTCATCTTTTAGTTGTCGACGCGCGAGTGATACGACTTCGCAATTTTATTTTTACTCTTTTCAGTCTTCTCGTCTAATACTCCTTTCATTTTTTTTGTAATTATGTATTAAAAATTTCACTTGAGAGTCATACCACCTTATCATTGACTTATGACTCGAGCATAAGAATTTGAATATTAGGGTGTTACACTCTCAACAAGAACTTGTGTTACGGTTAAGAAATTTCTATGTCACGATTAAAAAGTTTCGGAACTATTTTTTGATAAATTATGCACTCAAAACTCCTCCTCCTCTTCATCATCATGATCATCATCATTTTCTTCTTCTTTTCTTGTTCAACTTGTCCTTCTTATTTTACTATCTTATAATCCTTCTTGTTTTATGCTCTTAACAAAAATAAAAATAAGAAAAAATCAAACAAAGAAAAAAAACAGATAATGCTGCAAAATCACCAGAAAGAGGAGGAGAAAAAGAAAAAAATACAGCACCATCAGTAACAATAAAAGAATGACGATGTGGAGAAAACACAAAAAAAAAAAAGAAGAAAGAAACGTGAAGAAGAAGAAGAAGGAGTGGGATACGAACGTTTATGTTAATGGAGAGTTAGAGTGTGTAAATACACTCTTAATCTCTTACTAATAAAATTGGTTTTTGTTGAGTTTAGACAAAATTAAATTTAGTTACCCAAAAAATTTAGATGTGTAACAATACTGAATAATTATCTCTATAATCATAATTTATTCATGTAACTACTTATAGTTACTGTTTTAACTACATTATTATCCCTTTAATAAACTTCTTACTAGTATGACCTGTATATATATCCCTTCATTGAAAAACATTGTTAGCTTCAATTAAGTCTCTCCACAAATTGTAATAATTCATATTTTCCCTTATTATTTGCAAATAGACTCACTAAGGCAAAACAAAGGAAGAACAATGTCACATAAACTCGAGCTCCATTCTTCTTCTGCTCGAATAATATACATATACAAATACATTTTTTGTAATAAGGCTCATGCAAGCCACCGATCAATAATAGATAATATATTATAGACAAAATCTCTATTTGATACAGACTTCACCTTCCTTCCATTATTAATGTGTGAAGACAACTCACAATAACTATTTGCTCATTATTGTTTATGAGTTGGGTTATGAATTATGACAAGATGAACTTCAATGTTTCCACGCGTATGCTCTTGACAAGTTCCTTAACAGTCAAATTGTACCCTTCGCCCATCTGCAAATTAAAACATATATTGTTAGTTTGTTTTTATATGTTCAAATACAACTATTATACTAATTAAAGTCATAATAAATACCATGAAATTCACAAGTTAAATAATTAATAAAAAAGTCATGATAAAAAGACAGAGAGAACGAATCAAACAGAAAAGATATGTTATTTAATTTTAACATAAAATACGCTTATCAGAAACATTAAAGTGGCAGATATATTATTTTTTTGTTTCAGAAAAAAAAATTCAATTAGACCAACTATATGTATAGAGTCATTTTATAAATTTATTTTGTCGGGTTATATCATATTTTGATAGGATACTAGCTACAGTTTCCCTTCTTTAAATTTTTATCCCATTGTTTTTTTTTCTTTTTTGAGAAATCTTAATGATGCCGTAACAGTAAATAACTAAATATAAGACTTATAATATATTTATTGATGGATAATATTTTTTTTATTTTATTTTAGAGTAACTAATACCTCTAATCAATCTTTTTTTTAAATCAGATATTTTCTTTTCAACAAATTTTAATTAATATCAAATTAATTTTTAAATTAATGAAATGTAGTGGATGAAACACTGGGAGTACAAAGCAAATAGAGAGAAAACTGGGAGAAGAAATAGGATTAATTAATACTCAATTAAAGTGAAAGACCTTAAACTATACTAATAAGGACAGAGCCATTTTATACTAGTGAGGAGTATCTAAACTATTCTAATTAACTAATCTTACGTGGCTTCCTACTAATAACAATTGATAACTAACCTAGTAACCATCAGGTACATAATTTAGTCACATTAATTGTGAGAGGTATGAGAACTATACTTAGCTACACGAGCTCCATAGTAAGTTAAGGTGAGTAGGGGTTTCCTTTAAATAACACTCTTTCTTAAGTTGGGAAGATGTTCAACAGTCCCAACTTGCGATGAAGGGGGGAGAAGGTCGCTAGAAGCAGAGTCTTGATGAGGAGGTTACAATTTGATCAGCGGTAAAAATCAGCAGCAAATGGATGTATCTTTCTATAAACTTGACTCTAACCACATGGCAATCAACTTCAATATGCTTAGTCCTTTAATGGAACACAAAATTTGAAGCAATAAGAAATTATTACAGAAAATGCTAATTGATTTTGTCAGTGACATCCCCAAATCCTTCATAATATATCCCAACCAAATAGCTTCCTTAGTTGCTGTAGTTAAGGCACGATACTCGGCTTCAGATAAACTATACGAAATAATACTTTGCTTATTTTTACACTTTCAATAAATCAAAGATGAGACAAGATAAAAATAGTAAGCTAAAGTGGAGTGCCTGGTATCCAGACATGCAACCTAGTCCAAATCGAAAAAACCAATGATGCACAGATCAAAGGAGGTAGGGAAGAAAAGGCCCTATGCTGGAGCAGACTTTAGGTACAGTAGAATCCTATGAGCTTCATGGAAATGAACGTCTCTAGGACTGTCCAAAAACTCACAAAGTCTACTTATTGCATAACTAATGTCTGGACGAAGATTTGTCAAGTATATATAGCAGCTTCCCAACCAATTTGCAATAGCCTGTAGCATTCGGGAGTAATGTGCCACTATCTTGGCCCAATTTTTCAATATAATCCATGTAAGTAGAGATTGGCTTACAATCAACAAAGCCAAAATCGGAGAGCATGTCAATTACATATTTCCTTTGATATAGTGCAATTTTCTTATCTGATTCGGTCACCTCGAGTCCAAGAAAAAACTTTAGATCCCCAATATTCGGTAAAATATTCGGTCACAGTGATATCTCTTTATTTAAGAGCATATAGCTTTTCTTGTAATCCAGCTACTCGAAATTTATCTCCCTGGTAGTTCTTATACCTTAACTCTTCCCAAAGATCTGATGTTTCATTGTTCCAACTTACACTTTGAATAATATCAGAATTCAGACTAAGGTTTATTCATGCAATTACGTAAGTATTGCAACATTCATCCTAGGATTCATAGGAGGGATCGTGTATCTCAAGTCTAGGAAAAATACCATCAATGAATTTTATTTTATTGTTAGATCTCAGAGCTCTAATCATAGATCTACTCCAATCTCCATAATTCTTTCCATTGAAAATAACATTTGTAATTTCAATACCTAGATTTCAGATGAATGCAAGAAAACGTGACTTTAAGGATCTTGATTGAATCCTCCACTACTCTAACGGTGTGAGCATGAATGGCAAAAAATTGACTAAAAGATGCAGAAATTCCATGCAAATCAAGGTTCTCTAATGGAGATCGCATTTGTGGATTCGCTCTCATAGTGTCACGAACTAGATCCATTCACTGTATGCTTTGCATTTTCAGAACTTGTGTTTGTGATGTTCACGTCTGAAATATTGAACTCCTTCTTCGACCCCAATCTTAAGTGCACTCAGCGAACTCCATGCTCATTGTACCATGATAAAATGTGGTGGATGAAGCATCGAGAGCACAAACCAAACAGAGAGAGAATTGGGAGAAAGAATGAAATTGATTAATACTCAATTGCAGTGAAAAACCTCAAACCATACCAATGAGGGCAGAGTCCTTTTATACTAGTGAGGAGTAGCTAAACTATTCTAACTAACTAATCCTACGTGGCTTTCTACTAACAACAATTGATAACTAACTTAGTAACCACTGTACTATTTATATAATTTAGTCATACCAATTGTGTAAGTATGAGAGCAGCTATACTTAGCTACATGAGCTGCATAGTAAGTTAAGGTGAGTAGGAGCTTTCCTATCAAGTAACATCAATTTTATTATATAGACAAATCATTTCATATATCAGATTGTTTATTATTTATCTAGAGAAATTGACTCAATAATTTTAAAATTATGAAAAAAAACTTTTATATTTGTATTAAATAATGTAAAAATTAATTTGCCTAAATTTTTTATTAAAATCTAAAACCAATTTATCTAATAAAATAAAAAATAAAAACTTATTTAGTATAAAAAGTTTTTAAAAATTAAAGTGTGAGATTGAAAATTATTTGAACTTTAAAGTGAGATATTACTCTTTAGAGTTTATCTATGTGTGTATTTGAATTAAGTTTAAGCCATTTTGACAAAGAAAAAAATATAAAAATCAACCTTTAATTTTACTTAGTTAATATTAGTTAAACCTTTTAATTTTAAAAACTTTTATTATTTAAAAATTTATAATGTATAATTTATAATTTAAAATTAATTATATTAACTAAAAAAATTATTAACTAAAAAAATTAGTATTGTTTGATATATATGCAAAAAGAATAAAAGAAAGCATTGTGTAGGGCAGTAGGATAAAAGTTCTATACCCGAGTAATGACAGTTATATCAAGAACCGAATCTCCAAAAGGCAACGCACTACTATTCAAAACAAGTAGGTTATGTCCTTGAATCTCAGAAAGTAATTTGACCAAAATACCCTTATGCTTTTGACACTGAATCCGAATCAAAACCTGTTGCCCTGATACTCTTGCTTCCACATGATGGAGAAGTGAAGAAGAATCATGATTAGAAGCATCATCAACAATAACGCTCTCATCGTCACTCTCATTATCATGTGGTGACCTTTTGTTAAGAACAATCACAGAAGGCTCTTCTACTATTTCCTTTATTTTTTCATTATCTTGTTCTAGTGTTGTAAGACGAATTTTGAGATCCTTCACGTACTTGATTGCATTCTCTAACACAGTAACTTTGTCTATCTGTATTGTCAAAATACGTATATTAGTTATTAACTGTTAATTAATTATAAATTAAAGATACAAATATATAATTTTATACAGGATTGTAAAATATATAACAAATTATGGATGTTGACTGTGTGACGATATGATAAAAACATATTAAGATTTTAATTTTTATCTCATTTAAATATTATATATGCATAATGTTTTTTATTTTTATATTATATAATTTTATCATACACGAATTTTCATTTTTTTAATTGTAAAAAAAATATTAGAGGATTATTAGAATTTATTAATTTTTGTTATTCATTAGTATTAATATTTGAAAATATAAGTTAAAAATATGTTATTGAATTATGAGACTAAATAAATTAAGTTAATAACTAAAAATATCACAAAAAAAAACATAAATTTTAATGGTTCTTAGCTTAACTTGAGCATTTCTCTTGTAAAAATATTATTCACCTGATCCATTAACATGCATAACAATAATAATCTCTCTTATTTCAGCCTATGAATATAAACATAAATAAAAATTAAAGTATGATATAAAGTGTAATATTACTTAACTATTGATATATATTAGAAGAAATTAATACTAGTTACTTTTCGAAAGGTCGCTTTAATTATTATTATTATTATTATTATTATTATTATTATTGTTATTATTATTATTGCGTCAATATCTTGTTTTTCTCAAACAAGACAGGAAACGCTCATAAATCATATATGAAATAGACATTTGATTGAAACTCTTTAGGCCAAATTTTATAATTATGTGAGGATATTTGGGGATTGAAAGTATTCAATGTACCACGTTTTTGAAATGTCTTTTAATATGTAGACTAGCTAGTATATTAATATGTACTATCGATTCAGTTTTGTTATTAATTAAATATATGCAAAAATGGTAAAAATAACTAAAAATTTTTGGATTTAAATCTTTGATATATACAAAAAAAACTTTTTTATATATTATATATAATAAAAGATATTATAAAAAAAGAAAAATTTAGACATCAATCTCTCTCATATTCTCATTATATATATATATATATAGAGAGAGAGAGAGTAAAAGGTACCTTTTACTATTTCTATTTAATTAATTTTATACTTATTATTTTATAAATATATGATAAATAAAAAGATGAATAAATAATAGACATATTATTATTACTTATTAAGTTATCAATAAATATAAAGAGACTGAGATTTTTTTTTTTTACTTAGTAAATAAGATAGTGAAAATGTCTTTCTTTTAACATAAAGTTTATCTTTATTGTCGTGTATCTTCAAAATAATTAGAATTTGGAGAATAAAAATAAAAGTAGTGTTAGAAAACCAATAATCTAAGTGTACAATGTGTACAATAAACTAAATCTTTGGTCCCTATACTCTCTCTAAAAATAAAGATATATTTTCTCTGTCATATTTATATTTTCTCTCTCATTCTTTTTTTGGTATATTCTTAAACATTTCTTAAACACAATATTATAATAAGACTGACTTAGCAACATATTAAAACCAACTAATGCCATAATAATAATAATAATAATAATAATAATAATAATAATACCTTCTTGAGGCCAGGAACAAGAGCTGCAAGAGCAATGAAACTCTGGCTGATCTTCTCTCTTCTCTTCCTCTCAGCTATGATATGATCCTGAGCGTTAGATGGTGACCTCTTAGAACCCTTTGATGAGGATTTTGTGACCAGGTTTTGATTTTTTGATGACCCATTTACCACCTCTTTTAGTTTTGTCTCTGTGTTCAAGGTGGTATAATCTAAATCATAAAGCTGGGTGGTATTATCATTATTATTGAGAGAGGAGTTTGAGTTGTCAAAGCACAGAATTTGTGGCTGAAATGATGTTATTGATGATGATGATGATGATGATGAGAGGGAAGAAAAATTTGGTGATAATGATGAATAATAAGAATTATTATCAGTATTGGTACTTGTTTTGAGAAACTTAGAAGGCCTCTCATCATCAAAACTAGTTTCATCAACGGAAGAGTAATTATTATTATTGCTTGGTGACTCGAACATTATTGAATTCCCCATGTCATGTGCGAAAAATAAATCTTCATCATAATCATCAATCGAGTTGTTCATGCTGTACTCTTTCGGAAAGAAATTGTTGTAATCATCTTCCATTTCCTGCTAATAAGAAGTTAGAGAAAAACAATTATTATTATTATTATTATTATTATTATTATTATTATTATTATTATTATTATTATTATTATTATTATTATTATTATTAAATTGTTGAACAAATTAAATTGGAAATGGAAACGTAAATATATGAAATTAATTCCCTTACCAGATCATGTAACCAGCTAGGTGATGACGATTCCATCGGAGTGTTAATAATTTGTTCTCTAATGAGTAGGAATCACTGAAATAGAATTAGCAATACTTATTAAGTGTAGCTAAGTAGTGAAACAAAGGTGACTCTTTAGAGAGCTATTACTATTCCTATTGAGTGCGAAAGAGGGAGTCCCCAATGTTCACTCTTTATAGTAGTAAGTTCAAGCCTTTGATAATCAGTTTCTCCACTACACCTAGCTATGTATGGACCCCACTATGGCCATAAAAATATTAAACAAAGAGATCTCTATCTTTCTTTCTTTTTTTCTTTTACTTTTTTTTTTTCATTGAGCAGATGCGAATTTAATTTGCAAAAACTCTAGCTACAACTTTTGTCGTATTGTTATTATATACCATTATTTAATTATTCTGGCAAAGACACTTTTTTCACTGTTTTGTTGTCTTAATTGTTTTGATTCTATGATTCGTGCGTTCGATGTGAACGTTTGAAAATAACTGTAATGTAAAAATGGTATTTGGCAATAGTAGATGTGATAGATCACATATAGATGTAAGCAATCTAAAATATATATATAATTATTATATGTGCCACCCTGTTGCTGGGATTGGGATTGGAATTGGAACCTGAATCATGTGATATATTATTAGGATGGATCTCAATAATTGAGTCAATAAAAGGAGTCAGCTAACCCCTAACCGAATCAGATTTCCCTCAATATATATTATATGTCATAGATATATTATATGTCACTATGAGCATTCTAAGAAATTTCTTTCTTAATTATATAGGAAAAGGAAGTATCAAATGTCTAAAATTGAAAAAAAAAAAGTCTGTTGATGCGGAATTTTGCAAAATTACAATTCGACAAATGCATTGAATCGTATTAAATAATATTACGGTAAGTGAGTTATCATTCCCATAAGAATTAAAAGACTAAATAACAATAATTAATTGATTATTCTAATTAGATAAATCAAAGAAACAGACGAATAAGAATGAAACGCGTGAACAGAAAGGAATAAGAATAGCAAGCGGTGAATGTAAAAACAATAATGATAAAAATGTTAACGTTTCAGAGATATTCACTTTTTTAGGAAAACAATCATTGTGTTCATTTATTTGAAGCATGTAACGATCAATCACGACAAATTATAAATAATCAAATTCCAATTCATTGACAATTTAATTTTTTAATCTAATTAACTGTTAATTCCTTAGTCAATTATTATTTAAGAAAAGAGGTGAAGCACAATTCTAATTTAATTTCATATATATAAGATTCAAGAATAGTCTTTAGGTTAAATTTTATGTCACTTATCCAAACAAGTCACAAACAATTGAAACTTACCAAGTGTCGCACACTCTTTAAAATATTATTCCTAGTTAAATAAAAAAAATAGTGAGGAAGAGTTTTTAAGCTAGTTCAAATATTACTTTTTCCAAAACAATATTTAGAATTCAAAATGGAGTTAGAATATCTTTTAACAATTCTAAATCCTTAGGGATGAAGAACAAAAACTCAATCACGCAAAATAGATCAAAGTATAAACTTCAAATAAAGTAAAACATTTAGATTTATACTTTATAAAGAGACGAACAGAGCTCTCCTCATAGTGCAAAGAAAAACCTAGAATTATCAATTCAAAACGGCTGAAGAAAGTGAAGAAGAGATAAGAGAAGCGAGTGTGTGTGTCTCTTTTCCTTTTTATACTAACCCTAAAAAAACTAATTTAGAATTCAAACTAATTCAAAAAGAAACTAAATCAAATTCAATCTAATTAATTAAGTCTTAATGACTCTTAATTAGCTAATGACCTTTTTTGTAATTGAAATTCAAAACTTGGTGCCTTACTTAGTTGAAATCATGAGCTTAAAACTTGATCTTGGATTATCCAATAATTGAGTGCTTGAATAGTTGAAGAATTAATGAAAGATTAGTGAAGGAACCAAGGCCCTGGAAGGTGGCCCAAGTTGGTGCATTATATGCCTATACCATGTGTATAACGCATGGCTCTCAAATCGGAGAATTTGGCCTCTGTTTGGTTTCTGACGTATAATGCAGAAATTTCCACGTTGTATGCATGACACTTGGCAGTCATGGAGTGCTTTTTGTGGCATGAGTGTGGCTATTTTAGACTTATGTCTATTATAGACTATTATATATCATTGAAAAGTTTTAAATGTTAATTTTTTAAGGCTGCTGAAAATTTCTTTATTTAAACCTCTCTAGCCCAAATTATATTCGTTGGAGTGAGAAGAGGTCAGAGGGGTCTGGTTGGCTTGTGTGTATAACGTGAAATGCCATGCGTATAATGGATGGGCTTTGTTTGGCCCCTGGAAGTGCATATTTTAGTGCATTGTACGCCATATACCCTGTATATAAGGCATGGCTCTTCATTTGGCTACTGGGAGGCTTTTTTTTCATGCGGATAACGTCATATGCCATGCGTATAACGCATGGGTCTTCATTTGGCAAAGTTTTAGCCTCTGTTTGCTTTGGCCAGTAGCACGCATGGCTTCCCATGTATGATGCACAGCTTCAATTGGTATCTTCTTATCCAGAGAGCTCTCTATTTGTCCAGAGAGCTTTGCGTTTGATTCCCCCTTCTTCTGCCTCTTCTTTGTGATGATTCCTAGCCTCTTCTTCTTCCATGATTTTTGCTAACTTTCCTCCAAATTCTATTATAACAAATGAATTTAAACTAACTCAAAGTAATGCTCATTAAATCATAAAATCATTGCTTATCTAACAAGAATCATTAGCTTATTGAATGAATTTCTAAAAGAAAAAAAACTAAAGAACTATGCACAAAGGAGTCTTCTAAAATGGAGTGGGTTGAAGAATTTTTCGACATTTTAGTGAGTGAAGTGATCAAATGATAGTGGGGTGAACTCCGAATTGTGTGATCATGTATGGATTATAGTGCTTGCTAGGCTTACAATTGAAAGTCTTAGAACTTAGAAATTCTATTCAGATGATATTAGGGAGGTCTCTTTATAGATTTTTCACCTTGAAGACAGCTTCCCATTTTTTTTATTGGGTGCTTTGCATCTTGAGTCTAGCTGTGACTCTAAATATTTTGTCTCAAACTTTGCTCGATAAAGGAACACCACAATCACTTGACTGGGAAACTCTTTGAGTCCGTGCTTCTTTTTATTCTTCCCAGTTAGTGGTGCTCAATGTAACACACTAATATTCAAATCCTTATACTCGAGTCATAAGTCAATGATAATAAGGTGGTACGACTCGCAAGGTGGATTATATATATATATATATATATATATATATATATATATATATATATATCTATATATATAAGTTGAAAGGAACTATTAAATGAGAAGTCTGGAAAGGAGTAAAATAAATCACGAGCGGAAACTCTCATGTATCAATAAAATAGAAGATAAAGCGCAGCTTAAAGCGAAGTGATAAACCCAAATTTTAGGATTTATCTTGTGTTGAATTTAGGGCCAGTTTGGCTAAACTTATTAAATAAGTTCTTTTGAAAAAGGAGCTTAAAATATAAGGACTTTTATTAATAACAACTTTTAAATAAGTTATTTTGTGTTTGGAAAGTTATTATAGAAGTCTTTGTTTTAAAGTTGTGCATTAAATAGGAGTGATAAAATAACTTTTGAAAATAGGAGAAGTCACATTTTTTAGCTTCTTCAAAAGCTCTTAAATAACTTTTTGAAAAGTTAAAAGTTTATCTAAAAAATTATACCAAACACTATTAATGTAACTTTTTATAAGTCAAAAGTTGAAAAAAGTAGCTTTTTGGTGTTTCCCAAACAGACCCTAGTGGATTTTATCAACTTATCTCACATTTATTCAATGAAATAGCATGTTCTTATGAATTTCTCCTAAATTATGCTTAAGATTAAAAATATACTGTTTAGACTCTTAATTTGCTAAATTTAATTCACTTTAATTCCATTCGATGTCTTGATATGTTTGATGAAGTGATTTCAGGTCTAGAAGAAAAAGATTGGATTGAAGGAATGACAAAAAAGCATGTAAAAGTGAAGAATTCATGAAGAAATGAAGTTTGGAAATCTGCCCAGCTCCACGTACGCATGACCTTCGCGTACGCGTGACACTTGTCACACGACCAACTTAATGAAATCGTGGCTGGCGATTTCTGAGCTTACTCAGGCCCAAATCCAACTCATTTCTAAAGTATTTGAAGCCAAATTCAAGAAGGAACAAGGGGGATACAATTAGTGTAGCTTAAGAACGATGCTTTAGGTCATTTTCTAGAGAGAGAAGCTCCCTCTTTTCTCTAGAATTAGGGTAGATTTAGGGTAATCTCTCTTAGATTTAGATTTTATTTCTTGCTTTGATCTAGTTTCTTTTACTTTTCCTTGTTCTATTATTTTGATTTTCTTAGTTCTTCTTGTTGATTTCTCTTTTATGTCACTTTTTAGTTTATGAATTGTTGTTACTTTTAATTTCATTTAATGCAATTTGATGTTTTATGTTTCTTTGATGTTTGTTTGAGTTATTGTTTTTATTTTCTTGTATTTGGTAGTAGTAGATTTTACTATTTGCAATTGAATATGCTTTTTTTTTTATGCACACCAAGTGTTTGATAAAATGCTTGGCTTAGTTTTAGAGTAGATTTTTTAGCATTCTTGGCTTGGAAAGAGAAGCTTGGTAGTCTTGAGTCATTAATACCCAATTTATGTTGGTGATCTAGAGTTGTTAGTTAATCTTGTTTCCATTGACATTACTTATGGATTGGGGTTAACTAGGCATATTTGACTTTCTTTCGATGTGAAGATAACATAATAGGCTTAACTCTTGTTAATTATTGTGTTATGATTAATGATTAGGATAAAAAATCTTGATTCTCAATCCTTGCCATAAATGCGTCTCTTTAGTAATTGTTATCTTTAGTTGTTTGCTTTACTTCATTGTTATTTAAATTTATTACCATTTAATTTTTTGCTTCTTTATCAACCCACCCCCGTGAAACTCATAACCAATAATTGAGCACTCAATTGTAATTCTTAGGGAGAACAACCCGGGAGCAATACTCTTGGTTATTTTTATTGGGTTGAACTTATGACAACCAAAATTAAACTGTGATGGAGAATCCATTGTTGGTCTAGACTGTGCTTTCAACAAAGAGATCCTTTTTATTGAGGAATTCTAGACCGACATAAATTCTACCCATCACAAAGCTAAAGATAAGCAGTAAGGAAGGATAAGATAAGGATATGATATAAATATATAATATAAGTAAATAGCCACTAGTCGTGACCCACGAAGTTTAGGTTGGCTAGGGTTACAAAAGTAAAAGCAATTAACAACAGAATTTTTCTATCTCTACCAACGATGCATCATCGGCTATATAGGCAAGTTTTCTTTCAAAATAAAAATGGAGAGACTGTAAACAAAATATAAACAGAATCCAATGTTCTTTGCCATCTCTCAGATGAAGTACAGTTCACTGCTGAGTACCTGGACCTACATTTGAAAAATAAGAGATATATACGGAATGAGAACTCTCGACCCATGGGTTCGCAGTACATTAAAAGGGCCAAATAAATACAATGCACTATAATAAGAACTTACTAAGTATCTTAATCTCCCTTTCATCAATTATTCACCCTAGGTTCTCACTAATCCATAACTTATGCAACTGTCGTAGGGGATACTAAGTCTAATTCAATCTATCATCTTTCCCAACTTTCTAACTTCCAATTCATTGCAGAACCATGACCAAAACTAGCACCATCTAATTCGACTCAGTAATTATATATCAATACCTCCCATATTCACCTGGAGCAAGTGAAATTACTTCACTACGTCTACCTAGAGAGCTCAAATCATCTCATTCAGTATTCATCACTGTTAATCAATTATCTCATCATTTTATTTCAATAAAGACTGCCCTCAGCGTCAACTGACACCAGCATGAGGGACCTCTCAGTTGTACAAGCACAAGCAATACAAACAAGTAATATACAAGTAAGGCAATTAAGGCAAGTAACATTTAGTCATATAACATATTCAATTAGGCAAACTAATACAATTAGGCAAACCTAAACAAATCAAATATATTCAAATGATATATGCCTGCCTTATGGCCAATGAGCTCATCTATCGGTTATACAGCCAACTCGACACACCCAGTAGTTAACCCGTATATCGTCTCTCAACACGAAGGGAATCCTCAACCTTCAAGGAAGGAATTCTCAACCTCCCATTTAGAGAGGGACTGTGATGTGATGATTGGGAATCCTCAACCTAACTCATTCATACCATAACCAAGAATCAAATAAAAGAGAATCCCGAACCTTCTCCATCCAATTCCCCAATGTAGCAAGAGAGGAAATTCTCAACCTCGTCTTGTCCATTACAACAAGAGAGAGAATCCTCTATCTCAACTTGTGGTGTGGGATTCAAAGTCCAGAAACTAACCGACAAGTGCACCGGGTCGTACCAAATAATACCTCAGGTGAGTGAGGGTCGATTCCACGAGGATTAATGGACCAAGCAACAATGGTTGAGTGATTCACTTAGTCAGGCAAGCAAAAAAGAGTGTTTTAGGGTTCAAATTCATTTAACAGTAAATCAAGAGAACTAAGAAAACAAGCAGTAAATGGGTTGTGAAGATTATATGAGACAACAGTTAATGTTTCAGAGATATTTATTTTTGGATTTCTATTTCTTACCAACAATTTTAATCATGCAAGATTCAATTTATGGCAAACTGTAATTGACTAAACCCAAATTCCTTAGTAATTTAGTCTCCTCTAACCTTGTTAACTGCCAATTCTTTAGTCACTTAATTTCGATTAGAGGTTCAAGTCCAATTCTAGTTTATTAGCCACAAAAACCCTAATTACTCAAATATAAGAGGATTATATGTCACGTATCTCATTAAGTCCAAGCAATTAGTGTTTAGGAGGAATTAGTTTCAAGCTTTTCCCAATAAATTGCTTTTCCAAGATTTAACAAGAACTCAAGTAGAAAAAAGGGTTATCTTCCAATATATTCTAATCCCTAAGATGAAGAACGAAAGCAAATCCTTGAAATTGAAATCAGTACATTAATTAAAATAGAATAGCAATAATATTAATCAATTGAATAAATAGAGTTCTTAACCTTAACAGGGGAGGTTTAGTTGCTCATGACTCAGAGAAAAACTAGAGTTCCAAAATCTGTGAAAACTGGAATGAGGTAGAGAAAGAAGGTCTAGCCCGAAGGGCTAAATCTTTTCTCTTTTATATTTAACCTAATTTGATTTGAAAATAAAATAGAATAATAAATTTTAAACCTAAAAGATTGTGTTTTGAAATAATAATAATCATAAGAAAGTAGAATAAAATAATTATTAACTAAATCTTTAGCCATGAAGCCCTTCTTTATGATCCAGATCTGTGCTACTGGCGCTAAATGCCAGTTTCGGCGTTTAGTGCCCTTGAGGCAGAGAAGTTTCTGTCTTCCTAGCATTTAGCACTGACAACTTCTGATTCTGGACATGAATTACAACATCTCCTGTGGTAAACGCCAGTAGTGGCATTTAGCGCAAGCTTAGCAGAGAGCTTGCACGCGGTACGAGGCATCTGGCACTAAACGCCCAGTAGCGGCATTTAGCGCCAGCTTGGTAATAGTGAATTTCTTCCTTTCCAAACTTGCCCGGATTTTTTCTGAAATAAATAAAACCACAATGCGCCTCAAAGTAGCATCCAAATAGGCTTCAAACACTAAAAACTCAATAAAATTGAATCAATTCATAGTAAAATAACAAGAAAATAAAAAGAAGATGCTCACGCATAACAACACCAAACTTGAACTGTTGCTTGTCTTCATGCAACTAAAACAATATAGGGCTGAGAAGAGAAATTGTCTAAGGACTTGAACAATCATTTAAGCTCTTGTCCATTTACTGAGTGGGGTTGATGACACTGTGACTCTTAATAGGTTTGGCATCTCACTATCCTTTGAAGCTCAGAAATATTGATTCCCTTCAGAACTAGAACTCGGATGATATTATGGATTCTTTTCCTCTTTAAGCTCTGATTAATCCTTGAACACAACTTTTTCTTATGTTTTCTTTGGTGCTTTGCACCTTGGGCCTCGTCATGACTCTAAATATTTTGTCTCAAGCTTAGCTTGACACAAAAACACCACAAGCACTTGATTAGGGACTCTCCTTGAGTTTTAATTTCTTTTCTTTTAATTTCTCCTAGTCAGTGGTGCTCAGAGCCTTTGGCATACTCTGTAATTGCATTTGGTCTCGACTCTTAGTGCTCTGTCTCAAGGATTACTTGACACATTCACACCACAAGCATATGACTAGAAAATAACTCTTTGAGCTTTTAATCATATATGACTTTCTTAACCATTGATGCTCAGAGCCTTAGACCTTGCCTTTTATGTTCTTTTTCTTTCTGCTGTTTATTTTGCTTTAAAGATTAACTCCTTGTTTATTTTAGAGAATCCATAATATTTCTCTAAGTTCCTGTACCTCAAGAATCAACATTCTTAACTCCAATCTCAATTATGCTCTATTCATTTTACACATTCAGACTCACAGATAATATTACCACATCAAAGTAAATAAGACAACTTAGAATATATAACTCAAGTCTCATGCATTATACTACTTCTTTTTTTTCTTTTGATTTTTCAAGCTCAATAAGTAATACATGAGACATTTTTCAAAATAAACATAAAATATCAAAGTAATTACCTGAACTAGAAAAAACTAGAGATACTATTACTAATCATGCAAAGGCTTCAATAGATAATAGAAAACAAGACATAATACTGAAAAACAGACAATAAGAAAAATAGCAGATAAGAAACTCAATCACCTCAGTCATGGTGGTCACTCCCGCCTGGGAATCCTCTCTAAGCTCCAAAGTCGCTTCTCAGCTCATCCATATCCCGCCTCTGGCTCTGCTGCTCCTCCACTAACTGCTAGAGAAGGGCAGAGTGGCCCTTGATGAATCCATATTTGATGATAAATTTTGGTTTGAATTGAATGGATTTTATTACATAAACTCACATTTACTCACTGAAATAGCATACCTTTGTGATTTCCTTCCAAATTGCACTTAATTGCAAAAACATGCTTTTTAGGCTCCAAAAATGCTAATTTTAATTCTCTTAAATTCCATTTGATTCCTTGATATGTCTGTTTAGTGATTTCAGGTCTTAGGAATCAAGGTTAGATTGGAAGAAATGGAAAAAGGAGCAAGCAAGAGTAGGAAATCATGAAGAAATGAAGATTCCGGATTTCTGCATCTGTGCGTATGCATCATTGCAGCCGTGCGTACGCATCCTTCGTTTTCTCCTCATCCGCGTACACGGACCACACTGCTGCATACGCGGGAATGCTGGCACGTGCCTCATTAGTGGAAACACTCTAGGGGTGATTTTTTAGCTTCATTTGGCCTAGTTTCAAGCCTAATTCGAAGATTAAAGGATGGAGTGAAGCAAGGCTGGGGGACATACATTCCATTAGTTAGATTTTTCATAGTTTTGAGTTTTAGAGAGAGAAAGTCCTCTTTCTCTCTAGGTTTTAGTGTTTCTTGTTCATTTTCACTTCAATCCATGGATTAGGCTCTTGTTAATTTCAGTTTTTATTACTTTAATTGTAGTTTCTCTTCTCTAATTTTAGTTAGCACTCTTGCAATTTTAGTTATTTTGGGTTGTGATTTTGGATCTTGTTGGATTTGGATTTTAGTAATGCATTGAGTTTTTTCATGTTTCATTTGTCTTATTTGAGTTTTTATTGTTGATTATTGATAGTTGGTACCTTCGATTTGGGTTGTTTTCTCAATTTTATGATGCTTTTTATCATTGCTCACCAAGTGTTTGAAGAAATGTCACTTATAACTATGAAGTAGATTTTTTTCTTGGCCTTGCGGTGGAGTAATTAGAGACTCTTGAATTGTAAATTTTTAGTGTTGATTGGTGATGAGCGGATATTTTATACGCTTTTTGGGGGTAATTTCATGTAGATTTTAGCATGTTTCAGTTAGTTTTTAGTAAAATAATATTAGTTTTTAGGCAAAAATCATATTTCTGGACTTTACTATGAGTTTGTGTGTTTTTCTGTGATTTCAGGTATTTTCTGACTGAAATTGAGGGAGCTGAGCAAAAATCTGAAAAAGGCTGACAAAAGGACTGCTGATGCTGTTGGATCCTGACCTCCCTGCACTCGAAATGGATTTTCTGGAGCTACAGGAGTCCAATTGGCGCGCTCTTAACGGCGTTGGAAAGTAGACATCCAGGGCTTTCCAGCAATATATAATAGTCCATACTTTGCGCGAAGATAGACGACGTAACTTGGCATTGAACGCCAAGTACACGCTGCTGTCTGGAGTTAAACGCCAGAAAAACGTCATGATCCGGAGTTGAACGCCCAAAACACGTCATAACCTGAAGTTTAACGCCAAGAAAGGCCTCTACTCGTGGATAGCTTTAGTCTCAGCCCCAGCACACACCAAGTGGGCCCCAGAAGTGGATTTCTGCACCAATTATCTTAGTTTATTCATTTTCTGTAAACCTAGGTTACTAGTTTACTATTTAAACAACTTTTACAGACATTTTCTTGTACCTCATGACATTTTCAGATCTAAATTACATACTTTTGATGGCATGAGTCTCTAAACTCCATTGTTGGGGGTGAGGAGCTCTGCAGCGTCTCGATGATTTAATACAATTCCTTTGTTTTCCATTCAAACACGCTTGTTCTTATCTAAGATGTTTATTCGCGCTTAATTGTGAAGAAGGTGATGATTGTGACACTCATCACCTTCCTCAATCCATGAACGTGTGCCTGACAACCACCTCCGTTCTACATCAGACTGAATGAATATCTCTTAGATTCCCCAACAGAATCTTCGTGGTATAAGCTAGATAGATGGCGGCATTCATGAGAATCCGGAAAGTCTAAACCTTGTCTGTGGTATTCCGAGTAGGATTCCGGGATTGAATGACTGTGACGTGCTTCAAACTCCTGAGGGCTGGGCGTTAGTGACAGACGCAAAAGAATCAATGGATTCTATTCCAACCTGATTGAGAACCGACAGATGATTAGCCATGCTGTGACAGAGCATAGGAACGTTTTCACTGAGAGGATGGGAAGTAGCCACTGACAACGGTGACACCCTACATAAAGCTTGCCATGGAAGGAATCTGCGTGTGAGAAGAGGATTTCAAGGAAAAGTTGAAGTCAAAGGACAAAGCATCTCCAAAACTCCAACACATTCTCCATTACTGCACACAAGTAACGCTAATACTCTTTATTATTCCAACTTACAATTTTAAGTAGTTTGGCTTTTTACAAGTAAAATCCAATTAATCCTATTGACCTCCTGACTAAGATTAATAAAATAAACATTGATTGCTTCAAGCCAATAATCTCCGTGGGATCGACCCTTACTCACGTAAGGTATTACTTGGACGACCCAGTGCACTTGCTGGTTAGTTGAACGAAGTTGATCTTGGACCAGGGTCTATTATCATATTCTATAAAGAGATACAATTTCGTCCACCAAGTTTTTGGCGCCGTTGCTGGGGATTATTGAGTTTGAACAATTGAAGGCATATTTTATTTCTTAGATTAGGAATAATTTATTTTTATTTTTTTTATTTTTATTATTATAGAGTCATTAAATCAATATTGATAGGATAGTTTCTTTTCAAAAATTTCTTTTCAAAATTTATTATTTTCTCTTAATTAATTGCTAATTTTCGTGAGTTTTAGTGTCTTGTTCTAAGTTTGGTGTCAATTGCATATCTCATATTTCTCTTTAAAATTTTCGACTTGTGATTTTTGTTCTTCATTAATCTTCAAGTTGTTCTTGCTTATTTTTCTTGTTTGATCTTGAGTTTTTCTTGCTTTGTGTCCTTTCTTGTTTCACTTGTGTTCCTTTTAAAGCACTAATTGGAATATCTGCATCAAGTGTCATATTTATTCCCAATTGGCTAAAGCTTTGATTTATATTCTTGAAGAGGGAGCACCAGTACTTTTGAAAATCTTTTTCAAAAATAATTTTTCTTAATTTAATCTTGTGCCAAACTTTAAGTTTGGTGTTTTCTTGTTAATCTTTCTTTAATTTTCGAAAACTTGTCTTGATTTTCTAAAAATTTTAAGTTTGGTGTTCTTTCTTGTGTTCTTGGTGTTCTTGTGAATCTTCAAAGTGTTCTTGAGTTTTTCTTGTGTCTTGATCTTAAAATTTTTAAGTTTGGTGTTCCTTGGTGTTTTCCCTCCAAAAATTTTCGAAAATTAAGGAGCATTAGATCTAAAAATTTTAAGTCTTGTGTCTTTTGTGAGTTTTTCTCTTTCATCATAAAATTCAAAATTCAAAAAAAAAAATTTTTATTTTTCTAACTAATTTTGAACTATTTTTTCAAAAATTTTATATTAAAAATTCAATTTTCAATTTCAAAATATTTTCACTTTCATTTATTTATTTCGTTTTATAAAAATTTTAATTTTTATAAAATAATTAATTCTCAACATATAAATTCTCAACTTGTATTCCATCATGGAAGTAAGTAGGAATGAACAGTCCAAGAGGACTCTGGGGTCATATGCTAACCCCACTACTGCTTCATATGGGAGTAGTATCTGTATACCCTCCATTGGAGTTAGTAGCTTTGAGCTGAATCCTCAGCTCATTATCATGGTGCAGCAAAACTGCCAGTATTCCGGTCTTCCACATGAAGAACCTACAGAGTTTCTGGCACAATTTCTGTAAATTGCTGATACAGTACATGATAAGGAAGTAGATCAGGATGTCTACAGATTATTACTGTTTCCATTTGCTGTAAAAGATCAAGCTAAGAGGTGGTTAAATAACCAGCCTAAGAACAGCATAAAAACATGGAAACAGCTGTCAGAAAAATTCCTGAATCACTATTTCCCTCCCAAACGGATGACACAGCTAAGGCTAAACATCCAAGACTTCAAACAAGGAGATCATGAATCCCTTTATGATGCTTGGGAGAGATACAGAGAGATGCTAAGAAAATGCCCCTCTGAAATGTTTTCAGAATGGGTGCAATTAGACATCTTCTACTATGGGCTTACAGAAAAAGCTCAGATTTCTCTAGACCACTCAGCTGGTGGATCTATACACATGAGAAAAACAATTGAAGAAGCTCAAGAGCTTATTGATACAGTTGCCAGAAATCAGCATCTGTACCTAAGCAGTGAATCCTCTATGAAAGAAGAAGCTAAAACAGTAACTGCAGAACTCAGTCCAGTGGGTCAGGCTAATGAATTCAATCAGCAATTAGATTTTCTAACTCAGCAACTAGCCGAATTCAAGGAAATATTACAGGAAACAAGAATGGCTAACAGGAACATGGAAGTGCAATTAAAGCAGACAGAAAAGCAACTGTCAAAACAAATAACAGAAGAATGCCAAGCAGTTCAATTAAGAAGTGGGAAAACATTAAATACCTCACTTCAAAGCAGCAGGAAACCAAGAAATGAACAAGAGGATACTAAAAATCCCTCTGAGGACAATCAGAGCCCAGAGAGGAATAATGCTGGCGCTGAACGCCCAGCCCATGCTCATTCCTGGCGTTCAACGCCAAAAACAAGCATGGATCTGGCGTTGAACGCCCAAAAGGGACATGGTTCTGGCGTTCAAACGCCAGTAACAAACAAGGAGATGGCGTCTAACGCCACTCTAGCTTCCACTCCTAGCATTCAAATGCCAGTGGGTGATCAGTCACATACAAGTGCTGACCTTTCTAAAAAGGCTTCCCAACCCACTTCTGTAGGTAATAAACCTGCAGCAACTAAGGTTGAGGAATACAAAGCCAAAATGCCTTATCCTCAAAAACTCCGCCAAGCGGAACAGGATAAGCAATTTGCCCGCTTTGCAGACTATCTCAGGACTCTTGAAATAAAGATTCCGTTTGCAGAAGCACTTGAGCAAATACCTTCTTATGCTAAGTTCATGAAAGAAATCTTAAGTCATAAGAAGGATTGGAGGGAAACTGAGAAAGTCTACCTCACTGAAGAATGCAGTGCAGTCATTCTGAAAAGCTTACCTGAGAAGCTTAAAGATCCTGGGAGCTTTATGATACCATGCACATTAGAGGGTAATTGTACCAAGCAAGCTTTATGTGATCTTGGGGCAAGCATCAACCTAATACCTGCATCTACCATCAGAAAGCTTGGTTTAACTGAAGAAATTAAACCAACCAGGATATGTCTTCAACTTGCTGATGGCTCCATTAAGTACCCATCAGGCGTGATTGAAGACATGATTGTCAAGGTTGGGCCATTCGCCTTTCCTACTGACTTTGTGGTGCTGGAAATGGAGGAGCACAAGAGTGCAACTCTCATTCTAGGAAGACCTTTCCTAGCAACTGGCCGAACCCTCATTGATGTCCAAAAAGGGGAAGTAACCTTGAGAGTCAATGAGGAGGAGTTCAAGTTGAATGTTGTCAAAGCAATGCAACATCCAGACACCCCAAATGACTGCAAGAGTGTTGATATTATTGATTCTCTGGTAAGAGAGGTCAATATGGCTGAGAGTTTGGAATCAGAGCTAGAGGACATCTTTAAAGATGTTCAGCCTGATTTGGAGGAGTCAGAGAAGATAATAGAACCTCTGAAAATCCCTCAAGAAGAGGAGAAACCTCCAAAACCCGAACTCAAACCATTACCACCATCCCTAAAATATGCATTTCTGGGAGAAGGTGATACCTTTCCTGTAATTATAAGCTCTACCTTAGAGCCACAGGAAGAGGAAGCACTAATTCAAGTGCTAAGGACGCACAAGACAGCTCTTGGGTGGTCCATTAGTGATCTTAAGGGCATTAGCCCAGCCAGATGCATGCACAAAATCTTGCTGGAGGATGACGCCAAGCTAGTGGTTCAACCACAAAGGCGGCTGAATCCAGCTATGAAAGAAGTGGTGCAGAAAGAGGTCACTAAATTACTAGAGGCTGGGATTATTTATCCTATTTCTGACAGCCCCTGGGTGAGCCCTGTCCAAGTTGTCCCAAAGAAAGGAGGCATGACAGTGGTTCATAATGAAAAAAATGAACTGGTTCCTACAAGAACAGTTACAGGGTGGCGTATGTGCATTGATTATAGAAGGCTCAATACAGCCACCAGAAAGGATCATTTTCCTTTACCATTCATAGACCAGATGCTAGAAAGACTAGCAGGTCATGAATACTACTGCTTCCTGGATGGATATTCAGGTTATAATCAAATTGCAGTAGATCCCCAGGATCAGGAGAAAACGGCGTTTACATGCCCATCTGGAGTATTTGCATACAGAAGGATGCCATTTGGCCTGTGCAATGCACCTGCAACCTTTCAGAGGTGCATGCTCTCCATTTTCTCTGATATGGTGGAAAAATTTCTGGAAGTCTTCATGGATGACTTTTCAGTATTTGGAGACTCATTCAGCTCCTGCCTTAACCATTTAGCACTTGTTCTAAAAAGATGCCAAGAGACTAACCTGGTTTTAAACTGGGAAAAATGTCACTTTATGGTGACTGAAGGAATTGTCCTTGGGCACAAAATTTCGAACAAGGGAATAGAGGTGGACCAAGCTAAGGTAGAAGTAATTGAAAAATTACCACCACCTGCCAATGTTAAGGCAATCAGAAGCTTTCTGGGGCATGCAGGATTCTATAGGAGGTTTATAAAGGATTTTTCAAAAATCGCCAAGCCTCTAAGCAACCTGCTAGCTGCTGACACACCATTTATCTTTGATAAAGAGTGTCTGCAGGCATTTGAGACCCTGAAAGCTAAATTGGTCTCAGCACCAATAATCTCTGCACCAGACTGGACATTACCATTTGAATTAATGTGTGATGCCAGTGACCATGCCATTGGTGCAGTGTTGGGACAAAGGCATGACAAGCTTCTGCACGTCATTTACTATGCCAGCCGTGTTCTAAATGACGCACAGAAGAATTACACAACCACAGAAAAAGAACTGCTTGCAGTGGTTTACGCCATTGACAAATTTAGATCCTATTTAGTAGGATCAAAGGTGATTGTGTACACTGATCATGCTGCTCTTAAATATCTACTCACAAAGCAAGATTCAAAACCCAGACTTATAAGATGGGTGTTGCTTCTGCAAGAGTTTGATATAGAAATAAGAGACAGAAAAGGGACAGAAAATCAAGTAGCAGATTACCTGTCCCGAATAGAACCAGTAGAAGGGGCGTCCCTCCCTCTCACTGAAATCTCTGAAACCTTTCCGGATGAGCAACTGTTTGCCATCCAGGAAGTGCCATGGTTTGCAGACATTGCAAACTACAAGGCAGTGAGATTCATACCCAAAGAGTACAGTAGGGTGCAATCAAAGAAATTAATCACAGATGCAAAGTACTATCTTTGGGATGAACCATATCTCTTCAAGAGATGTGCAGACGGAGTAATCCGTAGATGTGTGCCCAAAGAGGAAGCACAGAAGATCCTTTGGCATTGCCATGGATCACAGTATGGAGGACATTTTGGAAGTGAGCGAACAGCCACAAGAGTCCTCCAAAGTGGCTTCTACTGGCCTACTCTCTATAAAGATTCCCGAGCATTTGTGCTTAATTGTGACAGTTGCCAAAGATCAGGCAACCTACCTCACAGTTATGCCATGCCTCAGCAAGGAATCTTGGAGATTGAGTTGTTGATGTATGGGGCATTGACTTCATGGGACCTTTCCCACCATCATACTCAAACACTTATATTCTGGTGGCAGTGGATTATGTATCCAAATGGGTGGAGGCTATTGCAACACCCACCAATGACACTAAAACAGTGTTAAAATTCCTCCAGAAACACATCTTCAGCAGATTTGGTATCCCTAGAGTGTTAATTAGTGATGGGGGCACTCATTTCTGCAATAAACAGCTTTATGCTGCTCTGGTTCGTTATGGAGTTAACCACAGGGTGGCTACTCCATATCATCCACAAACTAATGGGCAAGCTGAAGTCTCAAATAGAGAACTCAAAAGAATCCTGGAACGGACTGTAATTAACCGTAGAAAGGATTGGGCAAGAAGCTTGGATGATGCTCTGTGGGCATACAGAACAGCATTTAAGACCCTATAGGGACCTCTCCGTACCAGCTTGTGTATGGAAAGACGTGCCACTTGCCAGTGGAACTGGAACACAAGGCCTACTGGGCAACCAGATTCCTAAACCTTGATGCCAAGTTAGCTGGAGAAAGACGATTACTCCAGTTAAATGAGCTAAAGGAATTTAGACTCAATGCTTTCGAAAATGCAAAAATTTACAAAGAGAAAGCAAAAAGATGGCATGATAAGAAATTGTCATCCAGAGTCTTTGAGCCAGGACAGAAAGTTCTGTTATTTAATTCAAGGCTCAAATTATTCCCTGGAAAATTAAAATCCCGGTGGAGAGGTCCATATGTAATTACAAGTGTATCACCATATGGATACATAGAACTCCAGGATAGTGACTCCAACAAAAAGTTCATTGTTAATGGACAAAGAGTCAAACACTATCTTGAAGGAAATTTTGAGCAAGAGTGCTGATGAGCGGATAATTTATACGCTTTTTGGCATAGTTTTTATATAGTTTTTAGCAAGTTTAAGCTACTTTTAGGGATGTTTTCATTAGTTTTTATGTTAAATTCACATTTCTGGACTTTACTATGAGTTTTTGTGTTTTTCTGTGATTTCAGGTAAATTCTGACTGAAATTGAGGGATTTGAGCAAAACTCTGAAAAAGGCTGACAAAAGGACTGCTGATGCTGTTGGATTCTGACCTCCCTGCACTCGAAGTGGATTTTCTGGAGCTACAGAACTCCAAATGGCGCGCTCTCAACGGCGTTGGAAAGTAGACATCCAGGGCTTTCCAGCAATATATAATAGTTCATGCTTTATTCGAAGAATGACGACGTAACTTGGCGTTAAACGCCAAGTTCATGCTGCTGTCTGGAGTTAAACGCCAGAAAAACGTCATGATCCGGAGTTGAACGCCCAAAACACGTCATAACTCAAAGTTCAATGCCAAGAAATGCCTTAGCTCGTGGATTGATCAAGCTCAGCCCAAGCACACACCAAGTGGGCCCCGGAAGTGGATTTATGCATCAATTACTTACTCATGTAAACCCTAGTAGCTAGTCTAGTATATATA
Organism: Arachis stenosperma; assembly: GCF_014773155.1. Taxonomy (NCBI): domain Eukaryota; kingdom Viridiplantae; phylum Streptophyta; class Magnoliopsida; order Fabales; family Fabaceae; genus Arachis; species Arachis stenosperma. The sequence goes on from NC_080377.1 coordinate 29,214,080, forward strand.
GGACACTTATCTATTGTATTAGACATCTTTGGTCTCAGTTTTGTTTTATTCTTCATCTTAGGAGATCATTGATCACGTTAGGAGAGGGCTGGCCATTCGGCCATGCCTGAACCTTATGCTTATGTATTTTCAACGGTGGAGTTTCTGCACACCATAGATTAAGGGTGTGGAGCTCTGCTGTACCTCAAAGATTAATGAAGTTCTACTTTCTTTTATTCAATTCCTCTTTTATTCTTATTCCAAGATATTCATTCGTACCCAAGAACATGATGAATGTGATGAGTTAGATAACCCTCATCATCATTCTCACTGATGAACGCGCGTGATTGACAACCACTTTCGTTCTACATGCAAAGAAGCTTGAATGTGTATCTCTTAGATTCCCCAACAGAATCTTCGTGGTATAAGCTAGATGGATGGCGGCATTTATGAGGATCCAGAAAGTCCAACCTTGTCTGTGGTGTTCCGAGTAGGATCCTGGGAATTCGGAAAGTCTACCTTGTCTGTGGTGTCCGAGTAGGATTCCGGTAATGAATGACTGTGACGTGCTTCAAACTTGTAACCTGCTGGGCGTAGTGACAACGCAAAAGAATCAATGGATTCTATTCCAGTAGGGGAGGGAACCAACCGGTGATTGGCCGCACTGTGACAGAGTGCGTGAGCATTAGCTTTCACTGCGAGGATGGGATGTAGCTATCAGCCATGGGTGATGCCTCCAGACTGGTTAGCTGTGCGAGTGACAGCCGCATAGGATATTTCCCCGAGAGGATGAAAGTAGCCACAGTTGATGATGAACCCCTAAACAAAGCTTGCCATGGAAAGGAGTAAGAAGGATTGAGTAGAAGGAATAGGAGAGCAGGCGTCCGTGAGCTCTACAGCACCTCCATTCCGCTTATCTGAAATTCCTACCAATGAATCTACATAAGTATTTCTATCCCTTTTATTATTCCTTTTTATTTACAATCCAATAATCACAATTACCCTTTAATCCGCCTAACTGAGATTTACAAGGTGACCATAGCTTGCTTCATACCAACAATCTCTGTGGATTCGACCCTTACTCACGTAAGGTTATTACTTGGACGACCCAGTACACTTGCTGGTTAGTTGAACGGAGTTGTGAAGAAAATAAACAGTGCCCTAAGGGTATATTCATCTAAAATCTAATTACAATGAATTAGATCTAAGAATAAGAATCACAATTTCGTCCACCAAGTGCTCAAGACTGAGACTTAATTAAAACTCAGTAACAGTCCAGCTAATGACATTAAAGAAGCGCTTGCTGGGAGGCAACCCAGTTATTTCCTAAGTTATTTACTAATTAAATAAATTTTCTTTCTTTACAGGTTTAAGTTCAAGTATCTTCAAAGGTGAAATAGCAATTGGTTGAAGTCACAGAGTTACAGGGAAATTTGGAAGCTCACTGGCATGAAAAAGCCAGTAAGAAATACTTTGGGCGTTAAACGCCCAAAAGAAGCTCTCACTGGGCGTTTAACGCCAGTGAAGGTAGCCATGTGGGCGTTAAACGCCAGAAAGGAGCATCTTCTGGGCGTTAAACGCCAGAAAGATGCACCTTCTGGGCGTTTAACGCTAGTCTGCTAGCATCCTGGGCGTTCAGAAAAACGCCCAGTGAAGAAGGACTTCCTGGCATTCAACGCCAGAAAGAAGCACCAAATGGGCGTTGAACGCCCAGGAGAAGCAACATGTGGGCGTTAAACGCCCAAACCATGCAGCAGTTGGGCGTTTAACGCCAGGATGGTGGGGAGGAGGTACAATTTCGTTTTTCTTCATATTTTTTCAAACTTTTTATGTTTCAATTCATGATTTCTTGCATAAACATATTCCAAATTATTATTTTCAATTCCAAAAGTTTTGGATCCTAATTTCTAAAATCCAATTTTACAAATGTTTTAGATATATCTTAACCCAAAAAAACAAATGGCTTTCAAATCCAATCCATCATCTTTTCAAATTTGTTTTCAAAACTTAATTATTTCTTTTAAAATCTTTTTCAAAAGTAAATTTAAAATTTTATCTTTTAAATTATTATTCATATCTTTTTTTTAAAATTATATCTTTTTCTGATTATATCTTTTAAAAATCATATCTTCTATCTTATCTCTTTCTTATTTTTCGAAAATTTCCCACCCCCCTCCCTATATCTTGTGTTCGGCGCCCTCCTCATCATCACCTTCCTACAATTGCTCTCCTCCTATCCCTCTTCTTTCTTCTCTATTGCTTGAGGACAAGCAAAGCTCTAAGTTTGGTGTGGTTATCCGTGATCATCAAATTCATGGCCCCAAGAGGAAAGCAACCCACCCAAAAGGGCAAGAAAGAAAGCACTCCAAAGCCACTTTGGAATCAAGGGAAGTTCTTAACTAAAGAACATGCAGACCATTACTACAAGATAATGAGTCACAGATCAGTGATCCCGGAAGTCAGATTTGATCTGAAAGAAGATGAATATCCGGAGATCCAAGAGCAAATCCGAAACAGGCATTGGGAAATTCTGGCCAATCCTGAAACAAAAGTGGGAAGGAACATGGTTCAGGAGTTCTATGCTAATCTATGGCAGACAGACATGCAAAGACTAATTGGAGCTGCCCTCTTTGACCATCAGACCTTAGTCAGAGGAAAGATCATTCATACTAATTCTGACAAGATCAGGGAGATATTCAAGCTTCCTCAACTGAAGGATGACCCAGACTCCTTTAATAGGAGAATGATGAGGGTCAATAAAGGACTGGACAAGATTCTGGAGGATATATGCATACCTGGAGCCAAGTGGACCACCAGCACGACTGGAGTCCCAGTTCAACTAAAAAGGGAAGATCTAAAACCAGTAGCCAGAGGCTGGCTGGATTTCATTGGGCGCTCCATATTGCCCACCAGCAACCGTTCTGAAGTAACCATCAAAAGAGCTGTCATGATTCACTGCATCATGTTGGGAAAAGAGGTAGAAGTCCATCAGCTGATCTCATGTGAGCTATACAAAGTAGCAAACAGGAACTCTAAGGACGCCAGATTGGCCTATCCAAGCTTAATCTCTATGCTCTGCAAAGATGCTGGAGTGAAGATGGGAATAACTGAATATATCCTAATTGAAAAGCCCATTACTGGAATATCAATGGTCAGACAACAGCAACAAGATGATTCAACCAAGAGGAGAGCACAAGAAGCCCTCCCAGAACTGCCCCAATTCGAATATTGGGAACATCTTGAGGCTTCTATTTCCAGATTGCAAGAAGCTATGGATCAAATAAAGGAAGAACAGAATAATCAAAGTAGCATGATTTGCAAACTGCTCAAGGAACAGGAGGAGCAAGGGCGTGATCTAAGGGAGCTGAAGCGCCAAAAAATTAATCCCTGAAAAGTGCTCCACAGATTAAAAGAACATCTACTACTCAAAACAACAGGTTGCTGAGTTCCAATTTTCCTGCTTTAATTTAGTGATAGCGTTTTTTTTATTTTATTGAAATTCACCTTAGGAGATATTTAGTAGTAATTAGTATGTCTATTTTGATTTTATTTCCAATTAAGCTATAGTTTATTTTTCTCATCATCATCAGGCATGAATAAAGTAGTAGATTTTATTTTAGAATAAAGAAGTAATCTATATTTTTCGAGTTCTTAATAATAAAATTTATAATTAATTATATGTGGTGGCAATACTTTTTGTTCTCTGAATGAATGCTTGAACAGTGCATAATATGTACTTTGAATTTGATGAATATTGGCTCCTGAAAGGATGAGGAACACGAAAAATATCATTGATGATCTGAAAAATCATGAAATTGATTCTTGAAGCAAGAAAAAGCAGTTCAAAAAAAAAAAAAAGAGAAAGATATTCACAAGCCATGAGCACTAGCCAAGAGTAAAAAGGATCCAAGGCTTTGAGCATCTATGGATAGGAGGGCCCAAGGAAATAAAATCCAGGCCTAAGCGGCTAAATCAAGCTGTCCCTAACTATGTGCTTGTGTCATGAAGGTCCAAGTGAAAAACTTGAGACTAAGTGGTTAAAGTCGTGATCCAAAGCAAAAGAGTGTGCTTAAGAGCTCTGGACACCACTAATTGGGGACTCTAGCAAAGCTGAGTCACAATCTGAAAAGGTTCACCCAGTTATGTGTCTGTGGCATTTTTGTATCCGGTGGTAATACTGGAAAACAAAGTGCTTAGGGCCACAGCCAAGACTCATAAAATAACTGTGTTCAAGAATCAACATACTACACTAGGAGAGTCAATGATACTATCTGAATTCTGAGTTCCTAAGGATGCCAATCATTCTGAAATTTAAAAGATACAGGGAGATGCCAAAACTGTTCAGAAACAAAAAGCTACAAGCCCCGCTCATCTAATAAGAATCTAAGCTTCATTTAAAACTCTAAAATATTATTACTTCTTAATTTCTGTTAGAGCCTATTTTATTCATCTAGTTGCTTGAGGACAAGCAACAGTTTAAGTTTGGTGTTGTGATGAGCGGATATTTTATACGCTTTTTGGGGGTAATTTCATGTAGATTTTAGCATGTTTCAGTTAGTTTTTAGTAAAATAATATTAGTTTTTAGGCAAAAATTATATTTCTGGACTTTACTATGAGTTTGTGTGTTTTTCTGTGATTTCAGGTATTTTCTGACTGAAATTGAGGGAGCTGAGCAAAAATCTGAAAAAGGCTGACAAAAGGACTGCTGATGCTGTTGGATCCTGACCTCTCTGCACTCGAAATGGATTTTCTGGAGCTACAGGAGTCCAATTGGCGCGCTCTCAACGGCGTTGGAAAGTAGACATCCAGGGCTTTCCAGCAATATATAATAGTCCATACTTTGCGCGAAGATAGATGACGTAACTTGGCGTTGAACGCCAAGTACACGCTGCTGTCTGGAGTTAAACGCCAGAAAAACGTCATGATCCGGAGTTGAACGCCTAAAACACGTCATAACCTGAAGTTTAACGCCAAGAAAGGCCTCTACTCGTGGATAGCTTTAGTCTCAGCCCCAGCACACACCAAGTGGGCCCCAGAAGTGGATTTCTGCACCAATTATCTTAGTTTATTCATTTTCTGTAAACCTAGGTTACTAGTTTACTATTTAAACAACTTTTACAGACATTTTCTTGTACCTCATGACATTTTCAGATCTAAATTACATACTTTTGACGGCATGAGTCTCTAAACTCCATTGTTGGGGGTGAGGAGCTCTGCAGCGTCTCGATGATTTAATACAATTCCTTTGTTTTCCATTCAAACACGCTTGTTCTTATCTAAGATGTTTATTCGCGCTTAATTGTGAAGAAGGTGATGATCCGTGACACTCATCACCTTCCTCAATCCATGAACGTGTGCCTGACAACCACCTCCGTTCTACATCAGACTGAATGAATATCTCTTAGATTCCCCAACAGAATCTTCGTGGTATAAGCTAGATAGATGGCGGCATTCATGAGAATCCGGAAAGTCTAAACCTTGTCTGTGGTATTCCGAGTAGGATTCCGGGATTGAATGACTGTGACGTGCTTCAAACTCCTGAGGGCTGGGCGTTAGTGACAGACGCAAAAGAATCAATGGATTCTATTCCAACCTGATTGAGAACCGACAGATGATTAGCCGTGCTGTGACAGAGCATAGGAACGTTTTCACTGAGAGGATGGGAAGTAGCCACTGACAACGGTGACACCCTACATAGAGCTTGCCATGGAAGGAATCTGCGTGTGAAAAGAGGATTTCAAGGAAAAGTTGAAGTCAAAGGACAAAGCATCTCCAAAACTCCAACACATTCTCCATTACTGCACACAAGTAACGCTAATACTCTTTATTATTCCAACTTACAATTTTAAGTAGTTTGGCTTTTTACAAGTAAAATCCAATTAATCCTATTGACCTCCTGACTAAGATTAATAAAATAAACATTGATTGCTTCAAGCCAATAATCTCCGTGGGATCGACCCTTACTCACGTAAGGTATTACTTGGACGACCCAGTGCACTTGCTGGTTAGTTGAACGAAGTTGATCTTGGACCAGGGTCTATTATCATATTCTATAAAGAGATACAATTTCGTCCACCAATTGGTAATTGAAGATTGTTAGTTAGCTTGAACTCCACTAAATCTAGTCTTTCGCTAGGATTTGACTAGGACTTATGGACTAGAGTTAATTTTTCTCACTTGACTTTCCTTCAATTGTTAGAGGATAACTAAGTGAGAGAAATAGACATTTACCATCACATTTGAGGAATGCAATGAGGATAGAAATTCTAATTCCTACCCCTAGCCAAGGTTTCTTATTGATTGGTTGACTTTTCTCTTGTTAACTTTGGTTCCCTATTTCTCTTAGCTTAATTCCTTGTCTTTAGTTATATGCTATTGCCATTGCTATCCTTTTGTTGCATGCTTATTAGTTAATTAATTGTTGATTGATATTTCAATTGCTTTAATTAGTTGTTAGTTGTTCATTCCCTTTAAATTCTAGTCACTTTACTTTTTCCACACTCAACTTTAAAGCCCCCCAAAATTCCTAACCAATGAGTACATTCCATTGTAATTCATAGGAAAAATGACCCGGGATTCAACTCCCAGTAATTGATTTGATTGTTGAGATATTCTTCTAAACTTTGACTCGGGGTTACTTGTCAGTTTAGGCTATACTTGCAACATTGAGTTGAAAAGTCCTTTGGTAATTTCTATGCCGGCATTTATCCCGCGTCAAGTTTTTGGTGCCGTTGCCGAGGAATTGCAAATGTGCACTTATTATTGGTTATTGTGCATATGTGAATATTGTGAATATGTTTGCCTTTTGCTTCTTTGTTAGTTTTTGCTAGTTTTAGGAGTTTGTTTTTGTTATTTCTTATTAGTGTTTGTTTTTATTTTTTGTTGCTACTATGAATTCTCATCCCTTTGGCTATGAGTTTGATTCTAAATATGCTGTAGAAAATAGAAATTACAATGAAGGTTTGCATCAAGGATGGAAAAATCAAAGGTAGGAGGAACCTCAAGCATATGAACAATCTTCATGGCAACAACCTCCTCCGGTATACTATGAGAATTATCCAAATTATGATGCATACCAATCTAATGGATATGGTGGACCTCCTTGTGATTATCAACCATAACCACCATATGCTTATGAACCCTCTCAAGATAGCTTTCAACCTTATTCACATGCCCCATACCACCAAACACCTCCACATGATCCTAACCTCTATCCACCATACCAACAACCATATGAGCCATATGAACCATACTTAGAATCACCACAATTCCAATATCAATACTCTTAAGAACCACCACCTCCATACTATTACCAAGATGAACCACCTTCCTATTATGAACCCTTTCTCCCAAACAATGAACCCTCCTATCCATCCCAAACCCCAACGGATAACACTCTCATTTCAATTCTCCAAGACCAAAGGGAGCTTCATGCTATTCTTCAAGAGGTAGTAACCAATTTAGTCTCCCAATGCTTAGACACTTAAAGCACTCCCATGGCTACATGTGGAGAATCAATTGAAGAGCAAAGTATGAAAGAGAGGTTAGAAACTAAAGTAGAGGATAAGGAGTGGGATTTTGTATCAGAACAAGTGGAGAAAGCCAAAATCATTGAAGAGGAAGAAGTGGTTGAAGATTTAGGAGATGTTGAATGGCCATAGGAATCTAGAGTTGTAAAGCCTTCTTCTGAGAAGTTTGAAATTGGTGTTGAAGAGAGTGCACAACCTCCAAAGCATATTGTGAATGAAGAAGTGGAAGAAGTTGAGCAAGCAACAAGTCCTCTTAGTGACGATGATCCCGCACCAAAATATGATCCTTTTGAGTTTGAAGAATCTTCTCCCATTGAATTTGAGGTTGATGTTGAGATGAATTTTACTCAACCTCCAACTTATGACTTGAGTGATAGGGAAGAGCTAGAAGAATTTGGTGAGAAAGAGGTTGAATTTGAATAAGCTTGCCAAAAGGTGGAAGTAAATAAAGAAGATCACAAGGGAGTGGAACTTGAAAAACCATTGGAAAAACCTATCCCCAAGCCATCGCCATCTATTCTTTCAATCAAGTGGGTAAATTTCTTATCCCTAAGCTTTCTTATTCTACTTGAATATGGTTTGCTTGAGATCGATGGTCAACTTAAAGCTCTTTGTGGCTTTAAGATCAAAAGGGAGATGGTTAGTGGTTGGAAACACCATTCTAGGTTCATGATGGTTGCCTCATCAAAGTTTAAGTGCAATGGTTGGTGTAGAGCTAGATTACTTGGGTCTAGGAAGATATTTGTGAGCTTAAATGAGAATTTGGATTGCTTGCCACCCAATTGAAATTGTGATGATCAACTTGAAGATGGGTGTAGAAACAAGATTTGGGACCCCAGAATATATGAAGATCAACTTTGGGAGCTCATGGCTTGTGAAGAACTTCATTAAGGCTTTGTGCAATTAATTAGTAATCTTGGAGCATTTTGGAGATCTAAGCGTTGTTAGAAGTTCAAGGATGAGTATAAGCACAAACCACCATGACAAGGAGCTTTCCAATCGTCCAACTTAAGGACTATAAATAAAAGTGTTAGGTGGAAGACACCCCACCATGGTAAACTCTTGCCATTCTCTCTTGTATATATAGTTGATGAATGAATTGTGTTTCCATTGTTAGGTATTTTTCTTCTTGATATAACTTTTGTATATATTGCTCTTAGATGTTAGTTTTCTTGGTAGAATTTTTGTTTTAAGTCACATGTTTGAATAATTGACAATCTTGTTGAAAATCTTGTTTTGAGTTGCATTTTATTTGAATTACTTAGTCGAATGTTTGAATAGTTTTTAGAAGTTAAGGATTTTGTTAATTTAGAAATTTGGTTGGTTTTAAAATATAAATAGTTGGGTGAAAAATTATGTTTATGTTTGAGTCTAAAAAAAATTCATCATGCGTACGCATGCTTAATGATGCGCCCGCATAACCCTAAAATTGGACCATCTCGCATGCGGAGCCATTAGCTGCGTATGCGAGTGGGCCAAACAAAGGCTACCCTCTGCGTACAAGATGTTTACGTATGCAACTTTTCATTCGCATTCCATCCATCCGCTTGCACGGTCCTGTACTTGCGTACGCAGCCCCACTAACTTTTCTCATTGTGCGTACGCACGCTCGCAAAAAAAATAAAAAATAAGAGAGTCCTATTTTAGTTCCTCTCATATTCTTTTTGTTTATTTTTCTATTTTAGTGTACTAGGTGGTTAGGTAAGTTATCTTTTGGTGATAAGTGTTGGATTAATGAATTGATTAGTTGATTGTGCTTAGACATTGGTGCTGATCACCGACGTGATGCTATTTTAGAATCGTTGTTGTGAATATTCATTATTGGAATCCTTTATTGGGTTATGATTTATTGCTTCGTACTGAGTTTTGAATGTTGAATATTTGTTCATACCAAGTACTTATGACATTGCCTTCAAGAATGTTTTTGGATTTCTAAATTGCATGTTGTGGCCACTATGTGATTTGATTTTATTATATGTTATTAAGCAATTTACTTCTATTTGATGCATTTGTGTTAGGTGATGCTTGCTTATGGTGATTTTTATTTACATCACCAAGTTTGTGCATCGATATTGTGGAATTGTGAAATTGGATTGTAAGATCACCTAGGAACAACTTTTTGAAATTTTCAAGCTATATGGACCATGCTTGCTATGTGATTGATTTTACCTTATATCTCTTTTATTTTAAGTTGCACAGCGCCCATGTGTCCCACTTTATGTCAATTAGGTAATGCAAACAATAAAAATTCAATGTGTGTCATTGATTGATGTGTGATTTCTATAATTTCATTTGGTTTATTGAATTCTCTTGCACATCAACCAATTTCCATTTATTATCCATTTCACAATCACTTGATTCTTGCTTGAATGCTTTCATACTTCTCTATTACTTGTTTGTTTGTCTTAACCTACAAGTTTTCTTTGAAGTATTTCAAGCACACTAGAATGAGTGAAATGTATACTTCTTTTTGTGTACATGTGACATAGATTACAATGCTAGTGTGTGAGGTCTATCCCGCATGCAACTTAGAATTCACGCACTATTTTCACCAATGTCACAACCTTTTTGTCTCACTTCATTTTAGTAATCATTACCTCATTCTAACCAAATATGCTTTCTTGTTTTCAAATTTGCTCATCTTACTTTAGTCTGTTTCCTATCTTTCAGGATGATTCACCATAAGCAACAAGGAAAACAGAAGAAAGAACATACAGCAACCGGTTGATCCACCAGCTGAAGGTGGAAGTCTGTGTAGTCGCCATACCCCCTTGCTCATCTTTGAATGCATCGAGGACGGTGTAAACTTTTAAGTGTAGGGAGGTCGTCTGACCAATCGGCCAATCTTGGGTGAAATTTTCTAATCCCAACACTTCCATATTTATTTTTTTTGTTATTACCATGTCTTTTAGAATTTTAGCCTCATTTTCTTGGTTTGCATATATATAATAAACTTAGTCAAAATAATGAAATTTTTCAAAAATTTTATCTATATGGCATTGACTTCCAAAATTGATTTGAGTTGATATGTTTTTCATTGAACTTGCTTGAATTATATATTGTGGAACATGATTTTTGAGCTAAGAACACACAACCATGTGAGTTTTGAGCTTAATTGTGTGGTTGCATCATATAACCACTATTTTCATTCTTGTGTGTGTTATTCTCTTTCTATGATTATAATCTTTGAATTGTTTGATTCTTTATGTCTATTATTTTGTGTATAAATACATTTATATGATTGAGGCCTTTATTTTATTTGAGCTTACTTACCCAAATAGCCTTATCCTTTTATCCACCTTTGTTAACCAATTTTGAGCCTATTTTAATCCTCTTTTCACTATAAGAAAAGAGAGCTATTTTAACACTTTTTTTTAACAGCCATAATTAAGTGTAAAAATTAATAGATATTTTTGATAAATATCACAAATGTCAAACTATCTATGTTTTCATGATGAATAATTTAATCGTAGAAAATTACTCCTCAATTTTGACACTCATTTATTTTCAATTCACACCACTATTCCTCTTCTTCTCTGGGCTCCGTCAATTTTGGCATCACACTGCTCTCAGTTTGGGATCATACTATTCATTCTTTATCTTCAAAATCTCAGTTTATTTTTTAGTTTCAAGATCTCATCTCATTCTTTGTTGAAAATTTTTGTTGAGAAATTTTTATGGTCAATAAGTGTCAAAATAAATAGTATTTTTGACAGTTAATAAGTATTACAGAAAATATATTCTCAAATTTTTCTAACAAATTATTTTTGACAGCCAATATTTATCAAAATAAGATTTAAAATTTTTTCACAATTACTTATATGTTAAAAATGCTATTTTTGACAAAACTTTTATCAATATGTTTTCATAGTTAAAATAGTGTCAAAATTTGTTTTTTTTTTTTGACAAATTTTAGTTCTTTTTTGACACATATAACCCTAAAAAAATCTATATTGTTGTAGTGTTTGTTCTTAATTTTATCACTTCACTACCCCTAAGTGAAAAACAATAAATGTCCTTAATTAGCTTAGGCGAGTGAGAATGTGTATCATTCAAGTGTGGAGAAGTTTGGGAACATTGGTAGAGATAAAAGTATATTTTTATATGTTTATTGAAGATCTTAGAAATTGGGTACATACTCATGCATTAAATGTTTAAACCATATGCATTGATACTTTTGTATATATTTTATTTTGAAAAGAAAAAAATAAAAAAAGAAAGAAGAAAAAGAAAAAGATAAAAAAGAAAGCAATAAGAAGGGGACAAAATGCTCCAAAGAAAAGTAATAAGAATAATGTATATAGGATGTGAATTGAAAAGAATGCATTAGTGTGTGAAAAAGTGAAGAATGGGTAGTTAGGTTTGCATTTGAATTGTATAGATTGTTATATATGCTAGGTGAGAGTTTAAGTTAATCAAAGATTCAAATTTCAAGCTCACTTGACCATATATAATCTTACCTTGACCTTAGCCCCATTACAACCTTTGGATAAGTCATCATGATATTTGTATGCATGCATTGAATAATTGTTGATTGTTAGATTAAAAACAAATCTTAAAAAGCATGATTAGAAGAGAATTGAGTGAATCAACCCTAAACACTTGAGCAACTAAAGCATATACACATCCAGTGAGGGGTTCAATTGCTCACTTCTATGCTTCCATCGATTATTATTTCTTATCTTGTAAGTTGTAAACTCTTCTCTAAGAACTCTAATCAATTGTCGAATTTGACTTGGGTAGGATTGCCTTAGCCCTTATGTTCATATATGTATTCTTGGAAATTGATTTATTTTGACCAAGTAGTTGCATGCATTTAGGTACATTGCATATAGGTAGTTTACTTTCAATAAATATTGATACCTCTTTTTTTGTCTTTCTTGATTTTAGCATGAGGACATGCTATTGTTTAAGTATGGGGAGATTGATAAACCATAATTTTATGGTTTATTTTGTATTGAATTTGGTGGATTTCATCAACTTTTCCTACATTTATTCAATGAAATAGCATAGTTTTATGAATTCTTTCGAATTTGTACTTAAGATTGAAAACATCTTTTTAGGCCCTTAATTTGATAATTTTAATTCATTTTAATTCCATTCGACGCCTTGATGTGTTTGATGAAGTAATTTCAGATTTCTAAGGCAAGTATGGATTGAAGGAGTGTGGAGAAAGAATGTAAAAGAGAAGAATTCACGAAGAAATGAAGTTTGGAGTGTTTTGCAACCATGCGTATGCATGGTCAAGCATGCGTACACACAAGAATTGATGAGTACGCATGAATGCCATCATGTGACTCATAAAAGAAAAGACGCTAGAGGCGATTTTTGTACCTGCCAAAGCCCAATCCAACTCATTTCTGAAGTAATTTAAGGCCAAATTCAAGAAGGATGAAGGAAGAAAAATTAGGTTAAGTTAGAAACATGCTTTAGGTTATGTTCTAGAGAGAGAAGCTCTCTCTTCTCTCTAGAATTAGGGTAGATTAGATTAAGTTCCTCTTAGGTTTAAGTTTTATTTCTTGTTTTAGTTTTCCTAGCAATTTCTTGTTGCTACATCTTGGTTCTTTTAGCTTACATGTTATTTCCTTTATTTTGGCACTTTTATGTTCATGCACTATTGTTAGATTTTGATTTCTATTAATTCAATTTGATGTTTCTTTGTCTATTGTTGTTTAATTGAGTTGCTATTATTGTTATCTTGCATTTGTTAGCTTTAGATTTTATTAATTCTTGCTATTTATTATGCTTTCATTTTATGCCTTCCACGTGTTTGATAAAATACTTGGTTGGATTTTAGAGTAGATTTTTATACTCTTGGCTTGTGATTGAAGACTTAGGTGCGTTGATGTCATTAACGTCCAGTGCCATTGGTGATTTAGGGTTGTTATTTGGTTTATGACCAGTTATGACTTAACCCTCCGATGTTAGAGGAAAACTAAGTGTAATTAACTCTTTGTAATTATTATGTTATGGTCAATGATACAAGATGGGAATCCTTAACTCTTGATCCTTGCCATAAGTATCCTTTTAGTATTTATATTATCTTAGTTGCTAGCTTTGCTTTCTTGTTATTTACATTTCTTGTCTATCATTTCAAAAACCACTAAAAAAATTCTTCATAACCAATAATATGCACACTTCCCTACAATTCTTCGAGAGACGACCCGAGATTTAAACTTTAATTAAGGGTTGATTGTAGGTTTGGATTTATACTTCAACGAGATTATTTTTGTGAAAATTTTAAACTGACTATTTCCTTGTATCAGCCCTCATGATCGAACGTCAACTGATCAACAGATGATGTCAGTTGCCCAATGGATGTAGTCAGCTGATCCCAATAATCCCGTGGAGGAAAATAATATCCCTGAGGCATCTCAGCTGCTCCTCTTCACCTTTAAAGGAGCATAACTTGAGCTACAAACGTCCAAATGACTTGCTTTTAGGGGCGTTAGAAAGTTACATCAAGAGCTTTCCAACGATATATAATACTCCATAGTTGACATGAGTCTCACATAGCTTCCTCATGCAACCAAAGCATGCCATAAACAAGCCAATTTGGGCCACTCTTGAAGGAAAAATACATGCCGTTTGACGTGGAATTCTTCACGTGCCACTGTTGGACCAAATAGAGAATAATTTGAGGCAACAAAGGGGCAGCGTGGGACATGAGTTCCTTATGTAGGACGTGAGTTTCCTTGCTGATGCGTGCAGCATCTTGTACTCTTTTTCTTAGCATTTTCTAGTTGGTTTTAGTTAGATTTTATTTAGTTTTACTTGATTTTAGTGCAAAAATCCACTTTGAATGCCACTTTGAGTTGTTTTAGTATTTTTATTATTTCAGGTGATTCGGAGCAATTTGCCAGAGTTTGGAGCAAAAAGGACCAAAGCCAGCAACACCCCCCTAGGCGCTAAATGCCCAACTGGCGTTTAACGCCAACAAGAGTATAAACCAAAATGCCACTGCCCCCCATTGGGCGTTAAACGCCCAATATGGTGTTTAACACCAGCAGCAATCCAAATTCCCTCCTCTTTTGGCTTCTCAAGTGGATTTAGCATTTAGTATTAGTTATGTTTTATTTTCTTTTTGTAATTTTTAATTACAAACAATATCTTTTACTTTTAGAATTTATTATTTTATTTTATTTCCAAATCAAATTAGGTTAGTATAAAAGGGAAAAGATCTCTTGTAGACGGATCTTTTCTCTTCCGCACTTTTTAGAACCCTAGTTTCTCTGTAAGTCATGAGCAACAAAACCTCTTGGTTAAGGTTAGGAGCTTTGTTTATTTCTATGGATTAAGATTATTATTCTTCTATTTTAATTAATGTATTTATTCAATTTCAAGGATTGTTTTCGTTCTTAATCTTATGAATTTGGGTGGAACAAGAGTATGAACCTTATTCTACATGAGTTCTTGTGATTCTTGAGAGTTATCTCCCTTGAACAACAGCTTGAAAACAAATTTCTCCTAAATTGATAATTACATGAACTTATTGGGATATGTGACATATAATCCTGTTAGCTTTGGGTAATTAGGGTTTTTGTGGCCATAAACTAGTTTTTGAGCTTAACCCTCTAATAAGAATTAAGTGACCACGAGAGTGGCGGTTAATGAAGGTTAGAGGAGGCTAAATCACTAAGAGATTAGGGTTACAGTTTGCCATGGAATGAATCATACATTGTTAAAATATTTGGCAAGAACTTTTAATCCGGAAAGATAAACATCTCCGAAGCCTTAGCTATTTTCTCGCACTATTTTACACCAAACCTTTTTATCTGCTTTATTTACTTTCGTATTTACTATTTCATGCGAATTGCAACCTTCAAAACTCTTTTCTGTTCGCCTAACTAAGTCCTATTAGATAGCCATTGTTGCTCAGTCTGACAATCCTCGTGGGATCGATCCTCATTCACTTGAGGTATTACTTGGATTACCTGGTGCACTTGACGATTAAGCTATGCAGAATCCTAATTCACGCACTAAGTTTTTAGCGCCATTGTCGGGTATTGTTTGTGATTGACAACTTGTAGTTGTCTAGTTACTTAGATTAGGTATTTTTCTTAGTTTTGTTTATTTGATTTTTCTTTTAAATTTTTATTTTATCTTTATTTAATTTCCCTTAATTTCTTATTTTACGTTTGGTGTCCCGTTAGATTTTTTCCTTTTTTAATTTCAAAAATTTTAGAGTCTTTTTCTTTTTTCCTGAAAATTTTAAGTTATTTTCTCAGTCCTATTTTCGAATTTTTTTAGTTAGTTTCTTGCTTTAATTTATTTTATTTCTTCTTTTTTTAGATATCTCACTGAGAGCTCTCTATACCTTGACAGAGAGACTCCCACTTTTGTCTGTCTCTTGTTTGTTTATGAGAAGGAACAGGGATTAAGAACCATTTCTTGAGTTTGATTCTGAACCTAAGAGGACCTTGGGGTGGCGTTTACAACAAGATAGGGCTTACAAAGCTAGAGAGAATCTCAAGGAGACTTTTGAGAAGGAAGTTAAAGAGCTCTCCATGGATCCTAATGGTGAAAATCTGAACGCTAATGAGCAAGCAAGGAGGATGCTTGGTTCATATATTGCACCCACTTCTGACTTCTATGGGCACAGTATAGCTGTACCTACTATTGATGCAAATAATTTTGAGCTTAACCCTCAACTGATCACTATAGCACAACAGAATTGCTAGTTTCAAGGTCTTCTGCAGGAGGATACTAATTTATTAATATCCAACATTCTGCAAATCTGTGACATTATAAAGATAAATGGAGTGAATCCTAAGGTCTACAAGCTCATGTTCTTCCCATTTGATGTGAGGGACAGAGTAAAATAGTGGCTTGATTCTCAGCACAAGGAAAGCCTGGACACGTGAAAAAAGGTGGTTATTGGATTTTTGACCAAATTTTTTTCACCTCAGAAGCTTACTAAGCTTAAGGTGGATGTCCAGACCTTTAAACTGAAAGATAGAGAGTCCCTCTATGAGGAAGAAAGCAGTCATGGAGGTGGACGCACTGGATGCCATCTTGGCTCAGAACAAGATCATGTCCCAGTAAACTAGCATGATCTCTCAGCACTTAACAGGGATGTATGTCTCAGCTATCAATACTCAAGATGCATCCTATGACATGATTGGGAACTACAACCAAGGGGATGCATGTGGCTATGCTCAACCCACCACTGAGCAAGTTAATTACATGGGAAACTCCTCCAAAAATCCCAATAATAACCCATATTTGAATACTTTTAATTAGGAATGGAGGAATCACCCTAACTTTGGGTGGAGGGAGCAGCCATAGAAGCCCCAACAACGCTTCAACAACAACCAGGGTGGATAGAATCAAAATAGGTTTAAAACCAGTAGTTCTAACCCTCTCAGCAGTAGTAAGGATACTCTCAGAGCCAATACACTCCTAACTTAGCCACAATAGTTGTTGAACTTTCCAAGACTACTCACAGCTTTATGCAAGAGACAAGAGCTTCAATTCAGAACTTCGAAGTACAAGTGGGTCAATTGAGTAAAAAGATACCTAAGAGACCTCCTAATATTCTTCCCAGTAACACAGAGGTAAATCTAAGAGAAGAGTGTAAGGCCCTTGACATGACCAAGGTGGTCGAGCCTAAGGAGGTGCATGCTGCTGAGGAATTGAAAAAGAAAAAGGCTCAAGAACAGACAGAAAAAGCACTGCTACAGCATTGGTGGCACAAGAGCCTGAAGTACAACACTCTCAGAAACTTTAAGAGGAGACCAAGGTTGAACAATTCACTCAGTTCTTAGAAATCTTTAAAAAGCTGCACATCGATATTCCTTTTGTTGAGGTGTTGGAGAAGATGCCTCCCTATATGGCCTTTATGAAAAGCATACTCTCTGAGAAGAAGGCCTTGAAGGGAGATGAAACTGTGGTCTTGACTAAGGAGTGTAGTGCACTGATTCAGAGGAAGCTACCCAAGAAGATGCCATACCCCAGAAGCTTCCTAATTCCCTGTACCATTAGGAATATTACATTTTAGAAAGCACTATGTGACTTTGGTTCAAGCATAAACCTGATGCCTCTCTCTGTATTAAAGAAGTTGGGGATCTAAGAGATGCAGCCTACAAGAATAGCACTGGAGATGGCTGACAAGTTTCAGAAGCAAGCGTTTGGGCTAGTGGAGAACATATTGGTAAAGGTTGGAGAACTATTCCTCCTGGCAGATTTTGTGATATTGGACATGGGTGAGGATACAAATGACTCCATCACTCTAGGAATGCCATTCCTAGCCACTAGAAGAGACCTAATTGATGTTGAGAGAGGTGAATTTGTGCTAAGGTTACATGAGGATTGGATGGTCTTCAAGGTTTTCAAACCTCTACCACTCTCTGACAAAAGAGGTACCTGCATACAGAGCTCAGTGGTTAAGCCTTCTCACTTGGTGGAAAGCCATACAGTTTCCCTTAACATCAAACCTAAGTTTGGTGCTGGGCATTCACCACCCACGAAAGATGAAGGAGTCCCCAACAAGAAAGTACCTAAGGGCTGGAGGAACAAGAAGATTCCTACTATAGACTTATCACCTGGCATGAAGGTGGAGTTCACAAGAAGCCCAGTCATAGCACATACTGTGAACAGGATCCTGTCTCTAGAGCATGTTGAACTAATTCATGAGAGCACAGGAAATAAGTTCACAATGAGGGGTGAAGATCTGAGCCCCTATGATCCTCATCTTTAGAGGAGCTGACCGTCAAGCTAGTGGCAGTAAAGAAGCGTTTCTTGGGAGGCAACCCAATCACAAGTATCCTTTGGTCTGTTTCAGTTTTATTTCAGTTTAATTTTATTTCATTTTATTTTTCATTGTTCTTTAAAGTTTTCCTAGTTTTTCTAATTTTTGTGATCATGTACAGCGCTCAAAACAGGGACAGGAAGACTTAGACAGAAAAAAAAGAACACCTTAGAGGAAACCTAATGGGGGCACTAAATGCTAGAGAGGGCGTTTAGCGCTATGAGGGGAGCATGGCTTGGTCGTTTCATGCCCATCTTGGGCGTATACTTCAATTTTAGCACCCCCTTGGGGCACTAAACGCCAGCCCTAGCGTTTAACACCAGGGGTGCTCGTCCCATTTAAAAAAAAAGAGAGAGGTTGATCCCCTGCTGGCGTTAAACGCCAGAACTGGCATTTAGCGCCTGACAGGGCAATTTCAAATTTGAGGAAGTGTTTTGGTCATTAGATAAACCCTAACTCCAACCACTTTATCCCTTCAAACTTATACATACTCTCTCTCCTCCTTACCCACTTTTCCATCCACATTCATCCATCCCATCACCCATCACTTTCCTTGATTCTCTCAACTCACCTCCCACCCCACCCAATCTACTCTCATCTATCCCATCAATATCTCCTCCCAACAACCCAAAATTCAAATTTAATTCATCCCCCACCCATTCCCATGACCGTACCACCCTCCTACCCCACCTATAAATACCCCACTTCCCTTTTCCCTTCTTCCCCTTTTTCCTTAGCTAAGGCCGAAACCCCCTTCTCCATTATCCTTTATCTCTTTTCTTGTTCTTTTATTTTCCTTTCCTTAGTTTCTTTTCTTAGTTTTCTCGAGGATGAGCAAACCTTATAAGTTTGATGTTGGGCGCTCCATTTTTTCTTCATTTCACTATCTCCATGGTACCCAAGACCGGAGAATCCTCCTCAAGAGAAAGGAAAGAGAAGGCTCCTACCTTTGATCCATGGGATTTCACATGGTTCCTTTCCAAGACACATGAGGACCACTTTTATAAGGTGGTGCACAAGAAGAAGGTGATTCTCGAGGTCCACTTTGATTTGAAGCCAGATGAGTACCTGGAGATCCAGTACCAGATTTTGAGATGGGGTTAGGATGTTCTGGCCAACCCCGTGACTGAGGTTGGAGTATTGATGGTGCGGGAGTTCTATGTCAATGCTTGGGTTACTTACAAGCATGTCATAGGTGTGAACCTGGAGGCAAAGAATTGGCACACCATGGTCAGAGGGCATGTTATAGATTTCAGCTCGAAAAGTGTGAGGGTGGCATTGCAGTTACCACCATCCAAAGAGGACCCTCATTCATACAATTATAAGGTCAATACTGAACAGTGGTTGGATCATGTTCTTGTTAATATTTACCTCCCCAGAGCTTAGTGGAGGAGGGATTCTAGAGGTAAGCCATACCAGCTGGGTAGGCATGACCTCAAGCCAGTTACAAAAGGATGGTTGGAGTTCGTCCAACGTTACATCCTCTCTACGAGTAACCGTTCTGAGCTTATAGTCGAGCGAGCAATGATGATTCACTCTATCATGCTTGGCAATGAGGTGGAGGTGCACGAGGTGATCCCTCAGAAGTTCTACAAGATAGCTGACAAGTCCTCCACCACTGTAAGACTGGCTATCCCTCATCTCATCTACCACCTATGTGCAGTAGCTGGAGCTCACATTGATGGAGATACCCTGACAGATGTCGAGAGACCGATCACAAAGAAGGGTATGGAGCACGCTAGAGAGCTTGGGCATAGACCACAATAGGATCTAGTTCCACCGCCTCAGCAGGATCTTCCAGAGATGCCTCAGGGAGTCTATTTTACTCCCCGTGACTACTAGGACCATTTGACCACATCCGTAAGAGAACTAACATCTTCTGTTGATCAGCTGAGGATAGAGTATCAGGATCACTCTGCTCTTCTCCACCAGCTCATAGAGGAGCAGAGGAGGCAGGGGTGCGACAGAGAGGAGCTGAAGCTCTAGAGAGGATTCTTCGGAGGGAGCAACAGCCACCATGACTGAGGTGGTTGAGTTTCATTCTCCTTCCTTTATCTTATTTTCATTTTTTAGTATTTTATTTTATTTTCTGTTCTCTATTATGAGTTTGTATGATCACTAGTAGGAGTTTCTTGCTTTCTAGTTTAGTTGTTTATTTTAATATTTTGTTTATTTTAAAAAAGATGTCTCATGTATTGTGCAATGAGCTTAAAAAAAAATCAAAAGAAAAAGTACTAAAATGCATGAGATTTTGAGTTATATATATATATATATATATATATATATATATAGTTATTCTAATTACTTTGATGTGGTGACATTATCTTTAATTCTAAATGTATGAATGATGAGCGGATAATTTATACGCTTTTTGGCATTGTTTTTAGGTAGTTTTTAGTAAGTTCAAGCTACTTTTAGGGATGTTTTCATTATTTTTTTATGTTAAATTCACATTTCTGGACATTACTATGAGTTTGTGTGTTTTTCTGTGATTTCAGGTAATTTCTGGCTGGAATTGAGGGACTTGAGCAAAACTCTGATAGGAGGCTGACAAAGGACTGCTGATGCTGTTGGAATCTGACCTCCCTGCACTCGAAATGGATTTTCTGGAGCTACAAAACTCCAAATGGCGCGATCTCAACGGCGTTGGAAAGTAGAAATTCAGAGCTTTCTAGCAATATATAATAGTCCATACTTTATTCGGGAATTGACAACATAAACTGGCGCTCAACGCCAGTTCCATGTTGTTGTCTGGAGTAAAACACCAGAAACACGTCACGACCCGGAGTTGAACGCCCAAAACACGTTACAACTTGGCGTTCAACTCCAAAAGAAGCCTCAGCTCGTGGATAGATCAAGCTCAGCCCAAACACACACCAAGTGGGCCCCGGAAGTAGATTTATGCATCAATTACTTACTCCTGTAAACCCTAGTAGCTAGTCTAGTATAAATAGGATAATTTACTATTGTATTGGACATCTTTGGTCTCAATTTTATTTTATTATTCATCTGAGGAGACTATTGATCACGTTTTGGGGGGCTGGCCATTCGGCCATGCCTGAACCTTTCACTTATGTATTTTCAACGGTGGAGTTTCTACACACCATAGATTAAGGGTGTGGAGCTCTGCTGTACCTCAAGTTTCAATGCAATTACTATTATTTTCTATCCAATTCGATTTATTCCTAGTCTAAGATATTCATTGCACTTTAACTTGATGAATGTGATGATCCGTGACACTCATCATCATTCTCACCTATGAACGCGCGTGATTGACAACCACTTCCGTTCTACCTTAGACCGGACGCATATCTCTTGGATTCCTTAATCAGAATCTTCGTGGTATAACCTAGAATTGATGGCGGCATTCATGAGAATCCAGAAAGTCTAAAACTTGTCTATGGTATTCCGAGTAGGATTCTGGGATTGAATGACTGTGACGAGCTTCAAACTCCTGAAAGCTGGGCGTTAGTGACAGACGCAAAAGAATCAAGGGATTCTATTCCAACCTGATTGAGAACCGACAGATGATTAGCCGTGCTGTGACAGAGCATTTGGACCTTTTTCACTGAGAGGATGGGATGTAGCCATTGACAACGGTGATGCCCTACATACAGCTTGCCATGGAAAGGAGTAAGAAGGATTGGATGAAGTAGTAGGAAAGGAGAGATTCAGGAGGAGCACAGCATCTCCACACACCTATCTGAAATTCCCACCATGGAAATACATGAGTAATTTTATCTTTATTTTATGTTTATTTACTATTATTTGATTTTCCAAATTCCATAATTTATTTAAATCTGCCTGACTGAGATTTACAAGATGACCATAGCTTGCTTCATACCAACAATCTCTGTGGAATCAACCCTTACTCACGTAAGGTTTATTACTTGGACGACCCAGTACACTTGCTGGTTAGTTGAACGGAGTTGTGTCCACACATAGCAAAGAGCCATTATTATGAAATAAATTCCATACAAAAACAAAGAGTACAACTTTGATGATCACAATTTCGTCCACCAAGTTTTTGGCGCCGTTGCCGGGGATTGTTCGAGTATGGACAACTGACGGTTCATCTTGTTGCTCAGATTAGGTAATTTTCTTTTTGTTTTAATTTCAAATTTTTTTTTCAAAAATCTTTCAAAAATTTCTCATCTGTTTTCGAAAATTATTCTAAATTTTTAAGAATGAATTCTAGAGTTTCACAAGTAACATGTTGATGCCTGGTTGGCTGTAAAGCCATATCCAAACGCCCTTGGATTGAGGCCTCCACTTGTCAACAGGTCGGGTATGTATATGGAGTTGGATGAAATATCAGCTGTTGCATGCCTGATTTATATCTTCTAAAGCTGGCTGGCTATTAAGCCATGCCCAACCCTTGGATTGGGGCTTTAGACAAATATTGAAAGATTCCTGGAATTCTTATTAAAAATTTTGAATTTCTTATTTTCTTTTTTCCTAAATGTTTTTCGAAAAAAAATCAAAAGAAAATACAAAAAAATCATAAAAGCATGAAAAACCAAAAATATTTTGTGTTTCTTGTTTGAGTCTTGAGTCAATTTTTAAGTTTGGTGTCAATTGCATGTTTTTAAAATTTATGCATTATTTTTTTTGAAAATTCGATGCATTCATAGTGTTCTTCATGATCTTCAAGTTGTTCTTGGTAAGTCTTCTTGTTTGATCTTGATGATTTCTTGTTGTGTGTCTTTTATTGTTTTTCATATGAATTTTTTGCATTCATAGTGTCCATGCATTAAAGAATTCTAAGTTTGGTGTCTTGCATATTTTCTTTGCATAAAAAATTTTTCAAAAATATGTTCTTGATGTTCATCATGATCTTCAAAGTGTTCTTGGTGTTCATCTTGACATTCATAGTGTTCTTGCATGCATCTTGTGTTTTGATCCAAAATTTTCATGTTTTGGGTCATTTTTGTGTTTTTCTCTCTCATTATTAAAAATTCAAAAAATAAAAAAATATATCTTTTCCTTAATTTTCTCATAATTTTCAAAAATTTGAGTTGACTTAGTCAAAAAAATTTTAAAATTAGTTGTTTCTTACAAGTCAAGTTAAATTTTTAATTTTAAAAATCCTATCTTTTCAAAACTTTTTCAAAAATCAAATCTTTTAATTTTGAAAATTTTAAAATTATTTTCAAAATCTTTTTCTTAATTTTATTTCAAATTTTCGAAATTGCACTAATAATTAATGTGATTGATTAAAAAATTTGAAGTTTGTTACTTTCTTGATAAGAAAGGTTCAATCTTTAAATTCTAAAATCATATCTTTTAGTTTCTTATTAGTTAAGTAATTAATTTTTAATTTTAAAAATTAAATCTTTTTCAATCCTATCTTTTTATCATATCTTCTTATCTTATCTTTTTATCGTATCTTTTTCAAAATTTTATCTTTTTCAAAATTTGATTTAAAAATATCTTATCTAACTTCTTATCTTCTTATCTTTTCAAATTTGATTTTAATATCTTTTTCAACTAACTATTTGACTTTTTGTTTGTTTCTTATTGGTGGACGAAATTGTGATCAACAATAATGGCTCTTTGGCATGTGCCTAAAAACTAACTCAGCACTTTCTTTCCACAACTCCGTTCAACTTAACCAGCAAGTGTACTGGGTCATCCAAGTAATACCTTACGTGAGTAAGGGTCGATCCCACAGAGATTGTTGGTATGAAGCAAGTTATGGTCACCTTGTAAATCTCAGTTAGGCAGATTAAATGGTTATGGGTTTCGAAAATTAATAATAAATAGAAAATAAAAAGGGATAGAAATACTTATGTAAATCAATAGTGGGAATTTCAGATAGGCGTGTGGAGATGCTAGAATCCTTTCGAATCTCTACTTTCTTATTGCTTTCATTCAATCCTTCTTACTCCTTTCCATGGCAAGCTGTATGTAGGGCATCACCATCATCAATGGCTACTTTTAATCCTCTCAGAAAAATGGTCCTATGCGCTGTCACTGCACGGCTAATCGTCTGGAGGCATCACCCTTGACAATGGCTACATCCCATCTTCTCAGTGAAAATGGTCCAAATGCTCTGTCACAGCACGGCTAATCATCTGTCGGTTCTCAATCAGGTTGGAATAGAATCCATTGATTCTTTTGCGTTTGTCGCTAACGCCCAGCCTTCAGGAGTTTGAAGCTCGTCACAGTCATTCAATACCGGAATCCTACTCGGAATACCACAGACAATGTTAGACTTTCCGGACTCCCAGGATCCTACTCGGAATACCACAGACAAGGTTAGACTTTCCGGATCCCCATGAATGCCGCCATCTATCTAGCTTATACCACGAAGATTCTGTTGGGGAATCTAAGAGATATGCGTCCGGCCTAGAGTAGAACAGAAGTGGTTGTCAATCACGCGCGTTCATAGGTGAGAATGATGATGAGTGTCACGGATCATCACATTCATCAAAGTGTTGTGCAACGTATATCTTGGAATAAAAATAAAAGAGAATTGAATAGAAAGTAATAGTAATTGTATTGAAACTTGAGGTACAGCAGAGCTCCACACCCTTAATCTATGGTGTGCAGAAACTCCACCGTTGAAAATACATAAGTGAAAGGTTCAGGCATGGCCGAATGGCCAGCCCCCTAAAATGTGCTCAATGGCCTCCTAAGATGAAGAATAAAACAAAACTGAGACCAAAGATGAAACGTGGTCAAAAGACGACTAATACACTAGTAAAAAGTCTTATTTATACTAAACTAGCTACTAGGGTTTACATGAGTAAGTAATTGATGCATAAATCCACTTCCGGGGCCCACTTGGTGTATGTTTGGGCTGAGCTTGATCTATCCACGAGCTGAGGCTTCTCTTGGAGTTGAACGCCAAGTTATAACGTGTTTTGGGCGTTCAACTCCGGATTATAACGTGTTTCTGGCGTTTAACTCCAGACAGCAGCATGTACTTGGCGTTCAATGCCAATTTACGTCGTCAATTCCCGAATAAAGTATGGACTATTATATATTGCTGGAAAGCTCTGGATGTCTACTTTCCAACGCCATTGAGAGCGCGCCATTTGAAGTTCTGTAGCTCCAGAAAATCCATTTTGAGTACAGAGAGGTCAGATTCCAACAGCATCAGCAGTCCTTTTGTCAGCCTTCTTTCAGAGTTTTGCTCAAGTCCCTCAATTTCAGCCAGAAATTACCTGAAATCACAGAAAAATACACAAACTCATAGTAAAGTCCAGAAATGTGAATTTAACATAAAAACTAATGAAAACATCCCTAAAAGTAGCTTGAACTTACTAAAAACTACCTAAAAACAATGCCAAAAAGCGTATAAATTATCCGCTCATCACTTATCTTTTTCAGAACCACCTAACTACTTTTCCCTCTCTATTTTTCGAAAATATCTCATCCCTTTTTCAAAAATTCTTTTTAACTAATTAATTGTTTTAATTTTAATTCTATCTTATCTTTTATTTTCAAAAATCATTTAACTTCTTTTCAAATTTATTTTCGAAATTTCTTCCCTCTCCCCTTCTTCTATTTATTTATTTATCTACTAACACTTCTCTTCACCTCTCTTCATCTCAAATCACTGCCCCTACCTATTCGTTCTTCTTCACTCCTATTCCCTTTCTTTTTCTACTGACATAAAGGAATCTCTATACTGTGACATAGAGGATTCCTCTTTCTTTTCTTGTTCTCTTCTTCCCTATATGATCAGGAACAAGGAAAAGGGCACTCTTGTTGAAGTTGATCCCGAACCTGAAAGGACTCTGAAGAGGAAACTAAGAGAAGGTAAATTACAACAATCCAGAGGCAACCTTTCTGAAATTTTCGAACAAGAGAAGGAGATGGCAGCCGAACCTAACAACAATAATGCAAGGAGGATGCTTGGTGATTTCACTAAACCAACTTCCAAATTTGATGGAAGAAGCATCTCCATTCCGGCCATTGGAGCAAAAAATTTTGAGCTGAAACCTCAATTAGTTGCTCTAATGCAACAGAACTGCAAGTTTCATGGACTTCCATCTGAAGATCCTTACCAGTTTTTAACTGAGTTCTTGCAGATTTGTGAGATTGTTAAGATGAATGGAGTAGATCCTAAAGTCTACAGACTCATGCTTTTCCCTTTTTGCTGTAAGAGACAGAGCTAAAACATGGTTGGACTCACAACCTAAAGATAGCCTGGACTCCTGGGATAAGCTGGTCACGGCCTTCTTGGATAAATTCTTTCCTCCTCAAAAGCTGAGCAAGCTTAGAGTGAATGTCCAGACCTTCAAGCAAAAAGATGGTGAATTCATCTATGAAGCTTGGGAAAGATACAAGCAGATGACCAAAAAGTGTCCTTCTGACATGTTTTCAGAATGGACCATATTAGATATATTCTATTATGGTCTATCTGAGTTTTCCAAGATGTCATTAGACCATTCCGCAGGTGGATCCATTCACCTAAAGAAAACGCCTAAAGAGGCTCAAGAACTTATTGACATGGTTGCAAATAACCAATTCATGTACACTTCTGAGAGGAATTTCGTGAATAGTGGGATGCCTCAGAGGAAGGGAGTTCTTGAAATTGATACTTTGAATGCCATATTGGCTCAGAACAAAGTGTTGACTTAGCAAGTCAACATGATCTCTCAAAGTCTGAATGGATGGCAAAATGCACCCAACAGTACTAAAGAGGCAGCTTCTGAAGAAGCTTATGATCCTGAGAACCCTGCAATGGCAGAGGTTAATTACATGGGTGAACCTTATGGAAACACCTATAACTCATCATGGAGAAATCATCCAAATTTCTCATGGAAGGATCAACAAAAGCCTCAACAAGGCTTTAACAATGGTGGAAGAAATAGGCTCAGTAATAACAAGCCTTTTCCATCATCTTCTCAGCACCAGACAGAAAATTATGAACAGAGCCCCTCTAATTTACCAAACTTAGTCTCTGATCTGTCAAAAGCCACTTTAAGTTTCATGAGTGAAACAAGGTCCTCCATTAGAAATCTGGAGGCACAAGTGGGACAGCTGAGTAAGAAAGTCATTGAAACTCCTCCCAGTATTCTCCCAAGCAATACAGAAGAAAATCCAAAAGGAGAGTGCAAGGCCATTGATGTGATCAATATGGCTGAATGCACAAGGGAGGAGAAGGACGAAAATCCTAGTGAGGAAGACCTTCTGGGACATCTTTCAAACAAGAAGGAGTTCTCCATTGAGGACCTAAAGGAATCTGAGGCTCATGTAGAGACCATAGAGATTCCACTAAATCTCCTTCTGCCATTCAAGAGCTCTGAAGACTATTCTTCCTCAGAAGAGGATGAAGATGTAACTGGAGAGCAAGTTGCTCAATATCTAGGAGCTATCATGAAACTGAATGCCAAGTTGTTTGGTAATGAGACTTGGGAAGGTGAACCCCCCTTGCTCATTAGTGAACTACATACATGGATTCAGAAAACTTTACCTCAAAAGAGACAAGATCCTGGTAAATTCTTAATACCCTGTACCATAGGCACCATGACCTTTAACAAGGCTCTGTGTGACCTGGGGTCAGGCATAAACCTTATGCCACTCTCTGTAATGGAGAAACTGGGGATCATTGAGGTACAACCTGCTTTATTCTCACTGCAATTGGCAGACAAGTCAGTAAGACAAGCTTATGGATTAGTAGAGGACGTGTTAGTAAAGGTTGAAGGCCTTTACATCCCTGCTAATTTCATAATCTTAGACACTAGGAAGGAAGAAGATGAATGCATCATCTTTAGAAGACCCTTCCTAGCCACAACAGAAGCTGTGATTGATGTTAGTAGAGGAGAATTAGTCCTTCAATTGAATGGGGACTACCTTGTGTTTAAAGCTTAAGGACCTTTCTCTGCAACCATGGAGAGGAAGCATGAAAAGCTTCTCTCAGTACAGAGAGAGCCCCCACAGTCAAACTCTAAGTTTGGTGTTGGGAGGCCACAACCAAACTCTAAGTTTGGTGTTGAGAAGCCCCCTCATTCGAACTCTAAGTTTGGTGTTGGGAGGCCCTCATCATGCTTTGAATACCTGTGAGGCTCCATAAGAGTCCACTGTCAAGCTAATGACATTAAAGAAGTGCTTGTTGGGAGGCAACCCAATTTTTATATATCTAATTTTAATTTTATTGTTATTTTGTGTTTTATTAGACTAATGATCATGTGGAGTCACAAAAAATTTATTAAAATTAAAAACAGAATCAAAAATAGCAGAAGAAAAATCACACCCTGGAGGAAAGAACTTACTGGCATTTAAACGCCAGTAAGGTGCATCTGGCTGGCGTTCAACGCCAGAACAGAGCATATTTCTGGCGCTGAACGCCAAAAAAAAGCAACATCCTGGCGTTTGAACGCCAGGAATGTGCCTTGAGGAAAGCTGGCGCTGAACGCCAGTAACAAGCATGGAACTAGCATTCAACGCCAGAAACATGCTACACATGGGCATTGAACGCCCAGAGTGTGCATCACTTCGGCATTTAAACGCCAGAATGGTGTGCAAAGGCATTTTACATGCCTAATTGGTGTAGGGATGTAAATCCTTGACACCTCAGGATCTGTGGATCCCACAGGATCATCTCAGGATCTGTGGACCCCACAGGATCCCCACCTAACATATTCTCCCCTCTTCTCAACATTCATTCTCTCTTTCCAATAAACACACTTTCCAACAACTTCAATCTCTCTTCCCAATTACCCCCTTCACCACTCACATCCATCCACTCTTCCCCATAAACCCCACCCACTTTTAAAATTCAAAATTCCTTCCCACCCAAACCCACCCTAAATAACCGAAACTACACCCACTCCCCTCCCTATATATACCCTTCCATTCTACTTCATTTTCACACACTACAAACCCCATCTTCTACACCTTGGCCAAAACACCTTCCCTCACTCTACTCCATATTTTCTTCTTCTTCTTCTTCTCTTCTTTCTTCTCTTGCTCGAGGGCAAGCAATATTTTAAGTTTGGTGTGGTCAAAGCATAATCTTTTTGTCTTTCCATTACCATCAATAGAACCTAAGGCCGGAGAATCCTCTAGAAAAGGAAAAGGGAAGACAAAAGCTTCCACCTCCGAGAAATGGGAGATGGAAAGATTCATCTCCAAAAGCCATCAAGACCACTTCTATGATATTGTGGCAAAGAAGAAGGTGATCCCTGAGGTCCCTTTCAAACTCAAGAAAAATGAGTATCCGGAGATCTGACATGAAATTCGAAGAAGAGGTTGGGAAGTCCTAACCAACCCCATGCAACAAGTCAGAATTTTAATGGTTCAAGAGTTTTATGCCAATGCATGGATCACTAGGAACCATGATCAAAGTCTGAATCCGAGTCCAAAGAATTATCTCACAATGGTTCGGGGGAAATACTTAGATTTTAGTCCGGAAAATGTGAGGTTGGCATTCCACTTGCCCATGATGCAAGGAGATGAACGCCCCTACACTAGAAGGGTCAACTTTAATCAAAGGTTGGACCAAGTCCTTATGGAGATATGTGTGGAAGGAGCTCAATGGAAAAGAGACTCCAAAGGCAAGCCGGTTTAACTAAGAAGACTGGACCTCAAGCCTGTGGCTAGAGGATGGTTAGAGTTCATTCAACGCTCCATCATCCCCACAAGCAACCGATCTGAAGTTACTGTGGATCGGGAGACCCTCCACGGATCTCAAGAGATGCATGAGGAAGCTTATCATCAAGAAATCCCTGAGATGCCTTAAGGGATGCACTTTCCTCCCAACAACTATTGGGAACAACTCAACACTTCCCTAGAAGATTTGAGCTACAATGTGGAACAATTAAGGGTGGAACATCATGAGCACTCCATCATTCTCCATGAAATAAGAGAAGATCAAAGAGCAATGAGGGAGGAGAAACAAAGGCAAGGAAGGGACATAGAAGAGCTTAAGGACATTGTTGGTCCTTCAAGAAGAAGACGCCACTAAGGTGGATTCATTCCTTGTTCTTACTTTCTGCTGTTCGGTTTTTATATTATATGTTTATCTATGTTTTGTGTCTCTACTTCATGATCATTAGTGTTTAGTAACTATGTCTTAAAGTTATGAATAATTCTATTAATCCTTCACCTCTCTTAAATGAAAAATGTTTTTAATTCAAAAGAACAAGAAGTACATGAATTTCGAATTTATCCTTGAATTTAGTTTAATTATATTAATGTGGTGACAATACTTTTTGTTTTCTGAATGAATGCTTGAACAGTGCATAATTTTGATCTTGTTGTTTATGAATGCTAAAATTGTTGGCTCTTGAAAGAATGATGAATAAAGAGAAATGTTATTGAGAATCTGAAAAATCATGAAATTGATTCTTGAAGCAAGAAAAAGCAGTGAATAGCAAAAGCTTCCAAAAAAAAAAGCAAGCAGAAAAAGCCAATAGCCCTTAAAACCAAAAGACAAGGGTAAAAAGGATCCAAGGCTTTGAGCATCAATGAATAGGAGGGCCCAAGGAAATAAATCCAGGCCTAAGCGGCTGAATCAAACTGTCCCTAACCATGTGCTTGTGGCATGCAGGTCCAAGTGAAAAGCTTGAGACTGAGTGGTTAAAGTCGTGATCCAAAGCATAAAGAGTGTGCTTAAGATCTCTGGACACCTCTAACTGGGGACTCTAGCAAAGCTGAGTCACAATCTGAAAAGGTTCACCCAGTCATGTGTCTGTGGCATTTATGTATCCGGTGGTAATACTGGAAAACAAAGTGCTTAGGGCCACGGCCAAGACTCATAAGTAGCTGTGTTCAAGAATCAACATACTTAACTAGGAAAATCAATAACACCATCCGAAATTCTAAGTTCCTAGAGAAGCCAATCATTCTGAACTTCAAAGGAAAAAGTGAGATGCCAAAACTGTTCAGAAGCAAAAAGCTACAAGTCCCGCTCATCTAATTAGAATGAATATTCATTGATATTTTGAGATTTATAGTATATTCTCTTCTTTTTATCCTATTTGATTTTCAGTTGCTTGGGGACAAGCAACAATTTAAGTTTGGTGTTGTGTTGAGCGGATAATTTATACGCTTTTTGACATTATTTTTAGGTAGTTTTTAGTAAGTTCAAGCTACTTTTAGGGATGTTTTCATTAGTTTTTATGTTAAATTCACATTTTTGGACTTTACTATGAGTTTGTATGTTTTTCTGTGATTTCAGGTAATTTTTGGCTGGAATTGAGGGACTTGAGCAAAACTCTGATAGGAGGCTGACAAAGGACTGCTGATGCTGTTGGAATCTGACCTCCCTGCACTCAAAATAGATTTTCTGGAGCTACAGAACTCCAAATGGCACGCTCTTAACGGCGTTGGAAAGTAGACATCCAGAGCTTTCCAGCAATATATAATAGTCCATACTTTATTCGGGAATTGACGACGTAAATTGGCGCTCAACGCCAGTTCCATGTTGCTGTCTGGAGTAAAACGCCAGAAACACGTCACGACCCGGAGTTGAACGCCTAAAATACGTTACAACTTGGCGTTCAACTCCAAAAGAAGCCTCAGCTCGTGGATAGATCAAGCTCAGCCCAAACACACACCAAGTGGGCCCCGAAAGTGGATTTATGCATCAATTACTTACTCTTGTAAACCCTAGTAGCTAGTCTAGTATAAATAGGATAATTTACTATTGTATTGGACATCTTTGGTCTCAGTTTTATTTTATTATTCATCTGAGGAGACTATTGATCACGTTTTGGGGGGCTGGCCATTCGGCCATGCCTGAACCTTTCACTTATGTATTTTCAACGGTGGAGTTTCTACACACCATAGATTAAGGGTGTGGAGCTCTGCTGTACCTCAAGTTTCAATGCAATTACTATTATTTTCTATCCAATTCGATTTATTCCTATTCTAAGATATTCGTTGCACTTCAACTTGATGAATGTGATGATCTGTGACACTCATCATCATTCTCACCTATGAACGCGCGTGATTGACAACCACTTCCGTTCTACCTTAGACCGGGCGCATATCTCTTGGATTCCTTAATCAGAATCTTTGTGGTATAAGCTAGAATTGATGGCGGCATTCATGAGAATCCGGAAAGTCTAAACCTTGTCTATGGTATTCCGAGTAGGATTCTGGGATTGAATGACTGTGACGAGCTTCAAACTCCTGAAGGCTGGGCGTTAGTGACAGACGCAAAAGAATCAAGGGATTCTATTCCAACCTGATTGAGAACCGACAGATGATTAGCCGTGCTGTGACAGAGCATTTGGATCTTTTTCACTGAGAGGATGGGATGTAGCCATTGACAACGGTGATGCCCTACATACAGCTTTCCATGGAAAGGAGTAAGTAGGATTGGATGAAGCAGTATGAAAGCAGAGATTCAGGAGGAGCACAGCATCTCCACACACCCATCTGAAATTCCCACCATGGAAATACATGAGTAATTTTATCTTTATTTTATGTTTATTTACTATTATTTGATTTTCCAAATTCCATAATTTATTTAAATCTGCCTGACTGAGATTTACAGGATGACCATAGCTTTCTTCATACCAACAATCTCTGTGGAATCGACCCTTACTCACGTAAGGTTTATTACTTGGATGACCCAGTACACTTGCTGGTTAGTTGAACGGAGTTGTGTCCACACATAGTAAAGAGCCATTATTATAAAATAAATTCCATACAAAAACAAAGAGTACAACATTGATGATCACAATTTCATCCACCAATGAATTAACTGTGCATATTTAATGTTAGAAATAAGAATATTGGTTCTTAAGGAATAGGATCTTAGAGAAGTATTATTGATTCTCTGAATTAAGAAAAAGATTGATTCTTGAAGCAAAAACAAACGGCAAAAAGAATTGAAAAGAAAAGAAAAATCAAAAGAAACAAGTCCAAGGCTTTGAACATCAGTGGTTAGGAGGGTCAAAACTGATCTAAAGTTCAAAATAGTGATTTTTCCTAACCATATGCTTGAGGTGTGAAAGTGTCAAGTAACCTTTGAGACTGAACACTTAAAGTCGTGACCAATTGTTGTTACAGAGTATGCCTAAGGCTCTAAGCACCACAATTTGGGAGAAATGAGAGAAAAAATTAGGACTCAAAGAGTTCCCCAGTTAAGTGCTTGTGGTGTTCTTGTATCAAGTTAAGCCTGAGGACAAAACACTCAGAGTCACGGCTAGTCTCAAGGTGCAAAGCACCAAAGAAAGGAAAAGCTGTGTTCAAGAATTAATTAGAGCTTAAAGAAGAAAATCTATAATATCCTCCGAGTTCTAGTTCTGAAGGAAACTAATATCTTTGAGCTTCAAAGAATAGTGAGATGCCGAAGCTATTTAGAATTAGAGTGTCATAAGCCTTACTCAGTGACTAGAAATGAGCATAAATGACAACTGAAGTTTCAGACATTTTCTCTTCTTGGTCCTACATTATTTTTGGTTGCTTGAGGACAACTAATAGTTTAAGTTTGGTATTTTGATGCGTGAACATATTGTACCCTATTTCCTAGCATTTTCTAGTTATTTTTAGTTAGATTTTATTTAATTTTACTTGATTTTAGTGCAAAATTCCCTTTGGATGCTACTTTGCGTTGTTTCAGTGTTTTTATGATTTCAGGTGAAATTTAAAGCAATTTGGCAGAGTTTGGAGTAAAAAAGAACAAAGCTGGCAGCACCCCCCTGGGCGACAAACGCCCAACTGGCGTTTAGCGCCAGGAAGGGCATAAACCATAATGCTACTACCCCCCATTGGGCATTAAATGCCCAATATGGTGTTTAACGCCAGTAGCAATTTGAATTTCCTCCTCTTTGGCTTCTTAAGTGGATTTAGCATTTAGTTTTAGTTATATTTTATTTTCTTTTTGTGATTTTTAATTACAAACAATATCTTTTA
Source organism: Arachis stenosperma (assembly GCF_014773155.1). Taxonomy (NCBI): domain Eukaryota; kingdom Viridiplantae; phylum Streptophyta; class Magnoliopsida; order Fabales; family Fabaceae; genus Arachis; species Arachis stenosperma. The sequence goes on from NC_080377.1 coordinate 29,248,164, forward strand.
GTCTTATGATTTTTTATTTTATTTTATTTTCGAATTAAATTAGATTAGTATAAAAGGGAAAATATCTCTTGTAAACGGATCTTCTCTCTTCCGCACTTTTTAGAACCCTAGTTTTCCTGTAAGTCATGAGCAACTAAACCTCTTGGTTAAGGTTAGGAGCTTTGTTTATTTCTATGAATTAAGATTATTATTCATCTATTTTAATTAATGTATTGATTCAATTTCAAGGATTGTTTTCGTTCTTAATCTTATGAATCTAGGTGGAATGAGAGTATGACTGATGAGCGGATAATTTATACGCTTTTTGGCATTATTTTTAGGTAGTTTTTAGTAAGATCTAGCTACTTTTAGGGATGTTTTTATTAGTTTTTATGCAAAATTCACATTTCTGGAGTTTACTATGAGTTTGTGTGTTTTTCTATGATTTTAGATATTTTCTGGCTGAAATTGAGGGACCTGAGCAAAAATCTGATAGGAGGATGAAAAAGGACTACAGTTGCTGTTGGATTCTGACCTCCCTGCACTCGAAATGGATTTTCTGGAGCTATAGAACTCCAAATGGGCGCTCTCAATCGTGTTGGAAAGTAGACATCCAGGGCTTTCCAGCAATATATAATAGTTCATACTTTATTCGAGTTTAGACGACGCAAACTGGCGTTCAACGCCAGCTCCATGCTGCATTCTGGAGTAAAACGCCAGAAATACGTCACAAACCAGAGTTAAACACCAAAAATACATTACAACTTGGCATTTAACCCCAAGAGAAGCCACTGCATGTATAAAGCTCAAGCTCAGCCCAAGCACACACGAAAGTGGGCCCCGGAAGTGGATTTCTGCACTTAGACTTATTTCTGTAAACTCTAGTGACTAGTCTAGTATAAATAGAACTTTTTACTATTGTATTAGACATCTTTTGAATATCTTTTGATCATCTTTGGATTATCTTTTGATCCTTTGATCACGTTTTGGAGGCTGGCCTCTCGGCCATGCCTGGACCTTGTTCTTATGTATTTTCAACGGTGGAGTTTCTACACATCATAGATTAAGGGTGTGGAGCTCTGCTGTTCCTCGAGTATTAATACAATTACTATTGTTATTCTATTCAATTCATGCTTATTCTTATTCTAAGATATCCATTCGCACCCAAGAACCTGATGAATGTGATGATTAGGTGACGCTCATCACCATTCTCACTTGTGAACGTGTGCCTGACAACCACTTTCGTTCTACATGCAAATAAGCTTGAATGAATATCTCTTGGATTCCTTAATCAGAATCTTCGTGGTATAAGCTAGAATCCATTGGTAGCATTCTTGAGAATCTGGAAAGTCTAAACCTTGTCTGTGGTATTTCGAGTAGGTTTCAGGGATTGAATGACTGTGACGAGCTTCAAACTCGCGACTGTAGGGCGTAGTGACAGACGCAAAAGCATAGTAAATCCTATTCTTGCATGATCGAGAACCGACAGATGATTAGCCGTGTAGTGACAGTGCACCTGGACCATTTTCACTGAGAGGACGGATGGTAGCCATTGACAACGGTGATCCCCCAACATACAGCTTGCCATGGAAAGGAATAAGAATGATTGGATGAAAGCAGTAGGAAAGCAGAGATTCAGAAGGAACACAGTATCTTCATGCGCTTATCTAAAATTCCCACCAATGAATTACATAAGTATCTCTATCCTTATTTTATACTTTATTTATCTTTATATTCGAAAACCATTATAACCATTAGAATCCACCTGACTGAGATTTACAAGATGACCATAGCTTGCTTCATACCAACAATCTCCGTGGGATCGACCCTTACTCACATAAAGTTTATTACTTGGACGACCCAGTGCACTTGCTGGTTAGTTGTGCGAAGTTGTGAAGAATGTGTGTGAACCATAGTATTGTGCACCAAGTTTTTGGAGCCATTGCTAGAAATTGTTCGAGTTGTGAAAAGTATGAGTCACAATTTTGCCTATCAATGACCCTCATTCTACATGAGTTCTTGTGATTCTCGAGAGAGTTATCTCGCTTGAACAACAGCTTGAAAACAAATTCTTCCTAAATTACTAATTACATGAACTAAATTGGATATGTGACATATAACCCTCTTAGCTTTGGGTAATTAGGGTTTTTGTGGCCATAAACTAGTTTTTGAACTTAGCCCTCTAATCGGAATTAAGTGACCATGAGAGTGGCAGTTAATGAAGAGTAGAGGAGGCTAAATCACTAAGAGATTAGGGTTTAGACATTTACAGTTTGTCATGGAATGAATCATATATTGTTAAAATAGTTGGCAAGAACTTTTAATCGGGAAAGATAAACATTTCCGAAGCCTTAACTATTTTCTCGCACTATTTTACACCAAACCTTTTTATCTACTTTATTAACTTTCGTATTTACTATTTCATGCAAATTGCGACCTTCAAAACCCTTTTCTGTTCACCTAACCAAGTCCAATTAGATAGCCATTGTTGCTCAATCCGACAATCCTCGTGGGATCGACCCTTACTCACCTGAGGTATTACTTGGATGACCTGGTGCACTTGCCGGTTAAGCTGTGCGAAATCCTAATTTGCGCACCACTTATGTTGGACGTGAAAGCTTTCATGTGGTACGTGGCTATCAAGTGTACGCATGATGCATGCTTACGCATGATTGCACTTTCACCTAGGCGTAGGATTTCTTTCGTGCAACGGCTGGAGCAAAACAAAGGCCAAAATTGAGGAAAGAACAAAGCCACATGCCATGTGAGATATTTTACGTGCAACGTGGGCCTATCAGAGAGTGAATTATATTAAGAACAAGCTCTACATGCAACGTAAAATTCCCATGTGCCACGTGAGATTCTAGCTATCTTTCAGGGACCTCAATTAGCTACTAAGTCTTCAACTCTTCATCATTCATGTGGTCAATTGAAGGCTCAACTTAGGCCCACCAATCACAACAATAATTGAGAATTTGCAAGAGGAAAAGATTGAAAGCTTTGCTGGAGGCAATCATTAATTAGTTAGATTTGGTTATGTTTTAAATTTTGAATTTGAATTTCTTTTAGGGTTAGTTTTTAAGAGAGAAGTTAGACATTTTAGGGGCTTCTCTTCTCTTTTCTCCTTCGACAGCTTTTACCTTTGATAATTTAGGATTTGGCTGAAGAACATGAGCAACTAAGTCTTCTTTGTTAAGGTTAGGAGCTCTGTTAATTCCATGGATTAATATTTTAACTTTTCTACCTTTGATTTATGCATTGATTTCTTCTGAAGAAAAGGTTTTTGATCTTCATCTTAAAGGGTTTGAATGTGTTGGGAAACAATTCTTTCCTGACTTGAATTCTTTTAACCTCCTGGAAAATTTGATTAATTGAATTAAGCTTGAAAACCAATTCTCATAACTCTTGTGTTTTGAAACTAGACTTGATAAGTGACATCGAATCAACTAGGGGAGATTCTTATGAATTGTGTGGTTTATAAATTAGTGAACGTGCTTAACTCTTTTCTTAAATAATTGACTAAGAGATTAGTGATTAAGTAGGATAAAGAGAAATTGAATCACCAAGGGATTTAATTTTGATTACTAATAATTTGCCATAGAAGTATCCTTGCATGATAAAGGTGGAGAATGAAAGTTTTGATCCGAAAGTTTAAACATCTCCAAAATTTGAACTCTTTTAATCATATTACCTTTCAACCCTCAGTAATTGCTTTTATTTAATTGTTGTTTATGTTTAAAGCTTTTGGAAACCCTAATTTGATTGCATAACTATATTAATCAGTTGACCATTGTTTGTTTAATTCGTTAATCCTCGTGGGATCGACACTTACTCACCGTGAGTTTATTACTTGGTATGACCCGGTGCACTTCCTGGTATTTTATGGTTTGTAAAATCCAGATCAGATAACCGAATACATAGGCACAAAAGATAAACAGGAAACATAGAGTACACAAGTTATATATATATATATATATATATATATATATATATATATATATATATATATATATATAATATACAAAAGACTAGTCACAGCCTGCGGAGTTTTGGCCAACTAGTTAAAACAGAATACAACAGAGTTTTGATGTTTAAAATAGCTAACAGCCTATCTCTCAAAGTTTTCAAAATACAAGCCTCCAAGGCAATAAAATTCAAAAGTGAGAGGCTACAAAAGTAAATCAAAATAAAAGCTGAGACATCCTCTGCTCTATCACCATCCACAAACTCACCGAGGTGGGTTGCAACCTGCATATGAAAAATAAGAACAACATATGGTATGAGAACCAGGTGTTCTCAGTATGGTAATAGTTCCCAATAGATAAGATATAAGGTTCCGGGAAGCCAAAGGCGATCCTAGAACTTCACATCAATACAAAGATTCAAACTTAAAGAAAATATATAATTAACCATAACAGGATAATCCAACATAAGGATTTCTATTCTAACTATAGCCACCGCTATCGCACAGCCTTCGCCAACCTACCCTCCATGGGATCCCATCGCCACCACCTACTGATCATCCACAATCCCAGTAGAACACAATTAATGCAAACAAGTAAAGCACAATTAATATACATATACAACAGGTAGATCAATTAGCAATTAGGCATATATTTCATTTAGGCATAACTCAATTAATCAAAGCAAGCAAACATATAGAAAATGCATATGATGAATGCCTATCTTATTTAGCTTGTGATATCACTTGTTAGTTCAAATTGCCAACCCGACACATTGTTTTGGATGTCGCCTTTTTGCCACGTCCTTGGGATATAGTGCCCGGCTCACAGTGTGCACCCCTGGGATATAGTGCTCAGCTCACTTTTATGCGCTCCCTGGGATATAGTGTCCGGCTTACTCTCAACCTTTGGATGTAGTACCCGACTCACTCTTATGGCAAGAAAGGTTATGCAAGCAGGATACTACCTCAGCCCTCACATCTGAACGTAGGCGGGAGATTGTCACAGCACCTACGCTAGCGCCGCTACCTCGATAAGCGGGATTAAACCACCATCCTTGCCAGGTAAATAACGACTTACCAATCAATGCATATCATAATTATCATTCAATGACCATTGCTCGTACTCAACGAATTCATCAACATCGATCTTCTGAAATTTCTCATTAACTTTCATTTTCTCAACTCATCACAATCATCCTCATTTATCAAGTTCTTTCAAGTTCATAAATCATTTAAATAAGATATTTCTCAACCTCATTCATTTCTTAATTCCACATTAATGAAAATACTCCACAAATCAATTCTCATTGATTTTATCCACAAGCCTTCCAAAACCTAAATCACCAGTTCTAAACTCATCATCTAAAACACTTATTTTCAGCAAAACAAGGGTCTCGCGTATGCATACCTTTTCCTGCATACGCACGAGTATCAAAACCACAAAGTCGCATACGTGAGTTACGTCCACGTACGTGAACACTTGAAACAGAAAAGGGGTCTCGCGTATGCACACCAATAGTCACGTACGCATAGGTGTAAAATCGGCATTTTCACGTAGGCAATCCAGGGTCGCGTATGCATGTGTGTTGGGCAGAGGCCCATTCTCACGTACGCACGCCTGTTACGCATGCCACCAAATTTTCAGAAAAGTTATTTTGCTCCAGAATTTATTTTTTTACACCAAATTTCAAGCGCACATAACATTTTTGTTAATAATCATTTTTCACCCGTTCTTCGAACGTCATAAAATTCACAAATCTAATTTTCATTCAAAATAAGTTTCATTAAATTTAGGGTTACGGAAGCCATGTTATGGCTCATTGAAGTTTGAAAAATAAGTTTTTACCAAAGTTATCAAAAGCCTCTGGTTTTCAAAACATTTAAACCAAAACTATCCAACCATACCCAATTTGATGCCAACACAAACCTCCATCATTCCTTAAGCATTAAAACACCTAAACCATTCTATTCTCACCTCATCAATGCATTATACACCATTTTCAACAATTATCAATCCAAGCCTCAGTTATACCACATTTAGACCATTCTAATCCTCACATTCATTATTCATTAATATATCATTATCAAGACTCATAATCCTCATCATATATCATCAACATCAATATTCATCATCAATCGTCATCAACATCAAAATCATCATTAATTATTATCAACATCAATAATTATCATCAATAGTCATCATCAACTTTATATCACCAACAATTAACTAATTCATGCAATTCATTCAATTCAATCCTATCATAAGGTCCACTAGTCTAAGTTGCCGACAACATTACATATTATTTAAAGGAAACCGAAACCATACCTTAGCCGATTTTCTCCCAAGCACAAAATCATCAAATTGATCCTCAAACAAGTTCAACAATGCTCAGCCACTAAAATCAACTCCAAGCAATCCAAATCACCAATATTAACTCCAATCAACATGAATTTACTCTAATATCATACAATACACCCAAATTAAAACTATGATTCACAAATACATCAAACCAAAAGGGTTTCGAAGTGGCTTACCTCACCCAATGGTATTTGGGGGAAAATTCAACAATTTTCCAATGTTAGTTGATACCTAAACAACCAAAATTACAAAACACCCTCAACCACCATAGGCAAAAGCTCAAACTCTATTAGGACAGAGAAATGGGCAAGAAATTAAAATTTTATTACCACTTTATTTAGCTAGAAATGAAGAGCTCGCCGAGAGCTTCGTGTGGCCACAAACAACACGCAAATCGGAGCTCCGTAACTCAAGGTATGAGCTAAGGAAGATGATGAGTGAATAGTGACTAACCCTCTCTTTGCTTCTTCCTGTCTTCACCGTCCCTCTCTCACTTTCAGTGAAGGGAATTAGCTGAATGGCTCATTAATGGTGCATATATATGTTGGGCTTGGGCCAAACTTGGGTTCGGTCCAACCGATCTATATTTTTAGTTCGTTTGGCCCAATTTTGAGCCAAAACCTTTAAAATTAGAGGCCAATTTTCAATTCTAATATTTTCTAAGTTTTTTTTTGCAGTTTTGATTTCTCTTATGTTGTACTGGACAGACTTGAGCCGGTACTGCCGGCTAAATTATCGGTATGCGTTTTTCGCAGAAAAGTACACTTTTTCACTCAAAAAAATCCGCTGAATCCAATTCTCACCTTCAAATTTTTAAATTAATATTTCTAAATTTTTAAACCTATTTCAAACAATTAAATTATGATTTTATTTTAATCAATCGGTTAATTGAACTTTCGGTTCTAACAATAAGCCTAGAGCTTCCTCTTATTAAACACACACGCCCGACTTCTGATCCACAAGCCCGACGTCTCCTTCTTGCTCCAAGCACAAGCTCGGCATCCCTCATTCTAAGCCTGAAAGCCAAGTATCCTTAGAGGTGCAAATTGGGCCAACAAATTTAAGGATATAAGCACGGCATGCCTCAAGCCTCAACTCCCAGGATTCAATACTTCAACACTTGACAAGGCCCAAATTTAGTTATCAAATCATTTGAAGCCTAAAATCACATCTGAAGATTGAAGATTGATGTAATACCTGGTCTAACCGAAATTAATTGAATAATAAGTTAAATAGGAGAGAATATGCTTGGGAGATTTGGCAATTGGAATTTGATGATTTAAATATGATATTTGGATTCAGTGAGTTTTTCCGAGTCGGAAGACATAGTTTCCTGTGTAAAAGCGCGCAGTGGAATTTTGACCGGCAGTATCGGCTGAGACCTGTCTGGTACTGTAGCTGAGAAAATTGATTATGAGTAAATAAGATTAAGAAATGAGGAATTATAATTAGGGGAGGTAGAAATATTTGAAGTGCGATTTAGAGCGCTATCTTAAGGTTTGGTCTAAAATTAGGCCAAGGACAAAATAAGTGAACTGGGCCTAAGGGGCCCAAGACCCAACATATATAAACATTAGTTATGAGCATTTCAGTCATTTTGCCCTAAAGGAGGGGTGTTGGCGCTGAAATTGGGAAGAGAGAAGAGAGAGAGAAAACCTAACTCTCTTTGATCTTCAAACCACCAAACTGAGCTACAGAGCTCCGAGTGACGAGCCGTTTGCGGCCACGCATCTCTCTCATCCTCTACAATTATCTAAGTTTTGTGGTGAGATTCCATTCATCTCTGCCCAGTTTTTGAATTTCCCCACTGTTACACGTTTTTGGGGAGTTAGTGTTGAAATCTTGTGATTTTGGGTGTTTAGGATACTCCAACATGGATTCTAAGTGAGTTCTATCCCTACTTCATATGGGCTGAGGTAAGAAGTGCTCAAACCCTTGTGATTTGTCATTTTATGAGCCCTAGGTTGATGTATGTATGTCATTGGTATGTTAGTGCATTTGATGGTTTTGGTGCACAATTGGGAGATTGGTGTTGCTTGAGGAGCTTTGGTGAGGCTTGGGGCTAAGGTTGGTGGAGACTTCCAAAGAAGAGGCTCAATTGATTTGGCTACAAGAGGTACGGTTTAAGTTTCATTTAAGTACCGTGTGGTGTGATGAGAATTCCTAGGCTAGATGCCCTAGGATTAAGTTTGGATTGTGTAAATGGTTGATGCTAATATGCATAGTTGGTATGTAATGTGAATGATGATTGGGTTGAGAATTGTGTGGCCTTGTATGCTTGGTGTATTGAAATTTGATGTATGGGTAATGAGTATTAATTTGTGGTTTATGCATTTAAATTGTGAAATTGGGCCAGAGGCCGTAATTTTGGGCCAGAGGCCGGAAAGAGGTAAGGGAGGTAAGTTGATGTGTGCATTGTATGATGACACAAGTGATTGGATGAATTTCATATAATGAATATAGAATGATTGTGTTGGTTATTGAATAATGAGGTTTGAGTTGAAGTGTGGAAATTGGTTTTGGGTGAAATTGTATAGATGAGGTATGTTGATTTTGGTTGAGATATATCATGTGGTCATATATGTGAGTATGATTATTGATGCCTTGATGGTATGATAATGCATGAGAGATATGTATGTTGTGATATATGCTTGAGAAATGATTAAGGTTGATTTGGGGGTGAAACCACTGATAGTGAGTATGATTGGTTATGTATAATGATGGTTGATTGGAAATAGTATGTTGGAAATTGGGATGGAAGGATGTATGACATGTTGATATGTTTGTAATTTAGCCATTTATTGAAATAGGTAAAGATGGTTATATGGCGGTTTTGTGAATCGTGGTAAAGTGTTAATGTATGAGTTGAGGAGGCTTGATTAATTTTGATACATTTTGATTGGTTTCAAAAAGGGTTGAAATTGGCATGTTTTGGTTGATTTTGAAAAGAGTTGAAAATGGCTTGTTTTGAAAATGGCACTTTGTGGTTTTGTATGAAAAACATGGTTTTTGGGCATACTTTGACGGGACATAACTTGGACTACGGATCTCTGTTTTGTGCCAAATCTGTTTAGAAATGAAATTGGATCCGGGATGTGCCATGCCGTTCGAAGAACGAGTGAAAAACGATTTAAAATGAGAAAGTTATGTCCGTCAGAAGATTGGGGGTTGAATCTTGAATTCTGCAGCTTTTAACTTAGAAAATTTTAGCAGAATGACCCTCCACGCGTAGGTGCACTTGGCGCGTACGCGTCGTTCTTCAAGAAGGCACCATCCACGCGTGCGCGTGGTGTGCGCGTGCGCGTCGATGCGCTGCACCCATTGCCCAGCCATTTTCCCGAGAGTTGTGCCAGAGTTGTGCCAGTCTTGTGCTTGGGGCGCAAGTGTACCCACGCGTACGCGTGGCTGACGCGTACACGTCGTTGTCTATTTTTTATCCGCGCGTCCGCGTGAATGGCGCGTATGCGCGATGAGTTTTGTGGCCATCCACGCGTGCGCGTGGAGTACGCGTACGCGTGGCCCTGTTTTCATCCCAAAGTTGATTTTTGAGTTTAAAAGCCAAGTCTCATACTTTTAAGCCTCCGATCTCACCCCTTATGTATTAAATCATTATGGTATGCCTATCAATGAGAAAAGAGTTAGGGGATGTGGTAACTTGCGAGTGAAGCAAGGGGAAAAGTTTTGATCAATGATGATCAACGATGATTATATGAGATATGGAGGATGACGGTGGGAGTACCGTGTATGCCATGAGCCGAAGGGCTATATTTATTGATAAATGGCTGGTTCTTGATTGGACCATGAGCCGGATGGCTGAGTTATTGCCGGGTCACGGCAATGCCATTATTGATTATGGCTGAGAATAATTGCATATAGACTAATGATGAATGTGTTAAATGGATAATAATGGAAGATGTTGAAATGTGATGTGTAACCCCGGGTAGTAGGCAGTGGCGTTGTCCACTTGCTCGGGTGTGAGACGGAAAAGGATGTTATGATAAATGAGTTTAATTATGGAGTTTTGAATGAATGTATTTGTGATACCTGGGTAGTAGTATGGGTTGTGGTTCGTCCCACTTGCTCCAGGTTAATGTTGAGATTGATAACAATGAGGATTGATATGAATTGAGATTGAATGAATATATGTTTGAGATACCTGGGCAGTAGCAAGGGTTGTGGTTCGTCCCACTTGCTCCGGGTTGATGTTTAAGATACCTGGGCAGTAGCAAGGGTTGTGGTTCGTCCCACTTGCTCCGGGTTAATGTTTAAGATACCTGGGCAATAGCAAGGGTTGTGGTTCGTCCCACTTGCTCCGGGTTAATGCTTAAGATACCTGGGCAGTAGCAAGGGTTGTGGTTCGTCCCACTTGCTCCAGGTCAGAGATTGTGACACCTGGGTAGTAGCGGCAGTAGTGGTGAATCCACTCGCTCCAGGTTGAGCTGTTAAACACCCGCCTGGGTAGTAGCCGCAGTAGTGGTTGTTCCACTGGCTCTGGGCTGAGCGGGTAGTAGCAAGGGGGTTGTAGCTCAAACCTACTTGCTCCGCAAGGGGTGTTTCTGTCCATGGTTAGCTACCAGGACATGTCGGGTTGGCTATATAATCGACAGATGATATCATCAGCCATAGGGCAGGCATACATCATTTGCATATGTTTGAATTGTTTGGGTTTGCCTATTTGTTTTGGATTTCTATCATATATGCTATGTTACCTGATTACGTGCTACTTGTTCTACTTGTACCTTATTTGTGATTACTGTGTATTGCTTGTGTTTGTACAACTGAGAGATCCCTCATGTGTGTCGGTGGATGTTGGTGGTGTTCTTGATGAGATGAATGATAATGCGATTGCATGACGATGATGATTTTTGAATGAGATAATTTAAGCCCCCTGGGTAGACGCAGTGATGTGATTTCACTAGCTCCAGGCGAGGGTATGAGTATTGATATAAAGTGCTGAGGCAGAACAACTGGTAATGGTTTTGCTTATAATTCTGAGTCTGATTCGTGAAAGAATCAGCGAATTAGGAAACATGGTAACATGAACTAGATTTAGTATCCCCTTACGACAGATGCTATTATGGATTAGTGAGAATCTAGGCTGGATACTTGGTGAAAGGAGTTTAGGATGCTTAGTGAGTTTTTATTGCAGTGCATTGTATTTATTTGGCACTTTTACCGTACTGGGAACCCATGGGCCCGGGGTTCTCATTCTGTATATCTCTTATTTTTCAGATACAGGTTCAGGTGCTCAGAATGAGCTGCGGTTCGTCTGAGAGACGGCGAAGATATTATTTCTCTACTTTGGGTTTTCCTTAGAATCTCCCTTTTGTTTTGAAAGATTATATTATGTGCTGAACTCTTTTGGAACTTGCCTATAGAGGCTTATGTTTCCTTTGGGAGAGAGGATGTACTGTTGTCAGTACTTTCATACTGTACCCTAGCCGGCTAACTTCGCGGGTCGCGACTAGGGCTATTTATGTTATATATATCTATCTGTTATCTATCTCTTAATCTCCTTTATGCCTTGTCCGCATATCGCATTCGGGCTAATAGTTTAACTTTTCGTTGTCGAAACGTGAGTGAAACGTCTTCGCGATTTTATTTCTACTCTTTTCAGGCTTCTCGATTAATATTCCTTTCGAATTTACCTATATTTATATATTAAAAATCCACCAGAGAGTCGTATCACCATAATATCATTGACTTATGACTCGAGCATAAGGATTTGCATATTAGGGTGTTACATTATGGTATCAGAGCAGTTCGTCCTCGTGAGCCTGAGGGATGGAACTGCTGATGCTTTAATGCATACTCTGAGTCTGTGCCTGTGCTAATTAAGGTATCTAACCGATACATCTAGCATGAAGTCCATGAGTGTACCTTTTGTACTTTGAAGCACTATACTTTCGATATTGAGACTGATCAACTTGATATCGATTGTTTGGTGTGTATAGGAACCAGATGGCGCCTCGTGGACCCGGTCGGGGACGTGAGAGAGATCGTACTAGTACACAGGAACCGGAAATCAACTCGAATAACCCGGTAAACCTTATGGCGGCATTGGAGAATATGGCTGCTGCTATGCAGGCCACTGCGGAGGCCCTTGGGCAACAGATAAACAATAATGGCAATGACGGAAGGGAAGCTCAGGGCCCGATGACACTGGCAACTTTCTTAAAGGTTAACCCACCTAAGTTCAAGGGAACCACTAATCCGATTGAAGCTGACACCTGGTTTCAGGCCATGGGAGCGAGCCTACAAGCGCAGTTGGTGCCTGAAGAGCAGTGTGTTGAATTTGCTACCTATCTGCTCACGGAGGAAGCATCGCATTGGTGGCAAGGGATTCGACGTCTCCTACAACAGGGGAATGATCCTATCACTTGGGATGCCTTCCAGGTGGAATTCTATAAGAAGTACTTTCCAAATTCCGCCAGGACATCCAAGGAATTGGAGTTACTACAGTTGAAGCAAGGTGCTATGTCCGTATCTGAGTATACAGACAAATTTGAGGAGCTATTCAGGTTTTCCCGCATGTGTCAGGGAGCTCTGGGAGACTTCGAGGAATGGAAATGCATTAAGTATGAAGGAGGGCTCCAGAGTGACATCTTGAGTTCAGTGGGACCAATGGAGATCCGAACTTTTTCAGAGTTGGTGAATAAGAGCAGAATTGTTGAAGAGTGTGTGAAGAGGATGGTTGCAGAGAAAGGAAGTCATAGAGAGCACAACCAAGGATTTGCACCAAGGGGTCGAGAGTTTAAGGAGAGAGGATACATACAACACTTTTCCCAAGGACGGAATGACTTTGCAACGAGTGAGGAGTTCCAAAGAAACGGTAAAGGAAAACGGGCAGCAACTGCTTCTAATGTTTTGAGCTGCCAGAGGTGTGGAAGTCATCACCCAAATAGGCCATGCCGATTGGGGTTAGGCGTATGTTACAAGTGGGTTACCAGGGCATGTATCAAGAAATTGCCAACAAGGAGAGAGTCAGGATGCGGGCCGATTGCGGCAGTAAGATTGAGGTAATTGCAATAATCAGGCTTAAATGGCAGTGTGTGATTTATAATACCGCCTGTATAGTAAAAACTGGGAATGTCGAGCTTATGTTAGACTGAGAAGCAAACCGGATGGTCCGAGTAAGGAATTGCCTTAATACAAATGGATAAATGCCCGTGATGTAAATGATTTTCTATTGAGAATGATGTGTGTTTTGTATGTAGTTGGTTGATTTCTAGATTTTTGGTAAAACGGATTGAACCCGTGACTTTTAGTTCCTTTGATTTAAATAGATAAGGAATTGTCCTAAATGATGGATTTGGAAACGTTGATTTGAAATGCCAGTCATACTAAGTTGTGGTTGGGTACTTGAGGAAATAAGTGATGGAGCTATACTTGACGAGAAATCAAAGTGGCATAGCGGAAGCTTGCTAAAAGCGTTAGCATAGTATGGTAATATAAGGAAAAGTGGGATATGATTAAAATGCTTATGCTTTGAGTACTTAAAAGTTAGTGAGCTTATACAGATACTGATTCTCGATAATTGGAATTAATTGCGACGGTGAGCCTTAATGGTTCCGAAATGGATGAGGAAATTACATTGATGCATAGTCGGATTTAGATGATGATTGAGTGCAGGTTGTTGTGTTCGAGAGATGAGTGCTATGATGTTGGTCATGGTGACCTTGGATTTAGATCAAGATTTGTAATGATCGGTTTCAGGAATCGTTTGGAAACCTTTAAATTGCAATGCTGATGTGGTACTGAGATTGGTTTGAGGGAACCCGTGACGGGTGGTAAACTCCAATTTTGGAGAGGTGCTGTTGAAAATTTTCCCAAGAATTTGAAAGAGTATTGGTTATATTTTGAAGATGATTTTGATCTGAGTAACTTCAACAAAAGAGATGTGTCTCGAAAGCTTTTATAGATTAGTAAAGCAAAGCGGATTCATAAGAGTTTGTCAGCTTGTTAGTACAAAACTCATTGGATTCTAAAAACGAAAGCTTTGATTATATAGTGATGTGTGACGATGGCTATGATTACGATGATGACAATATTATGATGACATGATTTGAGATTTAATAGGGTGTGAGTTCATGAGACGATAAAAGTAAGGAACGAATGACCGAGATCCTCAGAGATAGAGAAATCAGAGCGCGGCAATGGAAGCGCGCAGAGTAAAAGGACCTTGGAACTGTTATGCGTTGGATATAACGGCAGACTACGCTCGCGTACTCTTTGTGATGGATGGAATTTTCGAGGGCGAAAATTTCTGTTAGGGGGGTAGAATGTAATACCCGGTCTAACCGAAATTAATTGAATAATAAGTTAAATAGGAGAGAATATGCTTGGGAGATTTGGCAATTGGAATTTGATGATTTAAATATGATATTTTGATTCAGTGAGTTTTTCCGAGTCGTAAGACATAGTTTCCTGTGTAAAAGCGCGCAGTGGAATTTTGACCGGCAGTACCGGCTGAGACCTGTCTGGTACTGTAGCTGAGAAAATTGATTATGAGTAAATAAGATTAAGAAATGAGGAATTATAATTAGGGGAGGTAGAAATATTTGAAGTGCGATTTAGAGCGCTAATCTTAAAGGTTTTGGTCTAAAATTGGGCCAACGGACAAAAATAAGTGAACTGGGCCTAAGTGGGCTGGTGCGCGAAATTGTGAACTATACTTTTTCACAACTCTCATAATCCCTGGTAATGGCTCCAAAAACTTGGTGCGCTCAATACCATGGTGGTGCACGAAATTGCAATCACACTTTTGCAATCCCGCACAATTAACCAGCAAGTGCACTGGGTCGTCCAAGTAATACCTTGCGTGAGCAAGGGTCGATCCCACGGAGATTGTCGGCTTGAAGCAAGCTATGGTTATCTTGTAAATCTTAGTCAGGATATCAGAAATTATCAGGATTGATTGTAAAAAGCAAAAGAACATGAAATGGTTACTTGATTTGCAGTAATGGAGAATAGGTTGAGGCTTGGAGATGCTCCATCTTCCGAATCTCTGCTTTCCTACTGTCATCTTCATCAAACACGCAAGTCTCCTTCCATGGCAAGCTCATGTAGGGTTTCACCGTTGTCAATGGCTACCTCCATCCTCGCAGTGAAAGCTAATGCACGCACTCTGTCACAGTACTGCCAATCACCGGTTTGGTTCCCTCCCCTACCGGAATAGAATCCCTCTTTGCGTCTGTCACTAACGCCCAGTAGGTTACAGGTTTGAAGCACGTCACAGTCATTCAATCATTGAATCCTACTCAGAATACCACAGACAAGGTTTAGACCTTCCGGATTCTCTTGAATGCTGCCATCAGGTCCTGCCTATACCACGAAGATTCCGATTAAAGAACCCAAGAGATAACTACTCAATCTAAGATAGAACAGAGGTGGTTGTCAGGCACGTGTTCATAGTTGAGAATGATGATGATTGTCACGGATCATCACATTCATCCGGATTAAGAACAAGTGTTATCTTAGAATCGAAGCAAGCATGATTGAATAAGAAACAGTAGTAATTGCATTAATCCATCAAGACACAGCAGAGCTCCTCACCCCCAACCATGGGGTTTAGAGACTCATGCTGTGGAAAGAAACGTGTAAGAAATGTTATGAGGTCATAAGGTCGCATTCCGTACTGATTACAAAGTCAAAAGGTCCTATATGTAGTAAACTAGTATCCTAAGGTTTACAGAAATGAGTAAATGACAGAAAAATCCACTTCCGGGCCCACTTGGTGTGTGCTTGGGCTGAGTATTGAAGCTTTTATGTGTAGAGACGTTTTCTGGAGTTAAACGCCAGTTCTCATGCCAGTTTGGGCATTCATTCAGAAAACAAAAAGTATTGTCACCACATCAAACTAATTCAACTAGTTTCAGAGATAAATTTTGAAACCCTGTACTTCTTGTTCTTTTGTGATTAAAGCATTTTTCTTTTAAGAGAGGTGATGGATTCATAGGACATTCATAACTTTAAGGCATAACTTTAATTTTATTAATTATGAATTAAAAACAAGACTCAAATATAGATATAGAATGAGACTAGAAAAATAAAAACAAAATAAAGGAAAAAAAAATAAAAAAAAAACGAAAAACAGAGGCTCCTAATGATAGAGGTTTTCACAGAGTTAGGACTCAACAACCTTGATTTTGAGAAGTGGATGCTCCCTCAGCTTGAGAGGAGAGCTTTTGGCGTTTCAAACTCTTGGAGTTCACGCCCTGCTTCTCTTGATGGTGACCTCGGAACGGTTGCTAGTGGGCAATATGGAACGCCCAATAAAGTCTAGCCAACCTCTTGCAATTGGCTTGAGGTCTCCCCTCTTGAGTTGGTTTGGGACACCCTTTGAATTGGTTATCCACTTAGTCCCAGGGAGGCAGATGTCCTCTAGAACTTGATCCAAACCTTTATCTACTCTCACCATCCTCCTATTGAAGGAATCAGGATCATCTTGTAGTTGAGGTAGTTTGAAGATTTCTCTTATTTTGTCCAGATGGAAGTACATGACTTTCCTCTGACCATGGTTCTGTGGGTATGGTAAGCGGTTCCAGTCATTCTTTGCTTATCTGTTAGCCACAGATTTGAGTAGAATTCCTGAACCATGTTCCTTCCAACCTTTGTTTCAGGATTGGTCAGAACTTCCCAACCTCTGTTTCGAATTTGCTCTTGGATCTCCGGATATTCATCTTCTTTCAGATCAAATTTAACTTCCGGGATCACTGACCTCAGACCCATTATTTTGTGATAATGGTCTTCATGTTCTTTGGTTAAGAACTTCTCTTCATTCCAAAGATTCTTTGGATAGTCTCTTTCTTTCCTCTTGAGTTGGTTTGTTTTCCCTTGGGAGCCATGATCTTGATAGATCTTAGCTTAGTGATCACGGAAAAGCACACCAAACTTAGAGGTTTTGCTTGTCCTCAAGCAAAAAGAAAAGAAAGAAGAGAAAGAGAGAGAGGAGAGAGAGAGAGGAAATTCGAATGGTGTGAGAAAGGAGGGGTGAGGAACGTTCATTTATAGAGTGGGGGAGGAGAATTTTCGAAACAAAAAGAGAGATTTGAAAGGAAATTGAAAAGATTTTGAGAAAATTTGAGAAAAGGGTGAGTTTTTGAAGAAGATTTGAGATTATTTTGAAATAGATTTGAAGAATGGTTTTGATTGAAGATTTGAAAGTGAATGATGAAAGGTTGAAGTGCATTTATGTAGAAGATTATGGGTAAAAAGAGGAAAGTTTGAAAAATTTGAGTTGAAAAAAAAAAATGTGGTCCCCCACCTTTCTGGCGTTAAACGCCCAGAATGGCACCCATTCTGGCGTTTAACGCCCACTTGGCACCCTTTTTGGGCGTTTAATGCCCAGCCAGGTACCCTGGCTGGCGTTAAACGCCAGAAAACCTTCCTCACTGGGCGTTTTTCTGAACGCCCAGTGATGCTGCACACCTGGCGTTAAACGCCCAGAATGGTACCATTCTGGCGTTTAACGCCCAAATGGTACCATTGCTGGCGTTAAACGCCCAGAATGGTACCCATTCTGGCGTTTAACGCCAAAATGCACCTTACTGGCATTTTTTCGCCAGTAAGCTCATTTTTCTGCTTTTTGAGCTGAATCCTTCTGTAAACTCTGTGAATTCCTTCATTTGATATTGCCTCTGTAAGAACAAATCATACAACCTACTAATGACTGGGTTGCCTCCCAGTAAGCGCTTCTTACTGTCTTTAGTTGGACTTTCACTGAGAATCACTCTAGTCTCAGTTTTGAGCACTCCTGCTCAAAGTTCCTTCAAGATAATGTTTGATTCTCTGTCCATTAACAATGAACTTCTTATCAGAATCAATATCCTGAAGCTCAACATATCCATATGGTGACACTCCTGTAATCACATATGGACCCCCAACGGGATTTGAGTTTTCCTGGAAACAGTTTGAGCCTAGAGTTGAAGAGCAGAACTTTTGTCCTGGCTCAAAGACTCTGGTTGACAATTTCCTGTCATGCCATTTCTTTGCCTTTTCCTTATAAATTTTTGCATTCTCAAAGGCATTGAGTCTGAACTCCTCTAGCTCATTTAGCTGGAGCAGTCTTTCTCACCAGCTAACTGTGCATCCATGTTTAGGAATCTGGTTGCCCAGTAGGCTTTGTGTTCCAGTTCCACAGGCAAATGGCAGGCCTTCCATACACCAATTGGTATGGAGAGGTGCCTATAGGAGTCTTGAATGCTGTTCTGTATGCCCACAGAGCATCATCCAAGCTCTTTGCCCAATCCTTTCTTCGGGCCATTACAGTCCGTTCTAGGATCTTTTTAGTTCTCTGTTAGAGACTTCAGCTTGCCCATTAGTCTGTGGATGATACGGAGTTGCCACTTTATGGCTGATTCCATATCTAACCATAGCAGAGTATAGTTGTTTATTGCAGAAATGAGTGCCCCCATCACTGATTAGCACTCTAGGGACACCAAATCTGCTGAAAATGTTTTTCTGGAGGAATTCAGTACGGTCTTAGTATCATTAGTGGGTGTAGCAATTGCTTCTACCCACTTAGATACATAGTCCACTGCCACCAGAATGTAAGTGTTTGAGTATGATGGTGGGAATGGCCCCATGAAGTCAATTCCCCATACATCAAACAGCTCTATCTCTAATATCCCTTGTTGAGGCATGGCATATCCATGAGGCAGGTTACCAGCTTTGGCAACTGTCACAGTTACGCACAAACTCTCGGGAATCTTTATAGAGAGTAGGCCAGTAGAAGCCACATTGGAGGACTTTAGTGGCTGTTCGCTCACTTCCAAAATGTCCTCCATACTGTGATCCATGGCAGTGCCATAGGATCCTCTGTGCTTCTTCTCTGGGTACACACCTGCGGATCACTCCGTCAGCACATCTCTTAAAGATATGGTTCATCCCAAAGGTAGTACTTGGCATCTGAAATTAATTTCTTTCTCTGCATGTAACTGTACTCCTTGGGTATGAACCTCACAGCTTTATAGTTTGCAATGTCTGCAAACCATGGAGCTTCCTGAATGGCAAATAATTGCTCATCTGGGAAAGTCTCAGAAATCAGTAGAAGGGAGGGACCCCAACCACTGGCTCTATTCTGGACAGATGATCAGCTACCTGATTCTCTGCCCCTTTCTGTCTCTTATTTCTATATCAAACTCTTGCAGAAGCAACACTCATCTGATAAGCCTGGGTTTGAATCCTGCTTTGTGAGTAAGTATTTAAGAGCAGCATGGTCAGTGTACACAATCACTTTGGATCCTACTAGGTAGGATCTAAACTTGTCAATGGCATAAACCACTGCAAGTAATTCTTTTTCTGTGGTTGTGTAATTCTTCTGTGCATCATTTAGAACACGGCTGGCATAATAAATGACATGCAGAAGTTTATTATGCCTCTGTCCCAACACTGACCAATGGCATGACACTGGCATCACACATTAATTCAATGGTAATGCCCAATCTGGTGCAGAGAGATAACTGGTGCTGTGACCAGCTTAGCTTTCAGGGTCTCAAATGCTGCAGACACTCATTATCAAAGATAAATGGAGTGTCAGCAGCTAGCAGATTACTCAGAGATTTGGCAATTTTCGAAAAATCCTTGATAAACCTTCTGTAAATCCTGCATGTCCCAGAAAGCTTCTGATTGCCTTAACATTGGCAGGTGGTGGTAATTTTCAATTACCTTACCTTTGCCTTATCCACCTCTATCCCCCTGCTTGAAATTTTGTGCCCAAGGACAATTCCTTCAGTCACCATAAAGTGACATTTCTCCCAGTTTAAAACCAGGTTAGTCTCTTGGCATCTTTTCAAGACAAGTGATAGGTGGTTAAGACAGGAGCTGAATGAGTCTCCATATACTGAAAAGTCATCCATGAAGACTTCCAGAAATTTCTCTACCATATCTGAGAAGATAGAGAGCATACACCTTTGAAAGGTTGCAGGTGCATTGCACAGACCAAAAGGCATTCTCCTATAGGCAAACACGCCAGAAGGGCATGTGAATGCTGTTTTCTCTTGGTCTTGAGGATCTACTGCAATTTGGTTGTAGCCTGAGTAGCCATCCAAAAAGCAGTAGTAATCATGACCAGCTAGTCTTTCTAGCATTTGGTCTATGAATGGTAAAGGAAAATGATCCTTTCTGGTGGCTGTATTGAGCCTTCACTGTCATGCCTCCCTTTTGGGAACAACTTGGACAGGGCTCACCCAGGGGCTATCAGAAATAGGATAAATAATCCCAGCCTCTAGTAATTTAGTGACCTCTTTCTGCACCACCTCCTTCATGGTAGGATTTAGCCTCCTCTGTGGTTGAACCACTGGTTTGGCATTATCCTCCAATAGGATCTTGTGCATGCATCTAGCTGGGCTAATGCCCTTGAGATCACTGATGGACCACCCAAGAGCTGTCTTGTGTGTCCTTAGCACTTTAATCAGTGCTTCCTCTTCCTGTGGATTTAAAGCAGAGCTTATAATCACTGGAAAAGTTTCACCCTCTCCCAGAAATTCATATTTCAGGGATGATGGTAGTGGTTTGAGTTCAGGCTTAGGAGGCTTATCCTCCTCCTGAGGAATTTTCGAAAATTCCTTTGCCTCCTCTGGCTCTTCCTGATCAGTTTGAGCATCTTTGAAGATGTGCTCAAGCTCTGATTCTAGGCTTTCAGCCATATTGATCTCTTCTACCAGAGAGTCAATAATGTCAGCGTCCATACAGTCCTCTGGTGTGTCTGGATGCTGCATAGCTTTTACAGCATTCAACTTGAACTCATCCTCATTGACTCTCAGGGTTACTTCCCCTTTTTGTACATCAATGAGAGTTCGTCCAGTTGCTAGGAAGGGTCTTCCTAGAATGAGAGTTGCACTCTTGTGCTCCTCCATTCCAGCACCACAAAGTCAGTTGGAAGGCAAATGGCCCAACCTTGACAATCATGTCCTCTATTATGCCTGATGGGTGTTTAATGGAGCCATCAGCAAGTTGGAGGCATATCCTGGTTGGTTTGACTTCTCCAATCAACCCAAGCTTTCTGATAGTGGATGCAGCTATTAGATTGATGCTTGCTCCAAGATCACATAAAGCTATCTTGGTGCAAGTGCCTTCTAATGTGCATGGTATCAGAAAGCTTCCAGGATCTTGAAGCTTTTCTGGTAAGCTTTTTAGAATGACTGCACTGCATTCTTCAGTGAGAAACACTTTTTCAGTTTCTCTCCAATCCTTCTTATGACTTAAGATTTCCTTCATGAACTTAGCATAAGAAGGTATTTGCTCAAGTGCCTCTGCAAAAGGAATCTTTATTTCAAGAGTCCTTAAATAATCTGCAAAGCGGGCAAATTGCTTATCCTGTTCCGCCTTACGGAGTTTCTGAGGATAAGGCATCTTGGCTTGATATTCTTCAACCTTAGATGCTGCAGGTTTATTCCTTACAGAAGTGGTTGAAGAAGCCTTGTTAGAGGGATTACTGTCAGCACTCTCTGGTGTCTGATTTTCCCATGGCGTTTGGACGCCAGGAATGGGTGGAAAATGGGCGTTTAACGCCAACTTTTCCCCCTTTTCTGGCGTTTGAACGCCAGAACTGGGCAAGGAGTGGGCGTTTAACGCCAGCTTTCCTTCCCTTTCTGGCGTTTGAACGCCAATATTCCTCTCTGGGCTCTTACTGTCCTCAGAGGGATTTTGAACAGTGGGTTGGTTGTCCTCTGTCAATTGTTCCTTGTTTGGCTTTTTGCTCTTTTGAGCAGTGTTATTCAAGGTCCTCCCACTCCTCAATTGAACTGCTTGACACTCCTCTGTTATCTGTTTAGATATTTGCTGTTTTGCTTGATTCAACTGTAGTTCTATGCTTTTATTAGCAACTTTAGTTTCATGGAGCATCTCTTTAAATTCTGCTAACTGTTCTGTCATCAGGAGTAGTTGTTGATTAAGCTCCATTATCTGTTCTTGAGGATTAGGGTCAGTGACTACTGTCATGACCTCCTCTTCTGGAGAGAACTCATTGCTAGAGTACAGATATTGGTTTCTAGCAACAGTGTCTATAAGCTCTTGAGCTTCTTCAATTGTCTTCCTCATGTGTATAGATCCACCAGCTGAGTGGTCTAAAGACATCTGAGCTTTTTCTGTAAGCCCATAGTAGAAAATGTCTAACTGTACCCACTCTGAAAACATTTCAGAGGGACATTTTCTTAGCATACCTCTATACCTCTCCCAGGCATTATAAAGGGATTCATTATCCTTGTTTAAAGCCTTGGATGTCCAGCCTTAGCTGTGTCATCCTTTTTGGAGGGTAAAAATGATTCAGGAATTTGTCTGATAACTGTTTCCATGTCTTTATGCTTGCTGTAGGTTGGTTATTTAACCACCTTTTAGCTTGATCTTTTACAGCAAATGGAAACAGTAATAGTCTGTAGACATCCTGATCTACCTCTTTATCATGTACTGTGTCAGCAATTTGTAAGAACTGTGCCAGAAACTCAGTAGGTTCTTCCTGTGGAAGACCGGAATACTGGCAATTTTGCTGCACTATGATAATGAGTTGAGGATTTAGCTCAAAGCTGCTTGCTTTGATGGGAGGTATACAGATGCTACTCCCATATGCAGCTGTAATGGGGTTAGCATAAGACCCCAGAGTCCTCTTGGACTGATTAATTCCACTTAAGTCCATAATGGACAAAAGGGAAATGAGAATAATTGCAAAGAGATAAATTTTGTTTTTTTTTTTTTTGAAATAACCGAAAAAATTAAAATAAAATAAAACAAAAGGAAAATAAAATAAAAATTCGAAAATTAAAAATAAAATAAGATCAAAGCAAATTGGGAACTGAATCAATTAGTAAAGAAAAAGATTTTGAAAACAGCAGTTAAGAAGATTTGATTGAAAAATTTTTTTATGAAAAAGATTTGATTCTTAAAAAGAGGAAAGAGAAAAACACAAAAAGACACCAAACTTAAAATTTTTATGAATCAAAAAGGGACTAAGAATGTGCAAAAACGAAAATTTTAAAAGAAAAATAAAAGCATGCAATTGACACCAAGCTTAGAATATAAAACTAGACTCAACTAAAAGACTCTAAACCAACAAAAAGAAAACAGTCCTAATCTAAGCAACAAGATAAGCCGTCAGTTGTCCAAACTCGAACAATCCCCGGCAACGGCGCCAAAAACTTGGTGCACGAAATTGCAATCACACTTTTGCAATCCCGCACAACTAACCAGCAAGTGCACTGGGTCGTCCAAGTAATACCTTGCGTGAGCAAGGGTCGATCCCACGGAGATTGTCGGCTTGAAGCAAGCTATGGTTATCTTGTAAATCTTAGTCAGGATATCAGAAATTATCAGGATTGATTGTAAAAAGCAAAAGAACATGAAATGGTTACTTGATTTGCAGTAATGGAGAATAGGTTGAGGCTTGGAGATGCTCCATCTTCCGAATCTCTGCTTTCCTACTGTCTTCTTCATCAAACACGCAAGTCTCCTTCCATGGCAAGCTCATGTAGGGTTTCACCGTTGTCAATGGCTACCTCCCATCCTCGCAGTGAAAGCTAATGCACGCACTCTGTCACAGTACTGCCAATCACCGGTTTGGTTCCCTCCCCTACCGGAATAGAATCCCTCTTTTGCGTCTGTCACTAACGCCCAGTAGGTTACAGGTTTGAAGCACGTCACAGTCATTCAATCATTGAATCCTACTCAGAATACCACAGACAAGGTTTAGACCTTCCGGATTCTCTTGAATGCTGCCATCAGGTCCTGCCTATACCACGAAGATTCCGATTAAAGAACCCAAGAGATAACTACTCAATCTAAGATAGAACAGAGGTGGTTGTCAGGCACGTGTTCATAGTTGAGAATGATGATGATTGTCACGGATCATCACATTCATCCGGATTAAGAACAAGTGTTATCTTAGAATCGAAGCAAGCATGATTGAATAAGAAACAGTAGTAATTGCATTAATCCATCAAGACACAGCAGAGCTCCTCACCCCCAACCATGGGGTTTAGAGACTCATGCTGTGGAAAGAAACGTGTAAGAAATGTTATGAGGTCATAAGGTCGCATTCCGTACTGATTACAAAGTCAAAAGGTCCTATATGTAGTAAACTAGTATCCTAAGGTTTACAGAAATGAGTAAATGACAGAAAAATCCACTTCCGGGACCACTTGGTGTGTGCTTGGGCTGAGTATTGAAGCTTTTATGTGTAGAGACGTTTTCTGGAGTTAAACGCCAGTTCTCATGCCAGTTTGGGCGTTTAACTCCAACTTTTATTCCAGTTCCGGCGTTTAACGCTGGAATTTCTGAGGCCGGATTGCTACGCGGGTTTGGGCCATCAAATCTTGGACAAAGTATGGACTATTATATATTGCTGGAAAGCCCTGGATGTCTACTTTCCAACGCCGTTGAGAGCGCGCCAATTGGGCTTCTGTAGCTCCAGAAAATCCACTTCGAGTGTAGGGAGGTCAGAATCCAACAGCATCTGCAGTCCTTTTCAGTCTCTGGATCAGATTTTTGCTCAGAACCTTCAATTTCAGTCAGAAAATACCTGAAATCACAGAAAAACACACAAACTCATAGTAAAGTCCAGAAAAGTGAATTTTAATTAAAAACTAATAAAAATATACTAAAAACTAACTAAAACATACTAAAAACATACTAAAAACAATGCCAAAAAGCATACAAATTATCCGCTCATCACATGGCATTACACAACTTCGCACAACTAACCAGCAAGTGCACTGGGTCGTCCAAGTAATAAACCTTACGTGAGTAAGGGTCGATCCCACGGAGATTGTTAGTATTGAAGCAAGCTATGGTCATCTTGTAAATCTTAGTCAGGCAAACTCAGATATATATGGTGATGAACGAAAATAACATAAAAGATAAAGATAGTGATACTTATGTAATTCATTGGTAGGAACTTCAGATAAGCGCATGAAGATGCCTTCCCTTCCGTCTCTCTGCTTTCCTACTGTCTTCATCCAACTCTTCTTACTCCTTTCCATGGCAAGCTCGTATAGGGTCTCACTGTTGTCAGCAACTACCTCCCATCCTCGCAGTGAAAGCTAATGCACACACTCTGTCACAGTGCTGCCAATCACCGGTTTGGTTCCCTCCCCTACCGGAATAGAATAACTCTTTTGCGTCTGTCACTAACGCCCAGTAGGTTACAGGTTTGAAGCACGTCACAGTCATTCAATCATTGATCCTACTCAGAATACCACAAACAAGGTTAGACCTTCCGGATTCTCTTGAATGCTGCCATCAGTTCTTGCCTATACCACGAAGACTCTGATCTCACGGAATGGTTGGCTCGTTTGTCAGGCGATCAACCATGCATCGTGCAATCAGGAATCCAAGAGATATTCACTAAGCCTCAGATGCTTGTAGAACAAGAATGGTTGTCAGTCACCTTGTTCATGGGTGAGAATGGTGATGGGCGTCAATCATCACCTTCATCATGTTGAAGAACAAGTGATATCTTGGATAAAGAACAAGCGGAATTTGAATGGAAGAACAATAGTAATTGCATTAATACTCGAGGTACAGCAGAGCTCCACACCTTAATCTATGGTGTGTAGAAACTCCACCGTTGAAATACATAAGCATAAGGTCTAGGCATGGCCGAATGGCCAGCCTCCCAAAGAGGGTTCAATCATAAAAACATGATCAAAAAGATTCTCCCTAATACATAGTAAAAGGTCCTACTTATAAGAAACTAGTAGCCTAGGGTGTACAGAAATGAGTAAATGACATAAAAATCCTCTTCCGGGCCCACTTGGTGTGTGCTTGGGCTGAGCAATGAAGCAATTTCGTGTAGAGACTCTTCTTGGAGTTAAAAGCCAGCTTTGGTGCCAGTTTGGGCGTTTAACTCCCATTTGGGTGCCAGTTCCAGCGTTTAACGCTGGGATTTCTTGAGGTGACTTTGAACGCCGGTTTGGGCCATCAAATCTTGGGCAAAGTATGGACTATTATATATTGCTGGAAAGCCCAGGATGTCTACTTTCCAACGCCGTTGAGAGCGCGCCAATTGGGCTTCTGTAGCTCCAGAAAATCCGCTTCGAATGCAGGTTGGTCAGAATCCAACAGCATCTGCAGTCCTTTTGAGTCTCTGGATCAGATTTTTGCTCAGGTCCCTCAATTTCAGCCAGAAAATACCTGAAATCACAGAAAAACACACAAACTCATAGTAAAGTCCAGAAAAGTGAATTTTAATTAAAAACTAATAAAAATATACTAAAAACTAACTATATCATATCAAAAACATACTAAAAACAATGCCAAAAAGTATACAAATTATCCGCTCATCACAACACCAAACTTAAACTGTTGCTTGTCCTCAAGCAACTGAAAATCAAATAAGATAAAAAGAAGAGAATATGCAATGAATTCCAAAAACATCTGTGAAGATCAGTATTAATCAGATGAGCGGGGCTTTTAACTTTTTGCCTCCAAACAGTTTTGGCATCTCACTCTATCCCTTGTAATTCAGAATGGTTGGCTTCTTTAGGAACTTAGAATCCAGATAGTGTTAATGATTCTCTTAGTAAAGTATGATGATTCTTGAACATAGCTATTTATTGAGTCTTGGCTGTGCCCAAAGCACTCTGTCTTCCAGTATTACCACCGGATACATACATGCCACAGACACATAATTGGTGAACCTTTTCAGATTGTGACTCAGCTTTGCTAAAGTCCCCAATTAGAGGTGTCCAGGGTTCTTAAGCACACTCTTATTGCCTTGGATCACAACTCTTATTCCTTTCTCTCTTTTTTTTTCGTTTTTTTTTTCGGTTTTTTTTTTTTTGAAATGCTTTTTCTTGCTTCAAGAATCATTTTATTGATTTTTCAGATCCTCAGTAACATGTCTCCTTTTTCATCATTCTTTCAAGAGCCAACATTCATGAACCACAAATTCAAAAGACATATGCACTGTTTAAGCATACATTCAGAGAACAAAAATACTGCCACCACATCAAAATAATTAAACTGTTATAAAATTCAGAATTCATGCAATTCTTTCCTTTTCAATTAAGCACGTTTTTATTTAAGAGAGGTGATGGATTCATAGGACATTCATAACTTTAAGGCATAGACACTAAGACACTAATGATCACAAGACACAAACATGGATAAACATAAGCATTAAAATTCGAAAAACAGAAGAACAATAACAAGGAAATCAAAGAACGGGTCCACCTTAGTGATGGCGGCTCTTTCTTGCTCTTGAAGATCCTATGGAGTGCTTGAGCTCCTCAATGTCTCTTCCTTGTCTTTGTTGCTCCTCCCTCATGATTCTTTGATCTTCTCTAATTTCATGAAGGATGATGGAGTGTTCTTGATGCTCCACCCTCAGTTGTCCCATGTTGGAACTTAGTTCTCCTAGGGAGGTGTTTAGTTGCTCCCAATAGTTTTGTGGAGGAAAATTCATCCCTTGAGGAATCTCAGGGATCTCATGATGAGTGAGATCTCTTGTGTACTCCATCCTTTTCTTGGTGATAGGCTTGTCCTCATCAATGGGAATGTCCCTCTATGTCAACTCCAACTGAATAACAGAGGTGACAAATGAGATGAGGAAAGGCTAACCTTGCCAAGGTGGAGGTCTTGTCCGCCACCTTATAGAGTTCTTGGGCTATAACCTCATGAACCTCTATTTCTTCTCCAATCATGATACTATGGATCATGATGGCCCGGTCTATGGTAACTTCGGACCGGTTGCTAGTGGGGATGATTGAGCGTTGTATGAACTCTAACCATCCTCTAGCCACGGCTTGAGGTCATGCCTTCTCAATTGGACCGGCTTTCCTCTTGAATCTTGCTTCCATTGTGCGCCCTCTTCACATATGACTGTGAGGACTTGGTCCAACCTTTGATCAAAGTTGACCCTTCTAGTGTAAGGATGCTCATCTCCTTGCATCATAGGCAAGTTGAACGCCACCCTCACACTCTCCGGACTAAAATCCAAGTATTTCCCCCGAACCATAGTGAGATAATTCTTTGGATTCGGGTTCACACTTTGGTCATGGTTCTTTGTGATCCATGCATTGGCATAGAACTCTTGAACCATCAAGATTCCGACTTGTTGAATGGGGTTGGTAAGTACTTCCCAACCTCTTCTTCGGATCTCATGGCGGATCTCCGGATATTCACCCTTTTTGAGTGAAAAGGGGACCTCGGAGATCACCTTCTTCAAGGCCACAACTTCATAGAAGTGGTCTTGATGCACCCTTGAGAGGAATCTATCCATCTCCCATGACTCGGAGGTGGAAGCTTTTGCCTTCCCTTTCCTCTTTCTAGAGGTTTCTCCGGCCTTGGATGCCATAGATGGTTATGGAAAAACGAAAAAGCAACGCTTTTACCACACCAAACTTAAAATGTTTGCTCGTCCTCGAGCAAAAGAAGAAAGAAGGGAGTAGAAGAAGAAGAAATGAAGAAGAAGGGAGATGGTAGTGTGTTCGGCCAAAGAGGGGGGGAAGTGGTGTTTAGGTTGTGTGAAATTGAAGGGTTGAAGAAGGGTATATATAGGAGAGGAGGGGGTGAGTGGTTCGGCCATTATGGGTGGGTTTGGGAGGGAAAGTGGTTTGAATTTGAAGGGTGAGGTTGGTGGGGTTTTATGAAGGATGGATGTGAGTGGTGAAGAGAAAGATGGGATTTGATAGGTGAGGGGTTTTTTGGGGAAGAGGTGTTGAGGTGATTGGTGAATGGGGGAAGAAGAGAGAGAGTGATGGTAGGGTCCTATGGGGTCCACAGATCCTGTAGTGTCAAGGAAAAGTCATCCCTGCACCAAATGTTGCTCAAAATCACGTTTTGAGCCATTTCTGGCGTTAAACGCCGGGCTGGTGCCCATTCCTGGCGTTTAACACCAGGTTCTTGCCCTTTACTGGCGTTTAACGCCAGTCTGGTGCCCCTTTCTGGCGTTAAACGCCCAGAATGGTGCCAGACTGGGCGTTAAACGCCCAACAGCTAGCATTACTGGCGTTTGAACGCCAGCTTCTTCTCCTCCAGGGTGTGCTGTTTTTCTTCCTGTTTTTCATTCTGTTTTTGCTTTTTTCATTGTTTTTGTGACTTCTTATGATCATCAACCTACAAAAAAGATAAAATAACAAAAGAAAATAATTAATTATAAAACATTGGGTTGCCTCCCAACAAGCGCTTCTTTAATGTCATTAGCTTGACAGAGGGCTCTCATGGAGCCTCAGAAATGCTCAGAACCGTGTTGAAACCTCCCAACACCAAACTTAGAGTTTGAATGTGGGGTTTCAACACCAAACTTAGAGTTTGGCTGTAGCCTCCCAACACCAAACTTAGAGTTTGACTGTGGGGGCTCTGCTTGGCTCTGTTTTGAGAGAAGCTCTTCATGCTTCCTCTCCATGATGACAGAGGGATATCCTTGGGCCTTAAACACCAAGGATTTTTCATTCACTTGAATGATTAACTCTCCTCTGTCAACATCATCACAGCCTTTGCTGTGGCTAGGAAGGGTCTGCCAAGGATGATGGATTCATCCATGCACTTCCCAGTCTCTATGACTATGAAATCAGTAGGAATGTACTGGTCTTCAACTTTAACCAGAACATCCTCTACAAGTCCATGGGCTTGTTTTCTTGAGTTGTCTGCCATCTCTAATGAGATTCTTGCAGCTTGCACCTCTAAGATCCCTAATTTCTCCATTACAGAGAGGGGCATGAGGTTCACACTTGACCCTAAGTCACACAAGGCCTTCTTGAAGGTCATGGTGCCTATGGTACAAGGTATAGAAAACTTCCCAGGATCCTGCCTCTTTTGAGGCAGTTTCTGCCTAGACAAGTCATCCAGTTCTTTGGTGAGCAAGGGAGGTTCATCCTCCCAAGTCTCATTTCCAAATAACTTGTCATTTAGTTTCATGATTGCTCCAAGGTATTTAGCAACTTGCTCCTCAGTGACATACTCATCCTCTTCAGAGGAAGAATACTCATCAGAGCTCATGAATGGCAGAAGTAAGTCCAATGGAATCTCTATGGTCTCATTTTGAGCCTCAGATTCCCAAGGTTCCTCATTGAGGAACCCAGAGGAGAGTGGTGCACGCCCACTGAGGTGTTTCTCAGTGGCGTCTTCTTCCTCTCTTTCCTCTCCATATTCGGCCATGTTGATGGCCTTGCACTCTCCTTTTGGATTTTCTTCTGTATTACTTGGGAGAGTACTAGGAGGGAGTTCAGTAACTTTCTTGCTCAGCTGACCCACTTGTCCTTCCAAATTTCTGATGGAGGACCTTGTTTCATTCATGAAACTTTGAGTGGTCTTTATTAGATCAGAGACCATTGTTGCTAAGTCAGAAGTATTCTGCTTAGAACTCTCTGTCTGTTGCTGAGAAGATGATGGAAAAGGCTTGCCATTGCTAAACCTGTTTCTTCCACCATTATTGTTATTGAAACCTTGTTGAGGTCTCTCTTGATTCTTCCATGAGAGATTTGGGTGATTTCTCCATGAGGAATTATAGGTGTTTCCATAGGGTTCTCCTAGGTAATTCACCTCTTCCATGGAAGGGTTCTCAGGGTCATAAGCTTCTTCCTCAGATGAAGCATCCTTAGTACTGTTTGGTGCATTTTGCATTCCAGACAGACTTTGAGAAATTAAATTGACTTGTTGAGTCAATATCTTGTTCTGAGCCAATATGGCATTCAGAGTGTCAATCTCAAGAACTCCTTTCTTCTGACTAGTCCCATTGTTCACAGGATTCCTTTCAGAAGTGTACATGAGTTGGTTATTTGCAACCATTTCAATCAATTCTTGAGCTTCTGCAGGCGTCTTCTTCAGATGAAGAGATCCTCCAGCAGAGCTATCCAAGGACATCTTGGATAGTTCAGAGAGACCATCATAGAAAATGCCTATGATGCTCCATTCAGAAAGCATGTCTGAAGGACATCTTCTGATTAATTGTTTGTATCTTTCCCAAGCTTCATAGAGGGATTCTCCATCCTTCTGTCTGAAGGTTTGGACTTCCACTCTAAGCTTACTCCATCTTTGTGGTGGAAAGAACTTTGCCAAGAAGGCATTGACTAGCTTTTCCCAAGAGTCCAGGCTTTCTTTAGGTTGAGAATCCAACCATATTCTAGCTCTGTCTCTTACAGCAAAAGGGAATAGCATCAGTCTATAGACCTCAGGGTTAACCCCATTAGTCTTGACTGTGTCACAGATTTGCAAGAATTCAGCTAAAAACTGATGAGGATCTTCCATTGGAAGTCCATAGAACTTGCAATTCTGTTGCATTAGAGAAACTAATTGAGGCTTAAGCTCAAAGTTGTTTGCTCCAATGGCAGGGATAGAGATGCTTCTCCCATAGAAATCAGGAGTAGGTGCAGTAAAGTCACCCAGCACCTTCCTTGCATTGTTGGCATTGTTGTTGTTTTCGGCTGCCATGTGTTCTTCTTCCTTGAAGAATTCGGTCAGGTCCTCTAAAGAGAGTTGTGCTTTGGCTTCTCTTAGCTTTCTCTTCAGGGTCCTCTCAGGTTCAGGATCAGCTTCAACAAGAATGCCTTTGTCTCTGCTCCTGCTCATATGTAAGAGGAGAAAAAAAAAAGACAATATGGAATCCTCTATGTCACAGTATAGAGATTCCTTGAAGTGTCAGAGGAAAAGAGAAATAGAAAGAAGAAGGAGAAGAAGAATTCGAACTTTACTTAGATAAGGTTCGAATTGTGCATTTAGAAGGAGTGGTACTCCATAAATAGAAGGATGTGAGAAGGAGGGAAGTGGATTTTCGAAAATTCATTTAAAAGATTTTGAAAACATTTTGAAAATTTGATTGATAATTTTCGAAAATTAAAAGTGAAAAAGAAATCAAGTGATTTTTGAAAAAGATTTTGAAATTAGAAACTAAAAAGATTTGATTGAAAACTATTAAAAAAAATGTGATTAAAAAGATTTGATTGAAAAGTTATGGTTTTAAAAAGATGTGATTGAGAAGATATGATTTGAAAACAATTTTAAAAGATATGAGTTTAAAAATTAATGACTTGCCTAACAAGAAAAGATATGATTCAAACATAAAACCTTCCTTAACAGAAAAGGCAAAAAAAATGTTCAATCAAATCATTAATTGTTAGTAAGTATCTTTGAAAAAGGAAAGAAATTGATTTTGAAAACATTTGATTGAAAAGATATGATTTGAAAAAGATTTGATTTTGAAAAACTTGAAAAAAAATTGATTTGAAAACAAAATCTTCCCCCTAGCACCATCCTGGCGTTAAACGCCCAGAATGGTATACATTCTGGCGTTTAACGCCCAAAATGCTACCTTTTTGGGCGTTAAACGCCCAACCAGGTACCCTGGCTGGCGTTTAAACGCCAGTCTGCCTTCTTCACTGGGCATTTTTGAATGCTCAGCTTTTTCTGTATAATTCCTCTGCAGTGTGTTCTGAATCTTCAATCCCTTGTATCATTGACTTGAAAAGACACAAATTAAAAATATTTTTGGATTTTTAATAATTAAAATGCAACAAGAATCAAATAACAATGCATGCAAGACACCAAACTTAGCAGTTTGTGTACTACTGACACTATATGAGACACAGAAACACTCAAGCCAAAAGAATTCAAAGATCAAAACAAAGAACTATATGCATGAATTCGAAAAATATAACAAAAACATGCATTTGACACCAAACTTAAGATGAGACTCTAGACTCAAGCAAGAAACATCAAATATTTTTGGGTTTTTATGATTTTGCAAATTTTTTTTTTTTCGAAAATTAAGTGGGAAAAGGTATCAAAATTCTTAATGAGAATTCCAGGAATCAGTGCAATGCTAGTCTAAGACTCCGGTCCAGGAATTAGACATGGCTTCACAGCCAGCCAAGCTTTCAAAGAAAGCTTCGGTCCAAAACACTAGACATGACCAAAGGTCAGCCAAGCCTTAGCAAATCACTGCTCCAAAAGCAAGATTGACACGAAATCAACAAGCTCTTGTGGTGATAAGTTGAAACCTCGGTCCAATCAGATTAGACATGGCTTCTCAGCCAGCCAGATTTCAACAAATCATCATGAAACTCTAGAATTCATCTTCAAGAATTTCGAAAAAAAATACCTAATCTAAGCAACAAGATGAACCGTCAGTTGTCCAGCCTGAACAATCCCGGGCAATAACACCAAAAAAATTGATGTTGTTGCCGGATCTTGGCACTGATGTTACCAAAGGCTTGCTCAAAACTAGAACAATCCCCGGCAACGGCGCCAAAAACTTGATGCGCGAAATTGTGAACTATACTTTTTCACAACTCTCATAATCCCTGGTAATGGCTCCAAAAACTTGGTGCGCTCAATACCATGGCATTACACAACTTCGCACAACTAACCAGCAAGTGCACTGGGTCGTCCAAGTAATAAACCTTACGTGAGTAAGGGTCGATCCCACGGAGATTGTTAGTATTGAAGCAAGCTATGGTCATCTTGTAAATCTTAGTCAGGCAAACTCAGATATATATGGTGATGAACGAAAATAACATAAAAGATAAAGATAGTGATACTTATGTAATTCATTGGTAGGAACTTCAGATAAGCACATGAAGATGCCTTCCCTTCCGTCTCTCTGCTTTCCTACTGTCTTCATCCAACTCTTCTTACTCCTTTCCATGGCAAGCTCGTATAGGGTCTCACTGTTGTCAGCAGCTACCTCCCATCCTCGCAGTGAAAGCTAATGCACACACTCTGTCACAGTGCTGCCAATCACCGGTTTGGTTCCCTCCCCTACCGGAATAGAATAACTCTTTTGCGTCTGTCACTAACGCCCAGTAGGTTACAGGTTTGAAGCACGTCACAGTCATTCAATCATTGAATCCTACTCAGAATACCACAGACAAGGTTAGACCTTCCGGATTCTCTTGAATGCTGCCATCAGTTCTTGCCTATACCACGAAGACTCTGATCTCACGGAATGGTTGGCTCGTTTGTCAGGCGAGCACTCGGTTGTCAGGCGATCAACCATGCATCGTGCAATCAGGAATCCAAGAGATATTCACTAAGCCTCAGATGCTTGTAGAACAAGAATGGTTGTCAGTCACCTTGTTCATGGGTGAGAATGGTGATGGGCGTCAATCATCACCTTCATCATGTTGAAGAACAAGTGATATCTTGGATAAAGAACAAGCGGAATTTGAATGGAAGAACAATAGTAATTGCATTAATACTCGAGGTACAGCAGAGCTCCACACCTTAATCTATGGTGTGTAGAAACTCCACCGTTGAAAATACATAAGCATAAGGTCTAGGCATGGCCGAATGGCCAGCCTCCCAAAGAGGGTTCAATCATAAAAACATGATCAAAAAGATTCTCCCTAATACAATAGTAAAAGGTCCTACTTATAAGAAACTAGTAGCCTAGGGTGTACAGAAATGAGTAAATGACATAAAAATCCTCTTCCGGGCCCACTTGGTGTGTGCTTGGGCTGAGCAATGAAGCAATTTCGTGTAGAGACTCTTCTTGGAGTTAAACGCCAGCTTTGGTGCCAGTTTGGGCGTTTAACTCCCATTTGGGTGCCAGTTCCAGCGTTTAACGCTGGGATTTCTTGAGGTGACTTTGAACGCCGGTTTGGGCCATCAAATCTTGGGCAAAGTATGGACTATTATATATTGCTGGAAAGCGCAGGATGTCTACTTTCCAACGCCGTTGAGAGCGCGCCAATTGGGCTTCTGTAGCTCCAGAAAATCCGCTTCGAATGCAGGGAGGTCAGAATCCAACAGCATCTGCAGTCCTTTTGAGTCTCTGGATCAGATTTTTGCTCAGGTCCCTCAATTTCAGCCAGAAAATACCTGAAATCACAGAAAAACACACAAACTCATAGTAAAGTCCAGAAAAGTGAATTTTAATTAAAAACTAATAAAAATATACTAAAAACTAACTATATCATATCAAAAACATACTAAAAATAATGCCAAAAAGTATACAAATTATCCGCTCATCATGGGCCCAAGACCCAACATATATAAACATTAGTTATGAGCATTTCAGCTCATTTTGCCCTAAAGGAGGGGTGTTGGGCGCTGAAATTGGGAAGAGAGAAGAGAAGAGAGAAAACCTAACTCTCTTTGATCTTCAAACCACCATAACTTGAGCTACAGAGCTCCGAGTGACGAGCCGTTTGCGGCCACGCATCGCTCTTCTCATCCTCTACAATTATATCTAAGTTTTGTGGTGAGTATTCCATTCATCTCTGCCCAGTTTTTAAATTTCCCCACTGTTACACGTTTTTGGGGAGTTAGTGTTGAAATCTTGTGATTTTGGGTGTTTAGGGATACTCCAACATGGATTCTAAGTGAGTTCTATCCCTACTTCATATGGGCTGAGGTAAGAAGTGCTCAAACCCTTGTGATTTGTCATTTTTATGAGCCCTAGGTTGATGTATGTATGTCATATTGGTTATGTTAGTGCATTTGATGGTTTTGGTGCACAATTGGGAGATTGGTGTTGCTTGAGGAGCTTTGGTGAGGCTTGGGGCTAAGGTTGGTAGAGACTTCCAAAAAAGAGGCTCAATTGATTTGGCTACAAGAGGTACGGTTTAAGTTTCATTTAAGTACCGTGTGATGTGATGAGAATTCCTAGGCTAGATGCCCCTAGGATTAAGTTTGGATTGTGTAAATGGTTGATGCTAATATGCATAGTTGGTATGTAATGTGAATTGATGATTGGGTTGAGAATTGTGTGGCCTTGTATGCTTGGTGTATTGAAAATTTGATGTATTGGGTAATGAGTATTAATTTGTGGTTTATGCATTTAAATTGTGAAATTGGGCCAGAGGCCGTAAATTTTGGGCCAGAGGCCGGAAAGAGGTAAGGGAGGTAAGTTGATGTGTGCATTGTATGATGACACAAGTGATTGGATGAATTTCATATAATGAATATATGAATGATTGTGTTGGTTATTGAATAATGAGGTTTGAGGAGTTGAAGTGTGGAAATTGGTAATTTTGGGTGAAATTGTATAGATGAGGTATGTTTGATTTTGGTTGAGATATATCATGTGGTCATATATGTGAGTATGATTATTGATGCCTTGATGGTATGATAATGCATGAGAGATATGTATGTTGTGATATATGCTTGAGAAATGATTAAGGTTGATTTGGGGGTGAAACCACGTGATAGTGAGTATGATATTGGTTATGTATAATGATGGTTGATTGGAAATAGTATTGTTGGAAATTGGGATGAGGAAGGATGTATGACATGTTGATATGTTTGTAATTTAGCCATTTATTTGAAATAGGTAAAGATGGTTATATGGCGGTTTTGTGAATCGTGGTAAAGTGTTAATGTATGAGTTGAGGAGGCTTGATGTTAATTTTGATACATTTTGATTGGTTTCAAAAAGGGTTGAAATTGGCATGTTTTGGTTGATTTTGAAAAGAGTTGAAAATGGCTTGTTTTGAAAATGGCACTTTGTGGTTTTGTATGAAAAACATGGTTTTTGGGCATACTTTGACGGGACATAACTTGGACTACGGATCTCTGTTTTGTGCCAAATCTGTTTAGAAATGAAATTGGATCCGGGATGTCCATGCCGTTCGAAGAACGGGTGAAAAACGATTTAAAATGAGAAAGTTATGTCCGTCAGAAGATTGGGGGTTGAATCTGTGAATTCTGCAGCTTTTAACTTAGAAAATTTTTAGCAGAATGACCCTCCACGCGTAGGCGCACTTGGCGCGTACGCGTCGTTCTTCAAGAAGGCACCATCCACGCGTGCGCGTGGTGTGCGCGTGCGCGTCGATGCGCTGCACCCATTGCCCAGCCATTTTCCCGAGAGTTGTGCCAGAGTTGTGCCAGTCTTGTGCTTGGGGCGCAAGTGTACCCACGCGTACGCGTGGCTGACGCGTACACGTCGTTGTCTATTTTTTTTATCCGCGCGTCCGCGTGAATGGCGCGTATGCGCCGATGAGTTTTGTGGCCATCCACGCGTGCGCGTGGAGTACGCGTACGCGTGGCCCTGTTTTCATCCCAAAGTTGATTTTTGAGTTTAAAAGCCAAGTCTCATACTTTTAAGCCTCCGATCTCACCCCTTATGTATTAAATCATTATGATATGCCTATCAATGAGAAAAGAGTTAGGAGATGTGGTAACTTGCGAGTGAAGCAAGGGGAAAAGTTTTGATCAATGATGATCAACGATGATTATATGAGATTTGGAGGATGACGGTGGGAGTACCGTGTATGCCATGAGCCGAAGGGCTATATTTATTGATAAATGGCTGGTTCTTGATTGGACCATAAGCCGGATGGCTGAGTTATTGCCGGGTCACGGCAAAGCCATTATTGATTATGGCTGAGAATAATTGCATATATGACTAATGAATGAATGTGTTAAATGGATAATAATGGAAGATGTTGAAATGTGATGTGTAACCCCGGGTAGTAGGCAGTGGCGTTGTCCACTTGCTCCAGGTGTGAGACGGAAAAGGATGTTTATGATAAATGAGTTTAATTATGGAGTTTTGAATGAATGTATTTGTGATACCTGGGTAGTAGTATGGGTTGTGGTTCGTCCCACTTGCTCCAGGTTAATGTTTGAGATTTGATAACAATGAGGATTGATAATATGAATTGAGATTGAATGAATATATGTTTGAGATACCTGGGCAGTAGCAAGGGTTGTGGTTCGTCCCACTTGCTCCGGGTTAATGTTTAAGATACTTGGGCAGTAGCAAGGGTTGTGGTTCGTCCCACTTGCTCCGGGTTAATGTTTAAGATACCTGGGCAGTAGCAAGGGTTGTGGTTCGTCCCACTTGCTCCGGGTTAATGCTTAAGATACCTGGGCAGTAGCAAGGGTTGTGGTTCGTCCCACTTGCTCCAGGTCAGAGATTGTGACACCTGGGTAGTAGCGGCAGTAGTGGTGAATCCACTCGCTCCAGGTTGAGCTGTTAAACACCCGCCTGGGTAGTAGCCGCAGTAGTGGTTGTTCCACTGGCTCTGGGCTGAGCGGGTAGTAGCAAGGGGGTTGTAGCTCAAACCTACTTGCTCCGCAAGGGGTGCTTCTGTCCATGGTTAGCTACCAGGACATGTCGGGTTGGCTATATAACCGACAGATGATATCATCAGCCATAGGGCAGGCATACATCATTTGCATATGTTTGAATTGTTTGGGTTTGCCTATTTGTTTAGGATGCTTAGTGAGTTTTTATTGCAGTGCATTGTATTTATTTGGCACTTTTACCGTACTGGGAACCCATGGGCCCGGGGTTCTCATTCCGTATATATCTCTTGTTTTTCAGATACAGGTTCAGGTGCTCAGAAGTGAGCTGCGGTTCGTCTGAGAGACGGCGAAGATATTTATTTTCTCTACTTTGGGTTTTCTTTAGAATCTCTCCACTTTTGTTTTGAAAAGATTATATTATGTGCTGAACTCTTTTGGAACTTGCCTATAGAGGCTCTTATGTTTCCTTTGGGAGAGATTAGGATGTACTGTTGTCAGTTACTTTCATACTGTACCCTAGCCGGCCTAAACTTCGCGGGTCGCGACTAGTGGCTATTACTTATGTTATATATATCTATCTGTTATCTATCTCTTAATCTCCTTTATTCCTTGTCCGCATATCGCATTCAGGCTAACAGTTTAACTTTTCGTTGTCGAAACGTGAGTGAAACGTCTTCGCGATTTTATTTCTACTCTTTTCAGGCTTCTCTATTAATATTCCTTTCGAATTTACCTATATTTATATATTAAAAATCCACCAGAGAGTCGTATCACCATAATATCATTGACTTATGACTCGAGCATAAGGATTTGCATATTAGGGTGTTACAATTGAAGATTCAAGAAGATTACCTATCATTATTTCCTTTTAAAACTATAAAGGATCTGGTTGTTAGGATTCATTTATAGATTATATTTGGATTATTATTTTAATTTGAATTTGAAGAAGGTAGTTAACTATCTTATCTTTCCAAAAGATAAATATATGATTAAGGTTAATTTTGAATTTAAATTCTAAAACTTAGGCTATAAATAAGTGAACCTTGTTCATAGAGAAGGTATCACCCATCCATCGGACACCTTTCTCATCATTGGGATTAGTTTTCTTCATGAGTCACTAAACCTCCTCTGTTGAAGGTTAGGAGCTTTGTTTGGTTTTAAGATTAAAAATGTAAGTGTTTTCTTTATTTCAATACATGCTTCTTTACTTTTACAATATTGAGTTTTTCTCTTCATCAATAAGGGTTAGAACTATTGGAAAATATTTCTATATCTGTCTTGGATTCTAATTTTATATTTGAAAAAATGAATTTTGAAATTTGCTTAAACCTCATCCAATAATCTTCACTTATCTAGATCTAGTTCGAATACGTGACATATAATTTGGCTAGTGATAGTTCTTGAATGTTATACGACTTAAATCAAAATCGTTCTTTACCTCTTCTCTCAATTAGTTGACCAAGGGATTAGCTATTAATTAGATTTAGAGAAATTAAATCACCAAGAGATTGGGATTTAGTTATAAATGATCTGCTGTGAAAAGATTTTTGCATGAAATTAAATAAGAGAGCATAAGCATTGTTCTTTCAAGAATCAAACATCTCCGAAGCCTTCGACATTCTCATCTATTGATTTCTCTCAACATCAAGCATTCTCCTAATTTTCTTCTTCTTTTTCTATTTTTCTTCAAGATTCACAATCCAAAATCTAAGGTTGGATCAATCTAATTAGATACTTAATTAGACATTGCTTGCCTCAATCCGTTAATCCTCATGGGAATGATATCCACTCACCGTGGTATTACTTAAACAATCCGGTGCACTTGCCACTATCCGTGAGCTTTAATTTTCACACATCACACAACTAGAAAATTGATTAATACAGAGAGATTTACAGATGGATTTAGTCTTTATTACAGACGGATTTTTGGTTACCGACGGATTTTGTCCCTCTGTAAAAGTCCCGTCGGAAATTATTTACCGACGGATTTTTTTTCGACAGAAAATTACAGACGGATTTTTACCAGTTACCGACAGATTTTTCCTCGGTAAATTTTCTATCCATTTCCCAAAGGCGACGAACTTTTTGACGGATTTTCCGTCTGTAATTACAGATGGATTTTCAGACGAATTTTTCGTCTGTAATTACAGACAGATTTTTCGACGAATTTTCCGTCTATAATTACAGACGGATTTTCCGACAGATTTTTCGTCTATAATTTGAACTTTGGAAAATCATCTTACACTCTAATTACAGACAGAAAATCCGTCTGTAAATCCATCAGTAAGGTAAAATAGAATTTTTTTATTTTTTTAATTACAAAATAATCTTATTTTCATACAAAATAAATATAAATTTAATAAATACAAATTTTTATTGATGGTATAAATAGAAAACCATACCAGTGAGTACAAAATGCTTTCTTTATAATAAGAAGCAATTATTTCCATACAATAATACAATCTAAATACATTAGATGACAAATAATTACTAGTGGACTCATCAAGATTCAATATCCTAATTTATGGATAGCTTCATTCTTTCTTGAACTTCTTAGTGATGATGGCAATATACTTGCTTCTTGAGATTCTTGGTCCATCAAAATTATTCGCTGCTTCCCACTTTCTAAGCAGAGGATGTCTACCTTACTATATCCGATTTACACTGCAGTTATTAGAAAAAAAAAACAAAAAGAAATTGTTACCACTGCAGTTACTTTTGATTAAATTTCAAGTATCTGCCTGCAACAATTTGGAACTCTTCCATAGATTTCTCAGGGTTAGTTCTTTTTAAAGATCATGGATGCTGCCAAATAGCAATAGCAGATTTGGAACATGTAATGCACACAATGCAATAAAGCAGAACAAGTCTAAAAGCAAGTGATTTAGATTCAATTCAGTGACCGGATAATTTATACAAGTCTTTGATCAATTAAGCAATCAAGAACTATCATTGAGTTGAGAAATAGAAGAGGCCTCAATTCACAATAATTATATGAACATGAAAATGCAATGTCTGAAGAGAAAACAACATAAATGAATTAATTAAATAAAAAAAAGAAAACAGTAAGAATTGAAGTAGAAGATGATGATGGAGAAAGAAGAATACCTCTTCCCTATGTGTTGCTCTCTCAACAGCATCAAGGTTCCTTCTTGAAGAAGCATTCTTCCTTGCCACCACACAATCCACAGAAGTAGAAGCATGATCTGATGCGAATCCAATTCCAGGGCCACACCATACATCATGAAAAGAAGAAGAAGAAGAAGAAGAAGAAGAAGAAGCATATTTATGGTGACATGTTATGCTGCTTTTTTCAGTGTTCCTCCTTCTGCACTTCTTGTTCTTCCCAGTGTTCTTCCAATCAGCAGAGGATCGAATCATAGCAGGAACTGAGAGGTTTCATTGGAGAAAGAGGAGAGGATGAGAGAGGATATGGTGGATTTGCAGCTTGTGGTTTGGATCATGGGGAAATAATGTTGTATCATTATGAACAAAGAAATAATGTTGAATCATTAAAAAGAACTAACCGTTCCATGATCTTTTAGCCACTCTCCTAAAGGTCTATTAGTATTTTGAGGATCATAGGGTTCACCATAAAAGAAGTCCGGAACAACCACATACTAACCAGAAGCTGCAATCTTGTCTGCAAGCTTCCTAAACAACAAAAGATGAACAATGTTATTTAGGACAAGAACACATTGAGATGGAAACAAAGATAATTGACAATAAGAGCAGATTGAATCAGATTAGCCTCCTGCTTCTATTGGTGGTAAAATTTATCAAAACCTTCAGAAATTTCAAGTGAAGGATAGCGAGGCTTTAATCTTAGCAAGTAACCTCAAACAAGAAAAGCTTATACCTTCCTTTCTTGTCAATTTTTGTTCAGTCAACTGTCAAACAAGAACACATTCAAATAATTAGAATAAAGCAACAAAATTTGGTTTAATGAGGAAAAATAAGCTACAAGACATGTCCTGAATATTAGATTAAATTACCTTATCCATTAAACTCCAAGGAAGTAGTAGTAGTAGTAACAATAAACAAACATAATTCCTGCTTTCACTTGTCAAATATCTTGTAGCTTGCTCTCCATCCAAAAAAGCCTGGGATGTTCAGCATGTCATCAGTATGCACTCCAATTTGAAAACAAAATTATTTCTTATAAATTAGACTCATCCCAAAGATATTTATGGGTCAACACATTCTCTTAACCATTAGGCTTCCTTTTGTACAAAAGATAACAGAAAATGAAGGTACGAAAGAGGGATACACTGCATTTTTCTGGTGTATCTAGAAAAGAAATAAGTGCCTTATAATTGTGACACATGAATCATAGAAGCCATCGGGTACACATTTTAAATTAAATTTTGCATGATTATAGT
This sequence comes from Arachis stenosperma, assembly GCF_014773155.1. Taxonomy (NCBI): domain Eukaryota; kingdom Viridiplantae; phylum Streptophyta; class Magnoliopsida; order Fabales; family Fabaceae; genus Arachis; species Arachis stenosperma. The sequence goes on from NC_080377.1 coordinate 29,290,750, forward strand.
TTTACTGCCCTCCAAACTTTAAAAGATATAATTCAAAGCACAAAAAGTCACAAGAAGCAGCAAGATAGTCACAATCAATTTGAAGTCAAAGTATTACCTTTGATTTTCTTGATCAGCTGTTCTTCTGAGACGTGTGCTTTATACTCTAATATCAATAGAAACCTTTATAGTGCAGTAGGTGAATAGTGAATACAATTATAAACAAACAAAAAGATACTATTTTAATTTATGAATATAATTATTCCAAGTTTTGAGAGTAGAGAGTAGTGTACCTACTACTTTAGCGGCAGCAGTTTGAATAAGGGTGAGTCCTACCGTAAGAGTGTAGGCACCCCTTCCAGCTAAGGACGCTTCAGCTTCATTTGCCTCTAACAAGTTTAGATCACTTACATTCACGTAATGATGCTCAACCGCTTCAGATGCCTTGCTTGACAGAATAATAAGAATGCATAACAGAATCAACATTTTAAAAGAATGTTAACTAATAACCATAAGGACTTAAAGGTTGAAAGGCTCATTATTTGACTGAAAAGCGCATGCATGTTTTCTTATACTAAATTAATTTACCATTAATCCCCATGGATTTTGAGACCCTACAAGCTCATTCCACTTTTACACACATAAAATTTATTCCTAATTTCTCCTGAATAATGACGACAGAAAGCCAGAAATAGGCAAAATAGCTAACAGGTAGAATGCATGTAACAAACTCTTTCAACAGAATCCATTTCAAAATGTACCCAATCTGATTCAATCCAATGCTCAACAAATTCAATGCCCAATCTGATTCGTTCTTCCTCTTGACTTGGTGCCATATTCAACAAAGTGTTTAGGAATTCTGGGGGTATTTCATTTCCTATCACCAACAAAAAATTATAAGAATTCATGCAAGTATAATATATAATTGAACGAGGAAGAAAAAACCACCTTCAAGGAGTGCATCACGAACTTCTTCTAGTGTTACATTCAATGCTTTCAACAGAATTTCAAATTCTTTGCTTTCTTTGGTTCAATGATCTGAAGAAAGCAGGAAGCAAAACTAAAAGAAACTCGAAACTTACTGGAAGGATCCTACTTTGAGCTTATTCCAAACCATAGCCTGATCTGAGTTTGCTTGAACCTTATCTATAAATAGAAAATTTGGAAGTTTACCATATAGCCTCTATAAACAGCCTGGATCTTAGATGCCGCGGCATGTTGGTTCCTTAAAGTTGGTTCCGGTCTATAGCCAACCTCCTTGTGGTGATGAATAACCCTGGAAGAAGTAGCTTTGGGAGAGGTAGCATGCAGAGAAGGAGCCTTCAGAGACGCAGCTTAGATAAACTTCAATCATATGACACAACTCGCATATAGAAAATGAGCATAAAAACATTAGTTTGCAGATTTTGCTTCCTTTCCATATAGAAAATGAGCATAAAAACATTAGTATTTTGTTTTCTACATTTCAAATTTTCTATTACTGATTATGAAACAACTTAATTGGCATCTATCAGATCCTTTTAGTTTATGACTTTATACAAGATAATTATATTCATCTACATTCTTATAGACCAGAATCCCAAAATTTCAAAATATTAGAAATGATTAAGTATTTTAATACTACTACAAGTCTCTATCAGTAACAAGAAAACCAAGCCTAACAACAACAAAAAGAAAAATCAAGAACATGCCAAACAGGATCAAGATTTTCCATATCATAAATAAATAAATAAATATAAATAAAATCACTTACATTAGGTACTTGCTTCTCCTTGGAGTGGTGTGTGAAAACCCTCATTATTGCAGAAAACCAACTACCCTTCTTTCCCATATCAGTAGCATTAGTATCTTTTCTTGTAAAGAGTTTATGATTTTAGAAAACTCCAAATATAACATGAATCCAGTGTTGTAAGATCAAAATCACATTCATTTTTATACAATCTTGGATTCTTTTAGAAAAAATAAAACTATTATCAAATCAAACTAGTGAATAGCATATCCTTGTGATAATGTAGATCCACTAGTGACCCTCATAAACTCCTCAACATGTCTAGGCAAAGGGCATCTCCTGATAACAAGATTCGAACTCGTCCACCTAATGCTTGTTTTGTCTACCAATTATTCAAACCAATAATGTATTATCTTTTTAATTCAATCTTTCATGAGTTTTCTATCTTGCTAGTAAAGTATTGATTAAGTTTAATGCATACCTTATAAAACACAAGCTTATCAAACAACGGTGCTGCTTTGTATTGTGGAAGACCCTTCTCTAGATTTTTCAACATGATGTTGTTAGAGTCAAGATTAGTTTACATATGAATTGGTAATTAAAACTGTCAAAGAGATTAATTAGTGATAAAAAAATACTAGTTATATGCATAATGAAACAATGGTAGTTTGGAATATATATATATATATATATATATATATATATATATATATATATATATATATATATATATATATATATATATATATAACTAGTGATAAAACATACTAGTTATATGCATAATGAAACAATGTGGCAGGAACAGGTTGAATATGGTGGGAGGCATGAAACATGCTAAAATGATAAAGAGTAGAGTTTTGAAACCAGATTGCTAATGGACACACACGTCAGAATGCCAATAATAAAACAATTTTACTGCTTTTTTGCAACCAATTTTGCTATGCAATGAAACCATACACTTACCATCAAACTGCTCAAAGAGATCCTTGCTGTTCTTTGCCACGCCTTCCTCTGTTGCAACACTAGCAGAATTGATCTCCATGCCATGTTGCTCATTGCTATTAGAAGCATTACTGTACACAAGTGATTGATATTGCATCAGTTGACCACAAAAGTATTAGTTTAAGAGCGGATTACGACTGAATGAAGCACATTTTCAATAAGCATGGGCATTACTGATAGTTATTCTTAGTTTCACACAATCAATTCACTAGATACCTGATTAGTGACACTGCTGCAGAAATATGTTTGGACTCTTTCTCATTTACAGCTTCATGAGTCCTCTTAATATGCTCTAAAGCTGATCTAGCGGTACTTACACTACAGATATAAAATATTTTTCACAAACCAACCTCTTTTCCTTTTCGAATCGACCTTACTGTGATTATGGTTGCTTGGCCATCCCTATCCTGCATACAAAAATATTAGGACTACAAAGATAGTCATATCTTTGCAGAATCAAATTAAACCAGGTACCGATTGACTCAGTTCAAAATGTACCTCGACTCTCTTGAAAGCTTTGGCATTAGAACTACAGGAATGGTTCATGCAGCTTTGCAAAGGAAAAAAAGTAGTTCCTACAATAAAATTTAAAAGGATTCAGGTATAATTACAAATAAAACTGCATAATTTCAATAACCAGTAGGCTAACACTAACTGTGATTCATTCATTACATTGGCAACAAATAGAATAGTCTTCACCAAGAGCATCTAAATATGGTTGTGTAATTTTCTCAACTTCTTCCTACCATTAACAATGATGAGAAAAGGAATTGAGTCAAAAGAGTTTCTTTGGAGATAAAGTAGAAAAGTAATTTGAACAAAATTCTAACCTTATCAGAATTTTTCAGATCATCAATGTATAAAAAGTAATCCTCCACAAGAGAAGCTACAACCAAATCACTGGAATATATAAACCAAGGATTAATACACAGGTTAGTTCAATCCAAAATTTCAATTCAATAGAAAAAAATGCCAGAGACTAGAAAGGGATACACAGTCATAGGGAAGAAACAAAGAAGAGAAGAATGAAGGGAGTTTGTTCACAAAAAGCTTGCCATATCTGTCACTGTAATAAAACCCTAAATTTATTTTGAGAACAGAACAGATACAATTGCAAGAAAATTAATGTAATCTGAAGGAACGATGGAACCTACTTGAACCAACGACGATGAGAAGAAGAGGTAGAAGTGTAACACCCTAATATTCAAATCCTTATGCTCGAGTCATAAGTCAATGATATTACGGTGGTACGACTCTCAGGTGGATTTTTAATATATAAATGTAGTTAATTTCGAAAGGAGTATTAATCGAGAAGCCTGAAAAGAGTAGAAATAAAATCGCGAAGACGTATCACTCACGTTTCGACAACGAAAAGTTAAACTGTGAAGCCGAAAGCGATAAACGGACAAGGCATAAATGAGATTAAGAGATAGATAACGGATAGATATATATAACATAAGTAATAGCCACTAGTCGCGACCCGCGAAGTTTAGGCCGGCTAGGGTACAGTATGAAAGTAGTTGACAACAGTACATCCTAATCTCTCCCAAAGGAAACATAAGAGCCTCTATAGGCAAGTTTCAAAAGAGTTCAACACATAATATAATCCTTTCAAAACAAAGGTGGAGAGATTCTAAGCAAAACACAAAGTAGAGAAAATAAATATCTTCGCCGTCTCTCAGACGAACCGCAGCTCACTTCTGAGCACCTGAACCTGTATCTGAAAAACAAGAGATATATACGGAATGAGAACCCCGGGCCCATGGGTTCCCAGTACGGTAAAAGTGTCAAATAAATACAATGCACTGCAATAAAAACTCACTAAGCATCCTAAACTCCTTTTCACCAAGTATCCAGCCTAGATTCTCACTAATCCATAAATAGGCATCTGTCGTAAGGGGATACTAAATCTAGTTCATGTTACACATGTTTCCCAATTCGTTGATTCTTTCACGAATCAGACTCAGAATCATAAGCAAAACCATCATCAGTTGTTCTGCCTCAGCAACTCTATATCAATACATCATACCCTCGCCTGGAGCTAGTGAAATCACATCACTGCGTCTACCCAGGGAGCTCAAATGATCTCATTCGAAAATCATCATCATTATGCAATCGCATTATCAATTCATCTCATCAAGAACAGCCCCCATCATCCACCAACACCATCATGAAGGATCTCTCAGTTGTACAAACACAAGCAATACAGACAAGTAATACACAAATAAGGTACAAGTAGAACAAGTAGCATGTAATCAGGTAACATAGCATATATGATATAGAAATCCAAAACAAATAGGCAAACCCAAACAATTCAAACATATGCAAATGATGAATGCCTGCCCTATGGCTGATGATATCATCTGTCGGTTATCAAGCCAACCCGATGTGTCCGGTAGCTAACCCGGGTACAGTCTCTCTGTTGCGTATTAATATCATTAGAGGGAATATGTGCCCTGTCACCATTAGAGGGTATCTGCGCCCTGTCGCCATTAGAGGGTATCTGCGCCCTGTCGCCATTAGAGGGTATCGGTGCCCTGTCACCCTTACAACCAGAGAGAAAACACAAGCATGCTTACATTCAACATTTTTCATCATTATTCAATTATCATTATGCCTTTATACTCAGCCATAATCCATAATGGCTTTGCCGTAGCTCGGCAATAGCTCAGCCATTCGGCTCACAGTTCAATCCAGAACTAGCCAATTTATCAACATGGCTCCGCCGTATCCGACAATAACTCAGCCATCCGGCTCATGGTTCACTCAAGAACCAGCCATTTATCAATAGATATAGCCCTTCGGCTCATGGCATACACGGTACTCCTACTGTGATCCTCCATATCTCATATAATCATCGTTGATCACCACTGATCATAACTTTTTCCCTTGCTTCACTCGCAAGTTACCACATCCCCTAGTTCCTTTCTCATTACTAAGCATATCATAATGATTTAATACATAAGGGGTGAGATCGGAGGCTTAGAAGTATGAGATTTGGCTTTTAGAACTCAAAAATCAACTTTGGAATGAAAACAGGGCCACGCGTACGCGCACTCCACGCGCACGCGCGGATGGCCTTAAAAACTCATCGACGCGCAAGCGTCATGCACGCTAACGCGTGGATTACAAACTTGCCAATCGACGCGCACGCGTCAACCACGCGTACGCGCGGGTGTTCTCGTGCCCCAGGCACAACACTGGCACAGTCCTGGCATAACTCTCTGGAAAATGGTTGGGCATTGGGTGCAGCACAATCGGCGCGCCCGCGCACATCACGCGCACGCGTGGATGGCACTTTTTGGAAGAACGGCGCGTACGCGCCAAGTGCGCCCACGCGCAAAGGGTCATTCTGCTAAAAATTTTCTAAGTTAAAAACTGCAGAATTCACATATTTAAACCCCAATCTTCCAACGGACATAACTTCCTCATTTTAAATCGTTTTTCACCCGTTCTTCGAACGGCATGGACATCCCGGATCCAATTTCATTTCTAAACAGATTTGGTACAAAACAGAGATCCGTAGTCCAAGTTATATCCCATCAAAGTATGCCCAAACACCATATTTTCATACAAAACTACAATATGCCATTTTCAAAACAAGCCATTTTCAACTCTTTTCAAAATCAACCAAAACATGCCAATTTCAACCCTTTTTGAAACCAATCAAAATATACCCACAATCAACATCAAGCCTCCTCAACTCATACATTAACACTTTACCACGAATCGCAAAACCGCCATATAACCATTTTTACCCATTTCACACAATGGCTAAATTACAAACACATTAACATGTCATACATCCTTCCTCATCCCAATTTCTAACAATACTATTCCCAATCAATCCTCATTATACATAAACAATATCATACTCACTATCACATGGTTTCACCCACAAATCAACCTTAATCATTTCTCAAACATATATCACAACATACATATCTCTCATGCATCATCATACCATCAAGGCATCAATAGTCATGATCACATATATGACCACATAACATACCTCAACCAAAACCAAACATTCCTCATCTACACAATTTCACCCAAAATTACCAAATTCCACACCTTAACCCCTCAAACCTTATTATTCAATAACCAACCCAATCATTCACATATTCATTATCTGAAATTCATCCAATCACTTGTGTCATCATACAATGCACACATCAACTTACCTTCCTTACCTCTTTCCGGCCTCCGGCCCAATTTCACAATTTGAATGCATAAACCACAAATCAATACTCATTACCCAATACATCAAATTTCCAATACACCAAGCATACAAGGCCACACAATTCTCAACCCAATCATTAATTCACATTACATATCAACTATGCATATTAGCACCAACCATTTGCACAATCCAAACTTAATCCTAGGGCATCTAGCCTAGGAATTCTCATCACATCACACGGTACTTAAATGAAACTTAAACCGTACCTCTTGTAGCCAAATCAATTGAGCCTCTTCTTTAGAAGTCTCTACCAATCTTAGTCCCAAGCCACACCAAAGCTCCTCAAGCAACACCAATCTCCCAATTGTGCACCAAGATCATCAAATACACTAACATAACCAATATCACATACATACATCAACCTAGGGCTCATAAAAATGACAAATCACAAGGGTTTGAGCACTTCTTACCTCAGCCCATATGAAGTAGGGATAGAACCCACTTGGAATCCATGTTGGAGTATCCCTAAACACCCAAAATCACAAGATTTCACCACTAACTACCCAAAAACGTGTAACAGTAGAGAATTTCGAAAACTGGGCAGAGATGAATGGAATACTCACCACAAAACTTAGATAGAATTGTAGAGGATGAGAAGAGCGACGCGTGGCCACAAACGGCTCGTCAATCGGAGCTCCGTAGCTCAAGTTATGGTGATTTGAAGATCAAAGAGAGTTAGGTTTTCTCTCTTCTCTTCTCTCTTCTCAATTCAGCGCCCCAACCTCTCTTTTAGGGTAAAAATGAGCTGAAATGCTCATAACTAATGTTTATATATGTTGGGTCTTGGGCCCACTTAGGCCCAGTTCACTTATTTTTGTCCGTTGGCCCAATTTTGGACCAAAACCTTTAAGATTAGCGCTCTAAATCGCACTTCAAATATTTCTACCTCCCCTAATTATAATTCCTCATTTCTTAATCTTATTTACTCATAATCAATTTTCTCAGCTGCGGTACCAGACAGGTCTCAGCCGGTACTGCCGGTCAAAATTCCACTGCGCACTTTTACGCAGAAAACTATGTCTTCCGACTCGGAAAAATTCACTGAATCCAAATATCATATTGAAATCATCAAATTCCAATCACCAAATCTTCCAACCATATTCGCTCCTCCTTACTCATTATTTAATTAATTTCGGTTAGACCGGGTATTACAAGAAGCGGCGGCGACGACGCTGACGAGCTTTAGCGAGCAGCGACAGAAAACGGCGTGGAGAAGGTAGCGAAATTCATCGGCATTGAAACTGAAAGAGAGAGATTGGGGAAGGGGTGTGATGGAGCTTCGAAAATGGCGGTGAAGGGGCGAAAGGCGCCGATGATGAAGGATTAGGAGAGAATCAGTGAGAAGCGACGTCGATGAAGGATGGGGTGTTTTGTAAAATGAAGACGCCGTCGAGGAGAACGTGATTTTCATACCCTTATTTTCACCTCTTTTGACAGAATAATTTAAATTACAAATGAAAAATCTGTCTGTAATAATTTAATAAAACGTAGCGTTTTGTCTATTTAATTACAGACAGATTTTCCGTCTGTAATTATTTTTTACAGAAAAAAATTAATTTTTCCGACGGAATTATAGACGGATTCTCTTTTCCATCTGTAATTTATGCTAATCTATTTTTTTTGTTTTTCGACAAAAAAATCCCTCTGAAATTCCGTCTGTATTTCAGTGGGATAAAATCTGTCGGAAATATCCGTCTGTAACTAATTTTCTAGTAGTGTCAGTAGATAATAAAATTGAAACCCCAAGAAGTAATTAAGTTTTCCAAGATCTTTAAGAGAAAAAATTTTGTTCAAATCATATACAAAAGTGTTAATTTTTGTAAATCACTTCTGGTAACTACAATGACATCAATATATGCTATAAGAAAAATAGTACAGTGAGGTTTATGTCTAACAAAAAGTGAAATATCCGATTTGCTGCTAATGAATCCAAATTCTTTTAAGGTTGTTGTTAGAGTTTGACACCAAGCTCTAGAGCTTGATTCAAGTCATAAAGGGCTTTTCTGAATTTACAAACCTGCGATGAAGAATTATTACAATAACCTGGTGGTTGGTCTCACCACAAGGTTATAAATTTACCCATAGTCTATTCTCTCAAATTGATTGAATTCTTTGGCTACAAGCCTAACTTTGTAATGCATAACATTTCCATTGAAATATTTCTTCATAGTAAAGACCTATTTGCACACTATTACATGCTTATGTGAAGGAGCAAGGACTAAGTTCCAAGTTTGGCATTGTTGCAAGGCTTGATATTCAGTGTTCATGGATTTTAGCCAAGGAGGACATTATTTTGCTTTAACAACTAATCTTGGAGTGTTGTTTACCAAGTCATGATGAGGTTAGGTTGAGACTATAAGGATAGAGGGATTAGATTGTCTAGATTTTGATCTAGTTATAATGTTATGTTTGTTAGATGTAGTATTCGGTGGAATGATATAGTGAGGTTTGGAAACCTGAGGTGAATTATCCAATGGTAGGCATATTTCATTGCTACTTATTGATATCGGTGTGCAAGTAGATGCAAAACTATCAATAACTAAAGATTCCATAGAAGTTGATGGTTGAGATGAATGTGTGTAAGAATGTGGATGGATTGGTCTTAGAGATAATGTTTGCAGATGTAGGTATTGTTGGGTCAACTATAGAAGGACAATGCTAAGATATAGGATTCAATTGTTTGTTTGTAAAATTAAAGGACATAGAATGATTTGATTTGGCACAAAATTAGTATGATTAGGTACAGAGAACAATGAATGAAAACTAAATAATTTTTATCAAATAAAACATGTTGATATAGATGAACTTTGCCTTTTCTCTTTGTCATACATTTATAATAAAGATGGCTACTATCATAACTCAGAAACAAGAATTTATATGGAGTGCAATCAGGGAGTTTGCCTAATAACAATTTATGTGGAGTGCAATCAGAGAGAACAGAAGTAAACAACTTGCTTATGATGAACACATATGCGGTGAAAACATCCTCTCAAAATTGCTTGAGGAATGCAGTGACCAAAAGTAAGAGGTCCATTTTTTGTTATATGTCTATGCTTCCTCTCCACACAACTTTGTTGTTAGTGTGTGTAGGGGCATGACATTTGATGCACGATTCCTTGAGCTGCAACGAAATTAGTGAAAGACTTGCTTAAGAAATTCATTCCCTTATCTGTCTGAACATATTTGAGCCTATGACCAAATTGATTCTCTATAAATAACTTGCAATTTTGCAATGCTTATATTGATTGTAATTTGTTAATAATAAGAAATAAACATGTAAATAATGCATTTTAGCCAAAAAAAATAAAATTCACATATATGAGAATTAGTAGAAGTAAAATTAGTAGATAACAAAAAATTATTTAAGACTAAAAGAACAGTGAGGATAACATGTTTATGCCATAATTCCACATTTACATCTTGATTTTTCTTTACGCACAAGGTAGTTTAGGTGCTACAATGTTACATGAATTATGAAGAGATTGACTAGAAGATGTAAAAGAATATAAAGGAGCATATTTAGGAATTGAAACATTGTCAAATTTGTAAATGCCATTTTCAGCTTTGCCTTGGAGAAGACACTTACGAGAAACCTGGTCACGAACAACATAAAATCGTGGCAAAAATTTAAAGAAAACTTAATTATTATCTTCAGAAAATTTAGAAATGCTTAATAAATTATGAGTTATATTTAGAACATGTAGCAAATTTGTTTATAAAAAGACTCAAGTTTTAATTTTTATTAATAAGAACTATAAAAATAATGGCTAAATTTGCATATCTTGGCCACAATCTATGTAAAGATTATTTGAATCATATGTTGATGGTGTGGTAGTTAAGAGATTCATGGATTTTGGAGTGATGTATGACTAGCTCTAGAATCTGGACATTAGAAAGCACCATCAAAATTTGAAGGAGTGACCAAGAACGGGCGTGATTTATGGAAGGAAGGGGGTGGTGGAGGTTTGGTTGTGGTATATGAAATTTGAGATGGTAATGATGATTCAAAGATGAAGATGATTAGAAATAAGGATCAAACCTATGATAGCAAGATTGGACAACGTGACCTATTTGGCCACACAATTGCCACTGTTGCCTAAGATTTGAGTAGTAAAATCTTTCTCTATGAGCACTTTGTCCTGTTTTCCCTTCTATCCATGGCTTGTCTTCCTCCTAGTACATGTAAGAAGTAGTGGATTGATAAAGATGTGCGATGGGAAAGCCTCTCTTAGGGCACTTGAATCAGTCAAGCATATCTTCGTATGCAAGCAAGAATGACTCTGCTTCAGCGACACGAAAGGATTTGAGTATCGATATTATTGAGGTGATAAAGCCAGTATATTCTTCAGAAAGGCCATTGAGAATTACTGCAATGTGATAATCTTCTTGAACTCCATACGCATTAGAAAAAAAATGAGTCAACCAACTTTTGGAGTTTTGCCAAATATTCAGATGCAGAGCCTATCTTCTTGATAGATTTTAATTGGGATTTTAGGCTTTGAGTGCGTGTTGATAAAAAATTAGTAAAGTAGTCATTGATAAATGTCTCTTCATGAAACTTGTGTAGTGAACAATCTTGTTTTTAAACATGGTAGATATGGAAAAAGCTAGAAGGTAGACAATGTAAGATCACAAAGCCTCCATTCTTTGTATTATGTGATTTATGTTTGAGTCTTCTTGGCTTCATCTACTTGAAATTTCTTTGGAAGGATCTAAGTGATCTTCAAAATCGAGGCTTTGCATGGTGAGTAATGCAAGATGTCTTTAGATTGTAAAATTATTATCATTGAGCTTTTCAATAATGGGTGAGATTTTTTTTTGTATGTTGAATCACTGATAGTAATGTACATGGTGGTGGGAAAAAAAGAATGACTCTTGATATATACCATGTAAAGGTTCTAACTTAGATGCTAGAAGACATGAAAGAAAGAAACAAAGAAAATAGAGAGTGGAATTGAAGAGAATCAAAATCTTGAGAAGGAAGTAATCATTTGTCACACATGAATTAGTGTATTTGCACTTATTAGCCACGGACGCTACACGGAGTATGGATGCCTACAAAGGACACTTTAACTCTTGAGTCATGTTTATGGTCTTTCTTTGGAATATATTCAAATAGAATTAGGAACATACCTGTTTTTTACACTCTAAAGTTGGATTTATACGTATTTAAGAATATAACTATCTTTGTACAAATGATCAATTACCAAAGGTGAATGTAAATGATTATTTATGTTAATGATCTTTCTCATGAACTGAGTTATTACATGTAACTCATTGATTTCTGAGTTGGATTTATATGTGTTTGAGAATATAACTATCTTTATACAAATGATCAATTACTGAAAGTGAATATAAATGATTATTTATGATAATAATTAGAATCTAGTTAGAAAGACAATGAAGAATCTTGACAATGGATACAGTGGGCTGTTTATTTAGTCCAATAAGAATAAATAATGAAAACCACCCTAAATTGAAAAATTTCTATTCAGTTATTTCACATCAAATTTTAATATTCAAATCTCCCAATTTCAAATTTTCAAAAATTCCATTAGTTATTCTAAAAAAATAACCATCCCAAACCCTAATTTACCAAAATATTTCACTCAAATACCCTCTTCTTTCTCAACCGGCTGCCACTCCCACCTTCATCAATAATCATTCCACTTCACTCCTAGTAAAAATAACTATCTATTTAAGGATAAAAATAATCATCCGCATACTTAATATATTGAACATCTAACATTTTTTAATTATATATAACTAAACCCAATCCAATCAAATTAATCATCCATATAAGAATTAAAATAATCATCCACATAAGAATTAAAATAATCATCTGCATACCTACTAAAATGGTTATCCTAAACTGGCCATTAAAATAGAAGAAGATGAATGAACAGAAGAAGCAACCATGATCAAACTAGCTGCGGGGGAGGCTGCACGGCCGGCGGCGGGTTGGCAGCGCAAAAGAGGCTGTCCGGGCTGGTGCAGCACGATTGGACGTTTGCGGAGAGGCTGGGCGGCGGCGGGTAACAATATTGACATCGTACCATATGCAAGGTTCCGAAAACCGGACCGGTCATCAAACTGGTCAAGTGACTGATTCAATGGTTCAATGGTTCAACCGGGGTTGAACCATGGTTGAACCAGTTTAATTAAATATAGAGTAAAATTATAAAAAAATTCAATACATAATTTTAAAAATTTAAATTCAATAATTTTTAAACTAATAAGATTCAAAATTTAATAATTTCACAAAATGAACAATGCATAATTTATCATTAAAAGGTCATAAAAAACTTCAAATATCAAAATTTATAACTAAAGAATTGTTATTGTTAATTCTGGTCTAAGAATCTCTGAGTAGTTAGGACGGTTTTTTCCTTTCTTCATATATATCAATTGTGCACAGTGAATATCATAATGCAATACAATCTCCCTATTCAGTTTTCTTTCACATTCATCTTCCTTATACAATCCATCAAACCAAGCTCAATGTAATTTCTTCATGAATTGAATCCTTTAGTTTAACAATAATTTCATCATCTAATGAGACCTCATGAAATGAACTGAATTCTATTTGAATCTGAATTTACAATTAACTAGTTCTAAGAGAAAAAACTGAAGTTAAATTCTAGAGCAACAGAACTAACCAAGCTCACATCTTTAGCAGAAACTACTAATAATTCACTATAATTATGCAAAAACCCTAAGCTAGATAGAATTGAATTTGCGTAAAAAAGTAGAAAACGGAAGAAGCAGAACCTTCGTGAGTTTGGCATTGAGCAGAATTCTAAAATCGAACCTACATCGAATTTATTCAACATTACAGAATGATTAATCATATAATTAATAAAATAAAATAAAATTAAAAACCAAAACAAGAACCTAGAAGAACTCTACATCTGAAGAACATCAACCTACTTCAAATCTGCCCTAAATTCATCACTAAATAAAAATTTAATTGAAAAACGTCAAAAACCAAAAAACTCAAAACAAAAACTCAAAAGGATTGAAAAAGTTAACAACCGAACAAGAGAATTTATTCAACATTACAGAATGATTAATCATATAATAAAAAAAATAAAAAATATAAAAAATAGAACAAGAGAGCAGAAGAACTCTACATCTGAAGAACATGAACCTACTTTAAATCTGTCCTAAATTCTTCACTGAATAAAAAATTAATTGAAAAAGAGTCAAAAACCACAGTACTCAAAATAAAAACTCAAAAAGGTTGAAAAAATAGAAAACAGAAGAGCAAAAGAAGAGCGAGAAGCCCAAAACTAACCTAAAAAGAATAGAAGGCTAGAGCCAGACGACCTCTCTTCGGTGACAGTGACGATAACAAGCCGACGACCCGCGACGGTGAGGCGACGACCCGCGACAATGGTGCTTGGCTCCGGTGTCTATTTCGTTTGATGGTGGCGGTTGTCCTTCGTAGGCAGAAGCTCGAAGAGATTAGGGTTAGGAGTGGGAGGTGACCAGATCCAGGAGTCTTTCGAAGAGATTAGGGATTTAGGGTTGGAAAGTGGCTGCAATGCATTCTTCAGCCTTCTTTTCTTTTTTTTAAGCCAAACAACGCCGTTTCGTTAGCTAGAGGGGGGAATTGGTGCCTGCTGAAACTTGGCCAGTTCGCCCGGTTCACCAGTTTTTTACAGGGTGATTCTACAGGTGGACCAGACTGGCTTGGTAACCGGTTTTTGGTTAACCCAGTTAAACCAGCCGATCCGTTTCAGTTTTCAAAACATTGACCATATGTATCATGAGTGACACATGAAGATGGTGCAAAAGATCCTCCTTCCCCATATGAACATTCCATATCGGCTTCCCACCGATTTCCTTGGCTCAATCAATTTCCTATTCACTAGCCTTTAGCAACAGCAACCTCCCCCACCTACAGTACAACATTTTGGGTCTATGGCCACAGTTTTTTGGTCACGGTAAAAAACAGTGACCATAGACCCTCTATGGTAACGGTTTTTTAGGGTGACAAAAAAAAAGCTATGGTCACGGTTTTTTAGAAAGGGTGACCATAGAGCACCTATGGTCACGGTTTTTTAAAAAATGGTGACCTAAAAAGGTCTATGGTCACGGTTTTGACCACAGACCATGTTCATCAGGAATTTGGGTGCATACTTATGAGAGATTAGAAAACCATGTGCATTGATATGTTATGTTTATTTTTATTTTCATATTAAAAAAAAGAAAGAAAATTACAATATAAAGGGACAAAATTTCCCCATAAGTTTAATAAAAGATCAATGCATATGTGGTAAGAAATTAAAGAAAAATCTAATACATGAGTATATGATGCAAAAGTGAGAATTTTGGGTAGCTAGGCATGATTTTAGAGTTATATAGAGTATGTGTATGTTAGGTGAGAACTTAGGTTAGTCAAGGATTCATGTTATAGTTCACTTGGCCATACATATACCCTCACCTTTACCTTAGCCCCATTACAACCTTGGAAAGATCTCATGATGTTTGCATTGGTACACTAAACAATTGTTGATTGGTTAGATGAAGAACAAAGTTTTAGAAAGCATGACTAGAGAAGAGTAGAATGATTAACCCTAGACACTTGAGAGACTAGAATGCATATACAAATCTACTGAGGGTTCAATGGCTCATTTCCATACGTCCATATTTGACCATTGCTTGTCATGCAAGTCTGTAAACTCTTCTGATTAACTCAACTCAATTGTGAATATGTATTGACATGATTTAGTCCTTGATTGTGCATCTATGATTTCTTGAAAATTTTACTCAATTTGACCACATGCATGCTTATATATATATATTGATAGATAGCAATTAGAACAGCATGATGCATGTAGGTAGCTCACATTTAAATAGGTTGCATTGCAAAAGTTCCACCATTCTGCCTTCACTCTTTTATAGTTGCTCTTGAACTTAGCATGAGGACATGCTAATGTTTAAGTGTGGGGAGATTGATAAACCACTATTTTATGGTTTATCCTGTGCTAATTTGAGTGATTTTTATCGATTCTTTGCACACTTATTCATATCATTTGCATGGTTTTACACATCCTTCCTAATTCTATGACATAATTTAAAACATGTTTTCTAGGCCTTTAAACTGTCAATTTTAATTATCCTTTATTACCATTCGATGCTGTAATTTGTATGCTGAGTACTTTCAGGAATGACTTAGAGGATGGAAATAAAACATGAAAAAAGTAGAAGGAACGTGCGAAAATGAAGTTTTGAGAAGCCACGCCTGCGTGTGCCTAGCGCAGAAGACAAGCGACGCGTATGCGTGACAAGGAATTTCACCAAACGATGCGCACACATGATCTACGCGTACGCGTGACATGCGTCACATGCAGAAAGTGCTGGGAGAGATTTCTGGGCTTCTTTTTGGCCCAATTCCAAGCCCGAGAACACAGAATAGAAGCTGCAGAGTGGGGGAATCATCCACACATAATATTAGGATTTAGATGTAGTTTCTAGAGAGAGAGGAGAGCCTCTCCTCTCTCTAGGTTTTAGGATTTCTCTTAGGTTTAGGTTTATTTCTTCCCAATTCTAGGTTCAATGTTCCTTTAGTTTAGTTTCTCTTCTACTTTTATTTATTCTAGTATTTTTGTTCATCTATTCTTCTTGTTGATTTCTCTATTTTTCCAATTTAGTTTATGAATTCTCATGTTAGATTTGATTTTCTATTTAATGCAATTTGATGTATTTTATATTTGTGATTGCTTTCTTCAATTTATGTTTTTTATGCTCGAAGTTGGTTGGATTTTATTCTCTTTTGTTGCTTTTCTATGCTTTGGTGTTTGGTGTGTTTGGGAATCGGTCAAGGTATGATTTCGATTTCCTTTATGTAATATGTATGTTCATGGACACTTAGGCTAGTTGACCCTAAGATAGGATTGAATGTTGTGGGGGTATGAGTAATTATATGTGAATTGATGTTAATTGTTGGTGTATGGAATTATTGTGGATGATGATGAGTTAATGTAGAATTTTTATGGTGGGTTGGAATAAAGGATATTAATGATTATGATGTTTGATGACATATAATAATGATGATATTTGATTGTTGGTTGTTGTGGTTGTTGAGGATTATTGGATATCATTGGTGTTGATGAGCTTTATGATGGATTTGGTTAATGATGAATAGGGTTTGATAATGATTATTAGAATTTATAAGGGTTTGTTTTGGTATTTTGAGGTTGTGGTTGATTGATTATGATTATGAGTGTGGAATTATGATTAAGAAGGAAATTATGGATTTGATCGTCAGATATGGTATAATGGTTGAATAATTTAAGTGAAATTGAGAAGAATGATATGAAGAGGTAATGTGCTATGTGTGGTGGTGGATTATGAAGATTTGGTAGATTTTGATTTGGTTTTGGTTTGAAAATTGGTTAAATT
This sequence comes from Arachis stenosperma, assembly GCF_014773155.1. NCBI lineage: Eukaryota > Viridiplantae > Streptophyta > Magnoliopsida > Fabales > Fabaceae > Arachis > Arachis stenosperma. The sequence continues at coordinate 29,308,113 of NC_080377.1, forward strand.
GAGATTGTGTGGTTTTTGGGTAAAAATGGATTTTTGGTGATCTTTGTCTGATCATAACTTTTGCCTCAGTTTTCAAAATTTGTTGAAATTAGATTAGAATTAAAGATTATTGAAAACCTTTTGATTTGATATAAAGTTTGCAAAATTTGGAATTTTCTAGAGGAAGTTATGATCATTCAAAGTAGGTGTTGAAAAACTGAAATTCTGGAAGGTTGTAGAATTTCAGGATTTTCTGATATGTGCGGACGCACAGCCTTGTGTGCGTGCACAACTCTGCGAAAATCATGGTCTGTGTGGACGCACAGACCTGTGCGCACGCACACGCAGAGGTAAACATTCTGATTGCAGCACCAGCACAGCTTGTGCGCACGAACATCAAGGAGAAATTGCAACCTGTGCGTACGCACAGACCTGTGCGCACGCACACTTTGGGAAGGTCAGTCTGTTGGGGGCGCTAGCACACCTTGTGCGAGCGCACAAACCTTATAAAATTTTGTACCAGTGCGTACGCACACCCCTGTGCGTACGCACACTTTGAAAATCTTCCTGGGCGTGCGCACGCACACGCCTGTGCTTTCGTACACGCCCTATTTCACAAATTTAAGTTTTGTTTTCAACTATTTCACCTTCCTAACAAGGTTGTAAGTTTTGTTTTCAACAATTTCTTGGGCTTATCTTTGAGTATTGAAACATGGGGGAAAATCTTAGGAGAGTTTATTTGGGTTTTTAATTAAAAGTTTGGTGAAAAGAGGCTTAGGTTTCTGGTGTATTGAGGATGAGTTTGGTTGAGAGAGAAAGAAGAGTAGTGAACTTGATGATTACGGACGATGAATTGAGAAAGTGATGTACTGAGGGATTCGAAATAGAGAATCATGAATTAATGATGGTTGTGATGAGTTGAGGACTCGAAGAGAAATGATGATCTTGATGGATGTTGAAAGTGTGCCAGGCACTATATCCTTGGGTTAAGTACGATGAGAACTTAAAGAAGAATGATGATCTTGTTGAATGAGAAAGGTGTGCCAGGCACTATATCCTTGGGTTAAGTATGATTGTGTGCAGGGTATTATGTCCCTGGGATTGAATTATGATTGATAATCTTTTCTGCTGCAAGAGTGTGCCATGCACTATATCCTTGGGTTATGCATGCAAGTGTGCCCGGCACTATATCAGTGGGTGAATAGGGTGTGCCCGGCACCATATCCGTGGGTCAATAGAGTGTGCCCAGCACTATATCCGCCGGTGCGGCAGAAAAGCTACATCTAAAAGGATGTGTCGGGTTGGCATTTATAGACCGACAAGTGATATCACGAGCCAAATAGGATAGACATTCATCATACGCATTTTCTATATGCTTGCTTGCTTTGCTTACTTGATTTTGCCTAATTGTATAGCATGCCTAATTGCTTCTTGAACTATTTGCTATAGATGAATATTATCTGTGTTTTATTTGCTTGCATTAATTGTGTTTGACTGGTGCTTAGGAGGTTAGGTAGGCGGTGGCGATGGGATTGCATGGAGGTTAGGTTGGCGAAGGCTGTGGGATACAACGGTGTGATTAGTATTAGTTAGAACTCCCCTAAGTTAGATAACCTGGTTTATGGTTTAAGTTCCTTTTTTATTTATATCATTAAGCTTGAATATCCGTATGTGATGTGGAGTTCTAGGATTGCCTTCAGTGTCTCGGGCCTTACATCTTACATCATTGGGCACTGTTACCATACTGAGAACCTCCGGTTCTCATTCCACAGTTTGTTGTTATTTTTCAAATGCAGGTCGTAATCTACTTCGGTGAGATTATGGATATGGTGACAGAGTGGAGCATGGTTTGTTCGTTGTTTATTTCTGTTTTACTTTGGTCATAGTATTCTCTCACCTTTTGTATATTTATCTTTATGGCCTTAGAGGCTTACTTGAGAGATAGGATGTATAAGCTCTTTTGATTCTAAAACTCTGTATCTCTCTATTTGTAACTAGTCGGCGTAAACTCCGCAAGCTGCGGCTAGTTTCCTATGTTTATATTACTATATCTATACATTTGTTCTATTCTCTTGCACCTATATCTTGTATCTTGTGCGTTAGTTTTGTGTGAACGTTTTGCGCTTCTGAAATTCTATTTTTGAGCTCACTCCTTCATCAGGCTTCTAGATTATATTATCTCTTCCTATATATAAATATGTATAAGCCTTAGAATTGTCTTAAACTCTGATTAACCTTTGCCTTTGGTGCACGGAATTGTGATCATCAATGGCGCCATCAACATGGTACGCTCAATTGCAATCTCAACTCTTTATCACAACTTCGCACAACTAACCAGCAAGTGCACTGGGTCGTCCAAGTAATAAACCTTACGCGAGTAAGGGTCGATCCCACGGAGATTGTTGGTATGAAGCAAGCTATGGTCATCTTGTAAATCTCAATCAGGCGGATTCAAATGGTTATGGAGGATTGATAATTAAAAGATAAATAAAACATAAAATAAGGATAGAGATACTTATGTAATTCATTGGTGAGAACTTCAGATAAGCGTATGGAGATGCTTTGTCCCTTCCGTCTCTTGCTTTCCTACTGTCTTCATCCACTCCTTCTTACTCCTTTTCATGGCAAGCTGTATGTTGGGCATCACCGTTGTCAATGGCTACAGTCCCGTCCTCTCAATGAAAATGTTCAACGCACTCTGTCACAGCACGGCTATTCATCTGTCGGTTCTCGATCATGTCGGAATAGAATCCAGTGATTCTTTTGCGTCTATCACTAACGTCCCACAATCGCGAGTTTGAAGTTCGTCACAGTCATTCAATCCTTGAATCTTACTCAGAATACCACAGACAAGGTTTAGACCTTCCGGATTCTCTTGAATGCCGCCATCAATTCTAGCTTATACCACGAAGATTCCGATTAAGGAATCCAAGAGATAAACATTCAAGCCTTGTTTGCTTGTAGAACGGAAGTGGTTGTCAGGCACGCGTTCATAAGTGAGAATGATGATGAGCGTCACATAATCATCACATTCATCATGTTCTTGGGTACGAATGAATATATTAGAACAAGAATAAGCTGAATTGAATAGAAGAACAATAGTAATTGCATTAATACTCGAGGTACAGCAAAGCTCCATACCTTAATCTATGGTGTGTAGAAACTCCACCGTTGAAAATACATAAGAACAAGGTCTAAGCATGGCCGAATGGCCAGCCCCTAAAGAGGGTTCAATCATAAAAACATGATCAAAATATTTTTTAATACAATAGCAAAAAGGTCCTATTTGTAGAGAACAAGTAGCTTAGGATTTACAAAGATGAGTAAATGACATAAAAATCCACTTTCGGGCCCACTTGGTGTGTGCTTGGGCTGAGCATTGAAACTTTCATGTGTAGAGACTTTTCTTGGAGTTAAACGCCAGCTTTTGTGCCAGTTTGGGCGTTTAACTCCCATTCTTGTGCCAGTTCTGGCGTTTAACGCCAGAATTCTTGAGCTGACTTGGAACGTCTATTTGGGCCATCAAATCTCAGGCAAAGTATGAACTATTATACATTGCTGGAAAGCCCAGGATGTCTACTTTCCAACGCAATTGAGAGCGCGCCAATTGAGCTTCTGTAGCTCTAGAAAATCCACTTTGAGTGTAGGGAGGTCAGAATCCAATAGCATCTGCAGTCCTTTTCAGCCTCTGAATCAGATTTTTGCTCAGGTCCCTCAATTTCAGCCAGAAAATACCTGAAATCACAGAAAAACAACAAACTCATAGTAAAGTCTAGAAAAGTGAATTTTAACTAAAAACTAATAAAAATATAATAAAAACTAACTAAAACATACTAAAAACATACTAAAAACAATGCCAAAAAGTGTATAAAGTATCCGCTCATCACAACACCAAACTTAAATTGTTGCTTGTCCCCAAGCAACTGAAGATCAAATAAGATAAAAAGAAGAGAATATGCAAATGAATTCCAAAAACATCTATGAAGATCAGTATTAATTAGATGAGCGGGGCTTTTTGCTTTTTGCCTCTGAACAGTTTTGGCATCTCACTCTATCCTTTGAAATTCAGAATGATTGGCTTCAATAGGAACTCAGAATCCAGATAGTGTTATTGATTCTCCTAGTTAAGTATGATGATTCTTGAACACAGCTACTTTATGAGTCTTGGCCGTGGCCCAAAGCACTCTGTCTTCCAGTATTACCACCGGATACATACATGCCACAGACACATAACTGGGTGAACCTTTTCAGATTGTGACTCAGCTTTGCTAGAGTCCCCAATTAGAGGTGTCCAGGGTTCTTAAGCACACTCTTTTTTTGCCTTGGATCACGATTTTATTTTTACCCTTGCCTTTTGGTTTAAAAGGCTGTTGGCTTTTTCTGCTTGCTTTCTCTCTCTTTTTTTTTCGCACATAATCTCTCTTTTTTTGTATTCACTGCTTTTTCTTGCTTCAAGAATCATTTTTATGATTTTTCAGATCCTCAGTAACATGTCTCCTTTTTTCATCATTCTTTCAAGAGCCAACATTCATGAACAACAAATTCAAAAGACATATGCACTGTTCAAGCATACATTCAGAAGTCAAAGTATTGCCACCACATCAAAATAATTAATCTGTTATAAAATTCAAAATTCATGCAATTCTTCTCTTTTTTAATTAAGAACATTTTTCATTTAAGAAAGGTGATGGATTCATAGGACATTCATAACTTTAAGGCATAGACACTAAGACACTAATGATCATAAGACACAAACATAAATAAAATATAAAGCATAATTTTCGAAAAAAAAAACAGAAAAATAAAGAACAAGGAAATTAAAGAATGGGTCCACCTCAGTGATGGTGGCTTGTTCTTCCTCTTGAAGATCTTATGGAGTGCTTGAGCTCCTCAATGTCTCTTCCTTGCCTTTGTTGCTCCTCTCTCATGATTCTTTGATCTTCTCTAATTTCATGGAGGAGGATGGAATGTTCTTGGTGCTCCACCCTTAGTTGTCCCATGTTGGAACTCAATTCTCCTAGGGAGGTGTTGATTTGCTCCCAATAGTTTTGTGGAGGAAAGTGCATCCCTTGAGGCATCTCAGGGATTTCATGATGAGGAATTTCCTCATGTCCATGAGTGGGATCTCTTGTTTGCTCCATCCTCTTCTTAGTGATAGGCTTGTCCTCATTAATGAGGATGTCTTCCTCTATGTTAATTCCAACTGAATTACAGAGGTGACAAATGAGATGAGGGAAGGCTAACCTTGCCAAGGTAGAGGACTTGTCCGCCACCTTATAAAGTTCTTGGGATATAACCTCATGAACTTCTACTTCCTCTCCAATCATGATGCTATGAATCATGATAGCCCGGTCTATAGTAACTTCGGACCGGTTGCTAGTGGGAATGATTGAGCGTTGGATAAACTCCAACCATCCCCTAGCCACAGGCTTGAGGTCATGCCTTCTCAGTTGAACTGGCTTCCCTCTTGAATCTCTCTTCCATTGAGCGCCCTCTTCACAAATGTCTATGAGGACTTGGTCCAACCTTTGATCAAAGTTGACCCTTCTAGTGTAAGGGTGTTCATCTCCTTGCATCCTGGGCAAGTTGAATGCCAACCTTACATTTTCCGGACTAAAATCTAAGCATTTTCCCCGAACCATTGTAAGCCAATTCTTTGGGTCCGGGTTCACACTTTGATCATGGTTTTTGGTGATCCATGCATTGGCATAGAACTCTTAAACCATTAAGATTCTGACTTGTTGAATGGGGTTGGTAAGAACTTCCCAACCTCTTCTTCAGATCTCATGTCGGATCTCCGGATATTCACTCTTTTTGAGTTTGAAAGGGACCTCGGGGATCACCTTCTGCATGGCCATAACTTCATGGAAGTGGTCTTGATGCACCCTTGAGATGAATCTCTCTATCTCCCATGACTCGGAGGTGGAAGCTTTTGCCTTTCCTTTCCTCTTTCTAGAGGTTTCTCCAGCCTTAGATGCCATAAATGGTTATGGAAAAACAAAAAGCAATGCTTTTACCACACCAAACTTAGAAGGTTTGCTCGTCCTCGAGCAAAAGAAAAAAGAAGAGAGTAGAAGAAGAAGAAATAGAGGAGATGGAGGTGACTTTGTTTTTCGGCCAAGGGGAAGTAGTGTGTAGGTTGTGTGAAAATGAAGGAGTGAAGATGGGTTTATATAGGGGTGGAGAGAGGGGTAAGGTTCGGCCATTATGGGTGGGTTTGGGAGGGAAAGTGGTTTGAATTTGAATGGTGAGGTAGGTGGGATTTTATGAAGGATGGATGTGAGTGGTGAAGAGAATGGTAGGATTTGATAGGTGAGGGGTTTTTGGGGAAGAGGTGTTGAGGTGATTGGTGAATGGTTGAAGAAGAGAGAGAGTGGTGGGGTAGGTGGGGATCCTGTGGGGTCCACAGATCCTAAGGTATCAAGGATAATTCATCCCTGCACCAAGTGGCGAGCAAAAATGCTCCTTCTGCCAATCCTGGCGTTAAACGCCGGGCTGGTGCCCATTTCTGGCATTTAACGCCAGCTTGGTGCCCATTCCTGGCGTTAAACGCCAGTCTGGTGCCCCTTTCTGGCGTTAAACGCCCAGAATGGTGCCAAATTGGGCGTTAAATGCCCATTTTGCTATCTTCACTGGCGTTTAAACTTCAGCAGATTTTCCTCCAGGGTGTGCTATTTTTCTTTCTGTTTTTCATGCTGTTTTTGCTTTTTCAATTGATTTTGTGACTTCCCATGATCATCAACCTATAAAAAAACATAAAATAACAAAGGAAAATAGATAAATATAACATTGGGTTGCCTCCCAACAAGCGCTTCTTTAATGTCAGTAGCTTGACAGTGGGCTCTCATGGAGCCTTACAGATGTTCAGAGCAATGTTGGAACCTCCCAACACCAAACTTAGAGTTTGAATGTGGGGGTTCAACACCAAACTTAGAAGTTGGTTGTGGCCTCCCAACACCAAACTTAGAGTTTGACCGTGGGGCTCTGTTTGACTCTGTTTTGAGGGAAGCTCTTCATGCTTCCTCTCCATGGTTACAGAGGGGTATCCTTGAGACTTAAACACAAAGGATTCTTCATTCACTTGAATGATCAATTCTCCTCTGTCAACATCAATCATAGCCTTTGCTGTGGCTAGGAAGGGTCTGCCAAGGATGATGGATTCATCCATGCACTTTCCAGTCTCTAGGACTATGAAATCAGCAGGGATGTAATGGTCTTCAACTTTTACCAGAACATCCTCTACAAGTCCATAAGCTTGTTTTCTTGAATTGTCTGCCATCTCTAGTGAGATTCTTGCAGCTTGCACCTCAAAGATCCCTAGCTTCTCCATTACAGAGAGAGGCATGAGGTTTATGCTTGACCCTAGGTCACACAGAGCCTTCTCAAAGGTCATGGTGCCTATGGTACAAGGTATTGAGAACTTCCCAGGATCCTGTCTCTTTTGAGGTAATCTCTGCCTAGTCAACTCATCCAGTTCTTTGGTGAGCGAAGGGGGTTCATCCTCCCAAGTCTCATTACCAAATAACTTGTCATTTAGCTTCATGATTGCTCCAAGGTACTTAGCAACTTGCTCTTCAGTGACATCTTCATCCTCTTCAGAGGAAGAATACTCATCAGAACTCATGAATGGCAGAAGTAATTCCAATGGAATCTCTATGGTCTCAGTGTGAGCCTCAGATTCCCATGGTTCCTCATTAGGGAACTCATGGAGGCCAGTGGACGTCCATTGAGGTATTCCTCATTGGCGATCACTGCCTCTTCCTCCTCTCCAAATTCGGCCATGTTGATGGCCTTACACTCTCCTTTTGGATTCTCTTCTGTATTGCTTGGAAGAGTACTAGGAGGGAGTTCAGTAACTTTCTTACTCAGCTGACCCACTTGTGCCTCCAAGATTCTAATGGAGGACCTTATTTCAGTCATGAAACTTTGAGTGGTTTTGATTATATCAGAGACCATGGTTGCTAAGTCAAAGTGGCTCTGCTTAGAATTCTCTGTCTGTTGCTGAGAAGATGATGGAAAAGGCTTGCCATTGCTAAACCTGTTTCTTCCACCATTATTGTTGTTGAAACTTTGTTGAGGTCTCTGTTGATCCTTCCATGAGAGATTTGGATGATTTCTCCATGAAGGATTATAGGTGTTTCCATAGGGTTCTCCCATGTAATTCACCTCTTCCATTGATGGGTTCTCAGGATCATAAGCTTCTTCTTCAGATGAAGCGTCCTTAGTACTGCCTGGTGCAGCTTGCATTCCAGTCAGACTTTGAGAAATCATATTGACTTGTTGAGTCAATACTTTGTTCTGAGCCAATATGGCATTCAGAGTATCAATCTCAAGAACTCCTTTTTTCTGATTCGTCCCATTGTTCACAGGATTCCTTTCAGAAGTGTACATAAATTGGTTATTTGCAACCATTTCAATGAGTTCTTGAGCTTCTGCAGGCATCTTCTTCAGATGAAGAGATCCTCCAGCAGAGCTCTCCAATGACATCTTGGACAGTTCAGACACACCATCATAGAAGATACCTATGATGCTCCATTTATAAAGCATGTTAGAAGGACACTTTCTGATCAATTGTTTGTATCTTTCCCAAGCTTCATAGAGGGATTCACCTTCCTTCTGTCTGAAGGTTTGGACTTCCACTCTAAGCTTACTCAATTTTTGAGGTGGAAAGAACTTTGCCAAGAAGGCATTGACTAGCTTTTCCCAAGAGTTCATGCTTTCTTTAGGTTGTGAGTCCAACCATATCCTAGCTCTGTCTCTTACAGCAAAAGGGAATAGCATAAGTCTGTAGACCTCAGGGTCAACCCCATTGGTCTTGACAGTGTCACAGATTTGCAAGAATTCAGCTAAAAACTGATGAGAATCTTCCAATGGAAGTCTATGGAACTTGCAATTCTGTTGCATTAGAGAAACTAATTGAGGCTTAAGCTCAAAGTTGTTTGCTCCAATGGCAGGGATAGAGATGCTTCTCCCATAGAAGTCGGGAGTAGGTGCAGTAAAGTCACCCAGCACCTTCCTTGCATTGTTGGCATTGTTGTTGTTTTCGGCTGCCATGTCTTCTTCTTGTTTGAAGATTTCTGTTAGGTTTTCTACAGAGAGTAGTGCTTTAGCTTCTCTTAGCTTTCGCTTCAAGGTCCTTTCAGGTTCAGGGTCAACCTCAACAAGAATACTTTTGTCTTTATTCCTGCTCATATGAAAGAGAAGAGAACAAGAAAATATGGAATCCTCTATGTCACAGTATAGAGATTCCTTGAGATGTCAGAGGAAAAGAAGAATAGAAGGTAGAAGAAGAAGAATTCAAACTTATCAAGAGAGATTGAGTTCGAATTGTTGATAGTGGAGGAGTGTTAGTCCTTAAATAGAAGGATGTGAGAAGAAGGGAAGAATTTTCGAAAATAAATTAAAAGATTTTGAAGAAATTTTGAAAAATTGAAGAATGATTTTCGAAAATTAAAGTTGGGAAAGACATAAAGTGATTTTTGAAAAAGATTTTTGAAAGTAGAAATCAGAAAGATATAATTGAAAAGTTATGGTTTTAAAAAGATATGATTGAAAAGATATGATTGAAAAACAATTTAAAAAGATTTGATTTTTAAAATTAATGACTTGGCTAACAAGAAATTTAAAAGATATGATTTAGACATTAAACCTTTCTCAACAGAAAAGGCAACATACTTGAAATGTTTGAATCAAATCATTAATTGTTAGCAAGTATTTTTGAAAATGGAAATAAATTGATTTTGAAAATATGTGATTGAAAAGATATGATTTGAAAAAGATTTGATTTTGAAAAAATTATGAAAACCTGAAAAAAAATCTGAATTAAAAACAAAATCTTCCCTCTTGTGCCATCCTGGCGTTAAACGCCCAGAATGGTATCCATTCTGGCGTTTAACGCCCAAAACTCTACCTTTTTGGGCGTTAAACGCCCAGCCAGGTACCCTGGCTGGCGTTTAAATGCCAATTTTCCTTCCTCACTGGGTGTTTTGAACGCCCAGCTTTTTCTGTGTAATTCCTCTGCTGCATGTTCTGAATCTTCAATTCTCTGTATTATTGACTTGAAAAGACACAATTTTAAAATAAATTTTTGAATTTTTAATGATGAGGAATAATCAAAATGCCACTAAGATCAAATAAACAATGCATGCAAGACACCAAACTTAGAAGTTTGTATACTATTGACACTAACAAATTGAAAATGCATATGAGAAACAACAAAACACACAAGACAAGAGAATTTAAAGATCAGATCAAGGAAATCATCAAGAACAACTTGAAGATCAATGAAGAACACAATGCATGTAATTTTCGAAAATTAGAAGAATAAAGACATGCAATGGACACCAAACTTAAAATTAGACACTAGACTCAAACAAGAAACATAAAAATATTTTTGATTTTAAGATTTTATAATTTTTTTGGATTTTTTCGAAAATTATATGGAAGAGAAAATAAAGAGATTCAAAATTTTTAATAAGAATTCCAGGAATCATGCAATGTTAGTCTAAAGCTTTAGTCTAAAAAGATTAGACATGGCTAGCCAAGCTTCAGCAGGATATTACATTCAAGAGCTAAATTGATGAGAATCAATCAGCTTTGGTGATGATGAAAACATCACCTTGAAACTCTAGAATTCATTCTTAAAAATTCTGAAGAAAAACACCTAATCTAAGCAACAAGATGAACCGTCAGTTGTCCAAACTCAAACAACCCCCGGCAACGGCGCCAAAAACTTGGTGCGCGGAATTGTGATCATCAATGGCGCCATCAACATGGTACGCTCAATTGCAATCTCAACTCTTTATCACAACTTCGCACAACTAACCAGCAAGTGCACTGGGTCATCCAAGTAATAAACCTTACGCGAGTAAGGGTCGATCCCACGGAGATTGTTGGTATGAAGCAAGCTTTGGTCATCTTGTAAATCTCAGTCAGGTGGATTCAAATGGTTATGGAGGATTGATAATTAAAAGATAAATAAAACATAAAATAAGGATAGAGATACTTATGTAATTCATTGGTGAGAACTTCAGATAAGCGTATGGAGATGCTTTGTCCCTTCCGTCTCTCTGCTTTCCTACTGTCTTCATCCAATCCTTCTTACTCCTTTCCATGGCAAGCTGTATGTTGGGCATCACCGTTGTCAATGGCTACAGTCCCGTCCTCTCAGTGAAAATGTTCAACGCGCTCTGTCACAGCACGACTATTCAGCTATCGGTTCTCAATCATGTCGGAATAGAATCCTGTGATTCTTTTGCGTCTGTCACTAACGCCCCACAATCGCGAGTTTGAAGCTCGTCACAGTCATTCAATCCTTGAATCCTACTCAGAATACCACAGACAAGGTTTAGACCTTCCGGATTCTCTTGAATGCCGCCATCAATTCTAGCTTATACCACGAAGATTCCGATTAAGGGATCCAAGAGATATCCACTCAATCTAAGGTAGAACAGAGGTGGTTGTCAAGCACACGTTCATAGGTGAGAATGATGATGAGTGTCACGGATCATCACATTCATCAAGTTGAGGAACAAGTGATATCTTAGAACAAGATTAAGCCGAATTGAATAGAAGAACAATAGTAATTGCATTGATACTCGAGGTACAGCAGAGCTCCACACCTTAATCTATGGTGTGTAGAAACTCCACCGTTGAAAATACATAAGTGATAATGGTGATCATTGGCTTCGGCCCCAGAGAGGGAACCAGAAGAACCAAGATGATAATACAATAGCAAAAGGTCTTATTTATAGAGAACTAGTAGCTTAGGGTTTACAAAAATGAGTAAATGACATAAAAATCCACTTCCGGGCCCACTTGGTATGTTCTTGGGCTGAGCATTGAAGCTTCCATGTGTAGAGACTTTTCTTGGAGTTAAACGCCAGCTTTTGTGCCAGTTTGGGCATTTAACTCCCACTTCTGTGCCAGTTCCGGCGTTTAACACCGGGCAGTCTTGAGCTGACTTGGAACGCCGGTTTGGGCCATCAAATCTCGGACAAAGTATGGACTATTATATATTGCTGAAAAGCCCAGGATGTCTACTGTCCAACGCAATTGAGAGCGCACCAATTGGACTTCTGTAGCTCCAGAAAATCTACTTCGAATGCAGGGAGGTCAGAATCCAACAGCATCTGCAGTCCTTTTCAGCCTCTGAATAAGATTTTTGCTCAGGTCCCTCAATTTCAGCCAGAAAATACCTGAAATCACAGAAAAACACACAAACTCATAGTAAAGTCCAGAAAAGTGAATTTTAAATAAAAACTAATAAAAATATAATAAAAACTAACTAAAACATACTAAAAATAATGCCAAAAAGCGTATAAATTATCCGCTCATCAGTACTCTTTTCTTAGTGTTTTAGTTATGTTTTGTTAAGTTTTATTATGTTTTAGTAGGTTTTAGTACAAAATTCAATATTTGGATACTACTTTGAGCTTTTGTATTTTTCTTATGATTGTAGGTATTTTTGGGTGAATTTGGAAAGTTTTGGCAAAGTCTGATTCAGATGCTAAAACAAGATAGCATATGTTGTCAGATCCTGACCTCTATGCATTCTGGTGCACGAAATTGTGATCATCAATGGCGCCATCAACATGGTACGCTCAATTGCAATCTCAACTCTTTATCACAACTTCGCACAACTAACCAGCAAGTGCACTAGGTCGTCTAAGTAATAAACCTTACGCGAGTAAGGGTCGATCCCACGGAGATTGTTGGTATGAAGCAAGCTATGGTCATCTTGTAAATCTCAGTCAGGCGGATTCAAATGGTTATGGAGGATTAATGACTAAAAGATGAATAAAACATAAAATAAAGATAGAGATACTTACGTAATTCATTGGTGAGAATTTCAGATAAGCGTATGGAGATGCTTTGTCCCTTCCGTCTCTCTGCTTTCCTACTGTCTTCATCCAATCCTTCTTACTCCTTTCCATGACAAGCTGTATGTTAGGCATCACCATTGTCAATGGCTACAGTCCCGTCCTCTCAGTGAAAATGTTCAACGCGCTCTGTCACAGCACGGCTATTCATCTGTCCGTTCTCGATCATGTCGGAATAGAATCCACTAATTCTTTTGCGTCTGTCACTAACGCCCCACAATCTCGAGTTTGAAGCTTGTCACAGTCATTCAATCCTTGAATCCTACTCAGAATACCACAGAAAAGGTTTAGACTTTTTGGATTCTCTTGAATGCCGCCATCAATTCTAGCTTATACCACGAAGATTCTGATTAAGGAATCCAAGAGATATCCACTCAATCTGAGGTAGAACGGAGGTGGTTGTCAGGCACACGTTCATAGGTGAGAATGATGATGAGTGTCACGGATCATTACATTCATCAAGTTGAGGAACAAGTGATATCTTAGAACAAGAATAAGCTGAATTGAATAGAAGAACAATAGTAATTGCATTAATACTCGAGGTACAGTAGAGCTCCACACCTTAATCTATGGTGTGTAGAAACTCCACCATTGAAAATATATAAAAACAAGGTCTAGGCATGGCCGTGAGGCCAGCCCCCAAATGATCTAAGAACTAAACGTCCAAAGATGATCAAAAGATCTAAAGTGATCCAAAGATGAAAATACAATAGCAAAAGGTCCTATTTGTAGAGAACTAGTAGTTTAGGGTTTACAAAGATGAGTAAATGACATAAAAATCCACTTCCGGGCCCACTTGGTGTGTGCTTGGGCTGAGCATTGAAGCTTTCATGTGTAGAGACTTTTCTTGGAGTTAAACGCCATCTTTTGTGCCTGTTTGGGCGTTTAACTCCCATTCTTGTGCCAGTTCCGGCATTAAACGCCAGAATTCTTGAGCTGACTTGGAACGCCTGTTTGGGCCATCAAATCTCGGGCAAATTATGAACTATTATACATTTCTGGAAAGCCCAGGATGTCTAATTTCCAACGCAATTGAGAGCGTGCCAATTGGGCTTTTGTAACTCTAGAAAATCCACTTCGAGTGTAGGGAGGTCAGAATCCAACAGCATCTGCAGTTCTTTTCAGCCTCTGAATCAGATTTTTGCTCAGGTCCCTCAATTTCAGCCAGAAAATACCTAAAATCACAGAAAAACACACAAACTCATAGTAAACTCAATTTTAACTAAAAACTAATAAAAATATAATAAAAACTAACTAAAACATACTAAAAACATACTAAAAATAATGCCAAAAAGCGTATAAATTATCCGCTCATCAGCCTTACAGCTAGAGTTAAAGCTTAGGGTAACTGGGATGTTACAACTTTCAGGCTTTATAGGGCAGGAATGACTTAGAGGATGGAAAGCGAACATGCAAAAGTAGAAGGAATGTGCGAAAATGAAGTTTTGAGAAGCTTGAAGCGACGCGCACGCATGGACGATGCGTACGCGTGCCTAGCGCAGAAGACAAGCGACGCGTACACGTGACTGATGCGTACGCGTGACAGGGAATTTCACCAAACAACGCGCACACGTGATCTACGCATACGCATGACATGCGCCACGTGCAGAAAATGCAGAAAGCGCTGGGAGCGATTTCTCGGCTCCTTTTTTGCCCAATTCCAAGCCCGAGAACACATAATAGAAGCTGCAGAGTAGGGGAATCAAGGAGGCGGAATCATTCACATATAATTTTAGGTTTTAGATGTAGTTTCTAGAGAGCCTCTCTCCTCTCTCTAGGTTTTAGGATTTCTCTTAGGTTTAGGTTTATTTCTTCCCAATTCCAGGTTCAATGTTCCTTTAATTTAGTTTTTCTTCTACTTTTATTTATTCTAGTATTTTAGTTCATCTATTCTTCTTGTTGATTTCTTTATTTTTCCAATTTAGTTTATGAATTCTCATGTTAGATTTTATTTTCTATTTAATGCAATTTGAGGTATTTTATATTTATGATTGCTTTCTTCAATTTATGTTATTTAAGCTCTCAATTGGTTGTTTGGATTTTATTCTCTCTTGTTGCTTTTCTATGCTTTTGTGTTGTGCCCTCCAAGTGTTTGATAAAATGCTTGGTTGGATTCTAGAGTAGATTTTTATCCTTTTGGCCTTGGTTGAGTAATTGGTGACACTTGAGTTATCAAACTCCCTTGTTGATTGATATTGAAAGTTGCTGATTGTTTTGAATTCCACTAAATCTAGTCTTTCCTTAGGAGTTGACTAGGACTTGTGGAACCAAATTTATTCGTCCACTTGACTTTCCTTCAAAATTAGAGAGTTAACTAAGTAGGAGCAATGAACAATTCTCATCACAATTGATAAGGATAGCTAAGATAGGACTTTCAGTTCTCATACCTTGCCAAGAGCTTTTCTAGTTATTTGATTTTCTTTGCAATTTACTTTTCTTGTTTCCTTAATCCCAAAACCCCAAAAATATACCTTTTGCATAACCAATTATAAGAACACTTCCCTGCAATTCCTTGAGAGATGACCCGAGGTTTAAATACTTCGGTTATTAGATTTATTAGGGGTTTGTTACTTGTGACAACCAAACTTTTGTATGAAAGGATTTTTGTTGATTTAGAAACTATACTTGCAACGAGGATTTATTTGTGAATCCTAGACCACACAAAAGTTTGTTCATCAGTGACCTAAAGGGGCCTATGGTCACTGTTTTAGGGGTGGCCTAAAAGGGTCTATGGTCATGATTTTAGGGGATGACATAATGGGGTCTCTGGTCACGGTTCTTTACAGTGACCAAAAAGGGTCTATGGTCACGATTTTTCAGAAGGATGGCCTAAAAGGGTCTATGGTCACGGTTTTGGGGGTGACCTAAAGGTGTCTATGATCACGGTTTTTTACAGTGACAAAAAAGGGTCTATGGTAACGATTTTTCGAAAGGGTGGCCTAAAAGGGTTTATGGTCACGGTTTGGAGGTGTAACCTAAAGGGGTCTATGGTCATGGTTTTAATCATTTAAGTTTTAACTAATTAAGATTTTTATGCATTTTTTATTATTTTAAATATTTTTTTTTAAATTTAAAAATTTTAATAATTAAAAACTAATAACAATTTTATTTAATTTACTTTAAATATTAAAATTTTAAATCTAATTTTATAAATAAAAAATTAGGTTCAATACTATTAATAATTTTAAATTAAAAAATGATTTAAAACTTAATAATATAAAAAATGATTTAATAACTTAATAACAAATGAAAAACTAGTCCAGTGATCATTTATATATAATGCTAAATTCGTTTTAATTATAGTTTAAGTTTTAGCCATGGTACGGTGTAAGATAATTGGGACAATATAAAAATTAATTTTGTACACTAAAAATTTAACCATTAAATCGATTATTAAGTTTTGTGCTTTTAATAGGGGGAAAAAACGACGCCGTCTCTTGTTTATTTGAAAAAAAAATTGAAATACACTTAAGGAAATTGAAAGAACTGAAGGAAATAGAACCCCCCTTCTTTCTTTCCCCAATTAGTAACACTGAGATTGAGACCTCTGAAGGAAATAGAAATGGCAAAACCCTAGCCCCTTATTGCTGCCCCCGTCCCAAGCTCCTCAGCGCCGCCGGCGTCCCAAGCTCCTTAGTGCGGTCGTTTCTTCCTCTTTCCTGTTTTGCAAAACCCAGAAAGCTCAGCACATCGTCTTCATCTTCGTTGGTTTCTCTGTTCGTCGAAGGTTAGTGGCTTCCGCTATTGGGGTACTGTGCTTGTTAAGACCTCTCCTTACACCTTCTCCGCTATTGGCATCGTCGTCTCCATCGGTGTCTCAGTTCTCGGTGCTACTTGGTACGCCGTTTCCCTTTTCAATTTCAGATTTTCTCAAATTATTTTTGTAACCAATTTCTGATAATCTTCTTTTTGGATTTGCAAAGGGGGATTTACATAACTAGTAGCAGCTTGATTGGTGCTACAATCAAGGCTCCCTGAATCACTTGCACGAATCTCATTAGGTACAATTACTGATCTGTCCTTAAAATCCACTCAAATTTCATAGTCTTTAATTAGTCAATGGTTTTATTATAATAATCTCAAGCAACCATCAAATGAAATGGCTAAGAAGAGAGATTAATTAGTTAAGTTCGTCATCCTTGCTTTAATTTTGTGTAACATTTTGGTTTGATATATATGCTTGTGTAACATTAACATAACACAGTCAAACAAGGTGTGTATGTATGTCAAAAGCCTATACTATTACGCGTATCAATTAACTAAGTACTAACAAATTCTCTAATATTCTTTGAGTGCTAATTAAAGGTTGGAGAAAATATCTTAAATTGGAAATGGTTGGCTTGGAATGCCGCCTATAATTAATTAATTACAAGTTACTGGAGAAAAAAAAAGATGTGTCTTATTATGTTGCTAAAAATAAGGTGGCCATACATCACGTTAGGTTACTGTTGATGGGATTAGTGATTTCTGAAATCATATGCCTCTGTGAATGTGATAATGATCTTTATCTATATGTGAGGAGAACAAACCCCATGTGCATAAGATTTTATACTCTGTTAGTGGTGCATGAATAATGCATTTCCTTATTAGCTTCATTTGACACTTTATCGATGCTGTTAATAATTAACTGCCTTCTAAGTTGCTTGAAAAGTAGCTCATTATACAAGGCGATGAAGGAACTTTAATAATTTGTGTCTAAATTGAATCTTGTTGGGATAATTTTGACTCCGATCTACTTTTATTTTTAAGCTTGAAAATATATTTTCAGATGCACACTCTAATAGATAGTTTACACAAAATAAATAAAGTAATAATAAAATGTTGATTAGTGACTTGTTAAGCTGCCTTTTTGTTATAGACTTATGGCACTGAGTGTTTTGAATTTTGAATTTGTGATAAGTGATTTGTGATTTGTGATTAGTGATTTTGTTATGCTGCTAGTTTGAATTAATTTAGTGGTGATTATTTGTTATGCTGCTATATAAAAAATTTTTTTAAATCATGTATAGAAAATTCTTGTTCACAGGTCTATTTCATGAGTCTTTACCTCCATAAATTGATGATGTTTTTGGTTTCTAAAGTCTAATCTGTCCCTTTGAGCTCGTCAGTTTTGCAACATTGACTCGGTAATTTAAAGCTCAACCTTATTCCCCATTTTTACACTGCATTATTAGTTAGCACTTAGCACTGCTACTCTATATTATGTATATATAAAGATCATGGGACACTAATGGGAATTATTCTGCCTATTTTATATGAGAACCCATGTTAATAAAAAAAGTTAACTTAATAAGTGCAAAAAAATGTACATTAATATAGAAACTTAAAATTGGGCATTATTTGGTTTTCCCTTTCTGAACTTGATTATTTTGACTTTGTTTTGTGTACAGGATAATTTTTTCGTACTGGTAAAGACAACAGGAGTTGAGTAGTTTCTGCAGCACCGTTTATAACAACTTCATATGGCATCTCAAAATGAAGGAACTAAGCAGTAAGTTTATCTCGTAATTGCCATATATAATAATTTGATAGCACATTTAACTAGGGTAGTAAGCGAATATATGGTAGCTAGATTGTCACTATAATCGACCTATTAGATCATGTTTAGTAAGTTCAGATATTTGCATTCTTAGGTTTAATCATGTTTTGTCAAAAGATTGGATGGATTTACCAAGATTTGAGAACGAGTACATAGTTGGTGTAAATAATTTTTTAGAGTTTGCCTTTGTGATTGGAAAACCGGTTGGAAAAGAAATCCAATGTCCGTGTCCAACGAGAAGACGAATATGAGCATCTTATTTACTATGGGTTTGTCGAAGGTTATAAACGATGGATTAATCATGGGGAATCAGTAATCCCAACCGTTGTAGATAGTGACATGGATGATCGAGGGGGCGTTGATGATATTGATAGGTTGCTGTGTGATGCATTAAAAAATATGACAAATCTTGAAGAGGGGAACAAGGGGTTGAATGAAGATGCGAAGAGATTTTATAAGCTGGTAGATGAAACAGGTCTAGAATTATATCCGAATTGCATTACTGGATTTTTGAGACTATCGTTTATCATTCGTCTTTACCACTTGAAGTGTCTGTATGGTTGGAGTAAGACATCTTTTACCTCCCTCGTGAAGTTATTGAAAGAAGCTATGCTTGATTTGAACATTCCCACTTCTTTTAATAAAGCTAAGAATATGGTTAAGGACTTGGGTCTTGACTATGAAAAGATTGATGCATGTCCTAATGACTGTATGCTGTATCAAAATGAGTACATAAATAACTCAATTTGCCATATCTGTGGAGAGTCTCGATATAATCAGACTCCTACTATGGATGGCAACAAAGATGACTTTACATGTAACACCCTACCATACGGAGTCTTATGCTTAAGTCATAATTCAGAGATGGCAAGGTATTACGACCTCTAAAATAAAAATTTAGTACGTATAGTAGTATGAATGATTGATTATAACTAGGAGCCTTTGTAGAAAAAGGGATAAACAATAATCGCAACTCGAAAAGCGCAACACTCCGATCGATAACGTAATGAACAAAGGATAAACCAATGCGAGATTATATATATACAAAGGAGTGTCAAAAACAGGAATATCAAGACTCAAAATCCGGCTGCAAAGATAACCGGTTCGAGCATAGCAATATATACATATGATAAAATAAGAAAAACCCCAAAGGAAACCCAAAGGGACACAAATACAGAAACCTATTCTCCAAAATCTCCCATAAGATGAGTCATCACAGTTTGTATTATTTAATGGAGATAAAAGTATCTAAGCAAAACATATAAACTAAACAGAGACCCGAGAACAAATGATCTTTGCAAATCTAGAAGTCTCCAGCATGCCTCAGCGGGAAACCTCACGTCTTGCATCTGAAAACCACAAAATCCGCATGGGTGAGAACCAGAGGTCCCCCGCATGGTAACATCTTCCACATATATAATACATAATAATAGAGGAAAGCCGAAGGCAATCCTAGAACTTCCTCAAGATAATATCAAAGCTTATAAACAAGCTAAACCATATAAGGGCATCTGACTAAAGATTCTTCAGTCTAACTAATACTTCTCTTTCCAATTCCTTCAGACCTCCCATCCACCAGCAGGAGTATAATGTAGCAAACATAGTTATATCAAACAAGAAAATATACAAATATGAACAAGTAAGGCATTTAGACAATTAGCAAGTAATATGCAGTCAAATAGGCAATCTCAAACAATTCATATAGTATGCATATGATGAATGCCTGTCCCTAGCGGCTGATGATATCATCTGTCGGTTATAGAGCCAACCCGACAAGTCCTGGCAGCTAACCATTGGACTGTCCCTATGTCGTGTCTCCCCAACTCGAGTTATACTCAATATAAACTTGATCATAATCATGATCCATATCCATCACCCTCACTGGTGAATATTTATGGGGGTGAGTTCATCTGGAGCTTTCACAGTACCCGGCCACCCTAACGACATAGGGTCAAAAGAGCTTCAAGTCTCAACCTAGAGCACGTGGTGGCTAGCCACTGCTTTCTCCCAGGAAAACTCTCACCTCCGATAATGGAAGTGCAACATTCACAATTCATCCAACAGCATATATGCATTTATGCTAGCTACAATCATGGCTCCGCCGTAACACGGCAATAATCTAGCCATCCGGCTCACGGTTAAATCCATAACCAGCCATTTCGTTAACAATTACGTCCCTTCGGCCCATGGCCTAACAAGCACTTCCACCATCATCCTCCGCCTCTCACATAATCATCTTTGATCCTCATCGATCATTCATTTTTCCCTTGCTTCACTCGCAAGTTACCACATCCCCTAGCTCCTTCTCTAATAGCTAAGCATATCATAATGATTTAAGACATAAGTGGTGAGATCGGAGGCTTAGAAGTATGAGATTTGGCTTTTAAAACTCAAAAATCAACTTTGGGATGAAAATAGGGCCACACGTACGCGCACGCGTGGATGGCCACCTAAACTCATCGACGCGTATGCGTCATGCACGCAAACGCGTGGATTGAAAATTAGCCCATCGACGCGCACGCGTCAGCCACGCGTACGCGTGGGTACTCTCGTGTCCCAAGCACAAATCTGGCACACTTCTGGCACAACTTTCTGGAAAATGGCTGGGCATTGGGTGCAGCACATCGGCGCGCCCGCGCACACCACGCGCACGCGTGGATGGACTTTTCGAGAAGAACGGCGCGTACGCGCCAAGTGCGCCTACGTGCGGGGGGTCATTCTGCTAAAAATTTTCTAAGTTAAAAGCTGCAGAATTCACAAATTCAACCCCCAATCTTCCAACGGACATAACTTTCTCATTTTAAATCGTTTTTCACCCGTTCTTCGAACGGCATGGACATCCCGGATCCAATTTCATTTCTAAATAAATTTGACACAAAACGAAGATCCGTACTCCAAGATATGTCCCATCAAAGTATGCCCAAAAACCATATTTTTCATACAAAACCACAAAGTGCCATTTTCAAAACAAGTCATTTTCAACTCTTTTCAAAATCAATCAAAACATGCCAATTTCATCCATTTTCTTTGAAATTAATCAAAATATATCAAATTCAACATCAAGCCTCCTCAACTCACATATTGAAACTTTACCACAATTCACCAAAATCACTATCCCATCATTTTAACCCACTTCACCCAAGTGGCTCAAACTCAAACACATTGACATATCATATACTCTTTCTCATGCCAATTTTCAACAACACCAATTCTAATAAATCATCATTGTACACAATCAATGTCATACTCACCATCAACATGGTTCAATCCACAATTCAACCATAACCAATCATCGAGCATATATCACAACATGCATATGTCTCATACATCATACCATCAAGGCATCAATAATCATCATCACATATATGACCACATCATATATTTCAACCATTCAACAACATCAACATTTCAATGCCTATCTTAGGGCCTCTAGCCTAAGTATTTCCTACCACATTACATATTAGATACGGGAAACCGAGACCATACCTTAGCCGATTTTCCAAGCTCAACCGGAGCACTTTCAAACCACTTTTTCCTCAAGCTCTCAAGGCCTCAACACCTCCAAGAACAGATTTTTCACCACCAAACCCTTTTCAAGCTTTTCAATATCACCAATCAAGCTCCAATATTCACATATACACAACCTAAGCCACAATCACCACACCCACACACAACATCTCAAAACCCAAACATCATAGAACCACAAATTACACTAGGGTTGAGAATCTTACCACACTCAAGGTCCAAGGAAACAAGATTAACTTTCTCCTTCAAGAGAGTTGGGTCCTATAACATCAAAGAGGCCAAAATCTAAACATTTTTGCTCATGAAACTCGAAATCAAAGCTAGAAATTTGAAGAGCAAAACGTGGCTTACCTCAAGATTGATTGTATGGGTTTTGTAGAGCTCTCCGCGGTGAACGCGTGGCCACAATCGGTGCAGCAATCGGAGCTCTAGATCAAAAGTTATGGTGGTTTGAAGATCAAGTGAAAGAAAGAACTTGAGAGAGAGTTCTCCCCTCCATGGCCTCCATTTCAGCGTTTTTTGAGTGATAAGTGAGGGGAGAGAGTGCTAAAAGCTAGGGTTTTGGTTTAGTTATGTTGGGCCAAGGGCCTACTTTGGGTCCGGTTGGCCCGGTTTGGCCCGTTCGGTCCAATCTTGGTCCGAATTCTATAAAATTGGTACCGAAATTCTCATCTCAACCTCCTCTATCACATTTAGCCATAAAAATCACATTTTGGGCTTTCTAGAATAAATTCTCATTTATGGGTTAATTAGCTGTTAATTAACCGGATTTTACATTACACTTCCGAATAAAGTTCATAAGGTTGCAATGAAGACCTTAAGATACTTTTCTTTAATATCAAGGGTTAAAAGACTTTTTATGTGCCCAAACACATCAAAGGCATTGAGGTGGCATGACGGGCAGCGTTTGAAAGACAGTTGCATAAGGCATCCTGCTGATAGCCAAGCATGGAAGAACTTGGACACTCGGTACCCAAACTTTTCAAAAGAACTTCGCAACTTGAAGCTTGGTTTGGCAAGTGATGGTTTTAATCATTTTCGAACTATGAACGTGTCACATAGCACATGGCCAGTTGTCGTAATGGTGTATAATTTCCCCCCTTAGATGTCCATGAAATTAGAATACTGCATGCTCTCTTTACTCATACCTGGACCTTGTTCACCAGGAAATAATATTAATATTTTTTTGCAACCATTGATTGAAGAGCTGAAGGAGCTATAGGTGTCAGGGATAGATACATATGATTCTTTTAAGGGAGAAACTTTTCAAATGCATGCTGCACTTCTTTGGACAATCAATGATTTTCCAGCGTATGCGATGTTGTCCGGTTGGAGTACAAAAGGGAAGCTAGCTTGCCCTTATTGTAACCATGATACTTCTTTTTGTTACTTGAAACATAGCCAAAAGATAGTTTACATGGACCATAGAAGATTTTTTTTCAGTTGATCATTCATGGAGATCTAACAAGAGATCTTTTAATGGAAAAACAGAATTCAGGGGTCCACCACGAATGTTAACAGGTGAAGAGGTTCTAAATATGCTAAAGTCAGTAGATAATGCCCTTGGAAAGACGCAAAGCAAAAGTAAAGGCCAATGGAAAAAAAAGATCAATATTTTTTGAGTTACCATATTGGCAGCATTGTATGATCAGGCACAACCTTGATGTAATACATATAAAAAAAAAAAAACATAGTCGACAGTATAATTGGTACCTTATTGGATATTCCTAGGAAGATAAAGGATCATGCAAAGACTCGTTATGATCTTAAGGAGATGGGCATTCGAAAGAATCTTCACCCAATAAATACGAAGGATGGCAAAAGAACTAAACTTGCTAGAGCATGCTTTTCCATGAGCAAAGGCAAGAAATCCATTTTTGTGGTTTTTTTGAAGAAAACAAAATTGCCTGATGGAAGTGCTTCAAACATTTCTCGTTGTGTACAACAAGAAGAGAGAAAGCTTTACAGTTACAAGGCTCATGATGCTCACTTCATGTTGCATTACCTGTTGCAAATACCAATCAAGAGCATTCTTCCAAATCATGTTGCTATTTCTCTAGTTCGCTTGTGTTCCTTTTTTTGTCGACAATGTCAAAAGGAATTCTCTTTAAAAGAGAATAATGGTTTGAAGTTAGAGATTGTAGAGACTTTGTGCTAGTTGGAGAGGATTTTTCCCCCTACCATTGGAGAGTCATGGAAGCAATTTAAGAAACGCATAAAAAATATCACTATACACCTGATGAGCGGATAATTTATACGCTTTTTGGCATTGTTTTTAGGTAGTTTTTACTAAGTTCAAGCTACTTTTAGGGATGTTTTCATTAGTTTTTATGTTAAATTCACATTTCTGGACTTTACTATGAGTTTGTGTGTTTTTCTGTGATTTCAGGTAATTTCTGGCTGAAATTGAGGGACTTGAGCAAAACTCTGAAAAAGGCTGACAAAAGGACTGCTGATGCTGTTAGAATCTGACCTCCCTGCACTCAAAATAGATTTTCTGGAGCTACAGAACTCCAAATGGCGCGCTCTTAACGGTGTTGGAAAGTAGACATCCAGAGCTTTCCAGCAATATATAATAGTCCATAATTTATTCGAAAATTGACGACGTAACTTGGCGTTGAACGCCAAGTACATGCTGCTGTCTGGAGTTAAACGCCAGAAAAACATCATGATCCGGAGTTGAACGCCCAAAACACGTTATAACTTGGAGTTCAACTCCAAGAAAAGCCTCAGCTCGTGGATAGATCAAGCTCAGCCCAAACATACACCAAGTGGGCCCCGGAAGTGGATTTATGCATCAATTACTTACTCATGTAAACCCTAGGAGCTAGTTTATTATAAATAGAACTTTTTACTATCATAATCGCATCCTGGATTGTATTTTGAATCCTGTGATCACGTTTTGGGGGCTGGCCATTCGGCCATGCCTGAACCTTTCACTTATGTATTTTCAACAGTGGAGTTTCTGCACACCATAGATTAATGATGTGGAGCTCTGCTGTACCTCAAGTTTCAATACAATTACTATTACTTTCTATTCAATTCTCTTTTATTCTTATTCCAAGATATACGTTGCACTTCAACTTGATGAATGTGATGATCCGTGACACTCATCATCATTCTCACCTATGAACGCGCGTGATTGACAACCACTTCCGTTCTACCTTAGGCCGGGCGCATATCTCTTAGATTCCCCAACAGAATCTTCGTGGTATAAGCTAGATAGATGGCGGCATTCATGAGGATCCGGAAAGTCTAAACCTTGTCTGTGGTATTCCGAGTAGGATTCTGGGATTGAATGACTGTGACGAGCTTCAAACTCGCGATTGATGGGCGTGATGACAAGCGCAAAAGGATCAATGGATCCTATTCCAACATGATCGAGAACCAACAGCTGATTAGCCGTGCTGTGACAGAGCATAGGAACGTTTTCACTGAGAGGATGGGATGTAGCCACTGACAACGGTGATGCCCTACATACAGCTTGCCATGGAAAGGAGTAAGAAGGATTGGATGAATGTAATAGGAAAGTAGAGATTCAAGAGGAGCACAGCATCTCCATACACTTATCTGAAATTCCCACTATTAATTTACATAAGTATCTCTATCCATTTTATTTTCTATTTATTTTTATTGATCATATTTGATTTTCTAAATTCCATAATTTTATCCTCCTGACTGGGATTTACAAGATGACCATAGCTTGCTTCATACCAACAATCTCTGTGGGATCGACCCTTACTCACGTAAGGTATTACTTGGACGACCCAGTACACTTGCTGGTTAGTTGAACGGAGTTGTGTCCACACATAAGTGCCATAATAATGATTCCATACAACAACAAAAAATACTACATTGATGTGATCACAATTTCATCCACCAACACCATACAGCTCATTCAGAGAGAGATGATGATGAAAAATCGTCCAATGAATGTACCTGAACTGCATTTTAGAAAATTAGTTCAATTTTGGAATCTTGATATCATCAAAGTAAGTTATTTTCACAACTTTCATGGCTTTATTAATGGTATCGTGTATTTAACTAACTTTATGTATTTTTACATTTCAACAATATGTAGGTTATTTCTGACAAAAATCGTAAAAATAGATCCAAACAAAAATGGAATCATCGAATCGGTCCAGTTAGTTTTAAATTAGTACGCGCTGAATTGGTATTATATTTGCGCTTCGCATTTAAGTATCTTTGCATCTTTCATGTCATCTGTGTTGACTTCATCTGTGTTGATTTGTAATCTTGGTGGTTTCTTGATGCCAGGGCATCTTGGCTAGTTTCACTGACCTTTTCTTTACAGTTTTAGGGTAGTTTCATGCATTTTCTTAGTAAATAAGCAAGTTTTGGATGAAAATACACTTACACCTTGATTCAAGCAAACATTGTGAACTTTACATGATTTCATGAGAATTAGGCAGGAATTGAATGATATAATTGATGATGCATAATCTCATGACTTGAAACAGAGCTTTGATGCACTTTAATTGCTTGATTTCAGGACAAAGGAAGCAAGAAGGAGCCACGTTAGTTGTCACATTAAGTTAATTAACGTAACCACTAACGTGGAATGGGGACAAGCTTGTAGCGTTAATGAAAAAAGTGATCGTCAATAATGCCTTCGATGCCATCATAGCCAACGTTAGTTGCCACGTTAAGTACATTAACGTGGTAGCTAACGTGGAGGAAAAGAGGAGCTCCAACGTTAGTGGTAAAAGTGAATGCCACTAACGTTCCACAAAGGCACATTTAGCCACGTTAAGAGCCACGTTAATCCAATTAAAGTGAACTCTAACGTGGGGGAGGAAGCAATCGCCAACGTTAGTGACACTCATCTTTGTTACTAGCGTTGGACTAAGCCAAGAGTGCCCACGTTAGTGGTCACGTTAAGACCACTAACGTGAAGAGTAACGTGGAGCTAATCAAGATGGGCCAACGTTAGTGACACTCACCTTTGTCACTAACGTTGGAGATGGCAATCACCACCACGTTAGTGGTCACGTTAATCCAATTAACGTGAACTCTAACGTTGGAAGGAGGGGCATTTGGAGCGTTAGTGACAAAGGTAAGTGTTACTAACGATCTCGAAGCTTAGGCATGCCCACGTTAAGGGTCACGTTAGTTACACTAACGTGAACTCTAACGTGGGGAGAATACCCAAGAGCCAATGTTATTGAAAATGGTGAACGCCAATAACATTTGCGAAGGACCAAGATGGCAACATTAATGGTCACGTTAGTGCCACTAACGTTGAAGTTAACGTGGAGTATTAGTGGGTTGGAATGTTAGTGGAAAAGGTGATCGTCACTAATGTTCTCGAACCCACATTCTCACTTAACGTTAACACTACTAACGTCCTAACTAACGTCCATGCCTAACTCACAATTTTCTGCAAGCAAAGCTGAGCCCACTAAAGATTGTAACTGCTTCAACTCAAGATCAAAGGCCCATATCCAAGACTTGAAGAACTAACTAGAAGATCAAGAAGAGTAGTATATATAGGAGTAGTTTTGAACTAGAAAGGAGCTTGGTAATTTGGAGAACTACACCTTGTATATTTACTTTCCTGCACTTTTCTAGTTACTAGAGAATGTACTTTTTTCTACCATTTTCCATTTCCATTTCCAGAGCTATGAACAACTAAACCCCCTTTCATTGGGTTAGGGAGCTCTATTGTAATTTGATGGATCAATTATAGTTTTCATTCTTCCTCATCTTTCTTTTCTCTTGATTTACTAGAAAGCTTTCAATTTTAATTCAATTGGTTAGTTGTTTTGGAAAAGAAACTCTCCATAATTGGATCTCCTCTGAGCCTTGGAAAATGGATGAGGAGATCATGCTAGAAACGCTTTCTCATGTTGGACCAAATTGGGTTTGGACGGATATAGTGACATGTAATCCTCCCAGCACTTTGATTTGGAAATACATGTGGTATAATCAGTGACCATACTTCATCTCTTCTCATGAGAAATTAAATCAAGGAATTGGGCAATTGTTCAAGTTTAGAAAGATTGGATTGCCAAGGAATTGGGATCTAATCACCTAAGATTGCCAAGGAGATCAATGAATGCATTGATTGAGGAAGAGATGAGAATGAATTTGATCCGGAGAATGCAACATCTCCTAAGCTCAATGAATCCCCCATTTCTGATCTTACCCATTCCCTTTACTTTCTGCCATTTATCTTCATGCTCATTTCCCCAATTCCCCGTCTAAGATTCTACAATTTACTTTCTGCACTTTACTTTTTCGCTATTTAATTTTCTGCAATTCTCAACTCAATTTCTATTAGCTCAACTAGCACATCCTTCCAACTAAAGTTGCTTGACCAATCAATCTCTGTGGGATTCGACCTCACTCTATTGTGAGTTTTTACTTGACGAAAATTCGGTATACTTGCCGAAGGGAAATTTGTTGAGAGACAAGTTTTCGTGCATCAAGTTTATGGCGTCGTTACCGAGGATTGATTTTGTATCGACAATGATTAAGTTGGAAGTTCACTAGATTGAGCATTTTCTTTTGATTGTTTATTTTACCTAGTCAATTACCTTTAGTTTCAGTTATTTTCTTCCTCATCCCCTCTCCCCTCTTTGTTTTCTTTTTCTTTGTTATTATTTACAATTCTGCTCACTAACCCACTAACTGTTTGATAATTTGCACCACTCATACTAACAGCCACTCTAACGAGAATAATCTCTTCCTTTTATTTCTTGCTGTGTGCTCTGTTAGTTGTATGACAGGGAGAAGAAGCGGAGCTTCAACTTTCTTTAATTCGGAACCTGAGAGGACTTTCCTTAGATTAAGGAGGAAAACAAAAGGGAAAAGAGTTATTCGTGCTGAGGAAGAAGAAGAATACTTCAAAATAAACATGGAGGAGAGGAGAACATGGAAAACAACCATGTAGGAGAAGCTCACAACCATGCCAGAGAGGGCCCTATGAATCATGTTGGGCAAGAGAGAAGAGTTCTAGGCTCTTACATCAATCTAAACCCAGGAAATTGTGGAAGTAGTATGCAGAAGCCAACCATACATGCCAATAACTTTGAATTAAAACCCCAGCTCATCACCCTTGTTCAGAACAATTGTTCATTCGGAGGAAGTGTCCAAGAAGACTCCAATCAACATCTAACCACCTTAAGAATATGTGACACTGTGAACTCTAATGGTGTTCATCTGGATGTCTATAGACTACTTTTGTTCCCTTTTTCACTCAGGGACAAAGCATCTAAATGGCTGGAATCTTTCCTGAAGGAGAGTTTAACAAATTGGGAAGATGTGGTGAACAAATTTTTGCCAAAATTCTACCCCCCTCAAAGAATCAACAAGAAGGTGCCCACCAGACATGTTCAATGAATGAGTTCAACTACACATCTTCTATGAAGGTCTTTTCTATGAGTCAAAGAAGGTCGTGGACCATTCATCAGGGGCTCTTTAAACAAAAAGAAGACCATTGAAGAGGCCATAGATGTCATTGAGACTATGGTTGAGAATGACTACTTCTATGCTTCTGAAAGGAGTAACACTCAAGGAGTGATAGAGCTGAACCATATGGATGCACTGCTGGCTCAAAATAAGATGATCACCAAGCAGTTAGCTGACCTTACCAAGAAGCTGGAAGAATAACGAAACTGTGGTACTAACCGAAGAATGAAGTGCCATTATCCAGCACAAATTGCTTCAGAAATTGAAGGATCATGGAAGCTTCCAAATTCCTTGTATCATAGGGAAAATCACAGTGGAAAAGGTTTTATGTGATTTAGGAGCTAGCATAAATGATGTCTTTAGCAATGATGAGGAAAATGAGGATTGAGGAGGCCAAACCAACAAGAATGACCCTGTAACTAGTAGACCGATCATTTAAGTTTCCTCACGGAATAGTGGAAGACTTGCTGGTGAAGGTAGGAGACTTTATCTTTCCAGCAGACTTTGTAGTGTTGGATATGGAGGAAGGAGCCAAGACTTCTATCATCTTAGGCAGGCCATTTTTAGCCACTACCGGAGCAATCATTGATGTCCAAAAGGATGAACTTATCCTTAGACTACATGAAGAGAAAATGATATTCAATGTGTTCAAGGCCATGAGTTACCCACAAGAATCATTGGGAGAATGTATGAGGTTAGACTCGGTGGATGCTGTAGTGCAAGAGACTCTTGAAGAAGATGAACTTAAGGGGTTAACAGAAGAAGAGGAATCGGCATCAAGCGAAGAGGTTGCAACAGCTGAAACTCATGTTCAGGGCACACTAGAGGGGAAAGATGAAAGAAAAGAAGCACCCAAACTTGAACTAAAGGCACTGCCGCCCACTCTCAAGTATGCATACTTAAGAGAGAATGAAAGCTATCCAGTGATCATAAATTCAGCCCTCAGCCAAGAACAAGAGGAAGAGTTACTTCAAGTCTTACAAAAGCATAAGGATGCCATTGGATGGACACTTGCTGACTTAAAGGGAATCAGTTCGGCCATATGCATGCATAAGATACTATTGGAAGAGGATGCCAAACCTTCCATTCAACCCCAAAGGAGGCTAAATCCAGTTATGAAGGAAGTGGTACAGAAGGAAGTCATGAAGCTGTGGCAGGGAGGAGTAATCTACCCAATTTCGAATAGCCCATGGGTCAGCCCTGTCCAAGTGGTCCCCAAGAAAAGAGGAATCACTGTAGTACCCAATGAAAGGAATGAGCTAATCCCTACAAGAACTGTCACAGGATGGAGGATGTGTATTGATTACAGAAAACTCAATGAAGCCACAAAAAATGATCATTTCCCACTTCCCTTCATGGACCAGATGCTGGAAAGACTTGCAGGACACGCATACTATTGTTTCCTAGATGGTTATTCAGGATATAACCAAATAGTGCTTGATCTAAGAGACCAGGAGAAAACATCATTTACTTGCCCATATGGAGTGTTTGCCTACAGGCGCATGCCATTTAGGCTATGTAATGCGCCTGCAACTTTTTAACGCTGCATGCTTTCCATCTTCTCGGATATGATAGAGAAGTTCATTGAAGTTTTCATGGATGACTTTTTAGTATTCGGAGATTCCTTTCCTAATTGCCTAAATCATCTTGCCTTGGTATAAAAAATATGTCAAGAGACCAATTTGGTCTTGAATTGGAAAAAATGCCACTTTTTGGTGACAGACAGAATAGTCCTTGGCCATAAAGTTTCTAACCAAGGTATTGAGGTAGACAGAGCTAAGGTGGAGCTAATTGAAAAATTACCTCCACCAAGTGATGTCAAGGCAATTAGGAGCTTTTTGGGGCATGCTGGCTTTTACAGAAGGTTTATTAAAGATTTTTCAAAGATAGCCAAGCCCTTAAGCAATCTCTTATGTCTGATACACCATTTATCTTTGATGAGAAGTGCATGCTTGCATTTGAAAACTTGAAAAAGAAGCTGTCCTCAGCTCCTATCATCACCCCACCTGATTGGAAGTTGCCATTCGAACTGATGTGTGATGCATCTGATTTCACAGTTGGGGCAGTGTTAGGACAGAGAAAAGAAAATTTGGTGCATGTCATATACTATGCCAGCAAGGTCCTCAATGACACTCAATGAAATTATACCACTACCGAAAAAGGAGTTGCTGGCAATAGTTTTTGCATCTGACAAATTTAGATCATACCTCATTGGCTCTAAATTGATTATTTTCACTGATCACACATCACTCAAATACCTATTTGCCAAACAGGAATCAAAACCAAGACTAATCATATGGATCTTATTGTTGCAGGAATTCAACATTGAGATTAGAGACAAAAAGGGTGTGGAGAACAAGGTAGCAGATCATCTATCCAGGATCCCTTGTAAGAAAGGTGCTACACATGATACAAGTGTAAATGAGTTCTTCCCATATGAGCAGTTAATGTTGATTCACAAGGCACCCTGGTTTACAGATATTACCAATTTTAAGGCAGCTGGTGACTTGCCTCCTGGAATCAACAAACATCAAAGAAGAAAATTCATCAATGATGCTAAATATTTCATTTGGGATGAGCCATATCTCTTCAAGAAGTGCTCAGATGGAATCCTTAGGAGGTGCATTTCAGAAGAAGAGGGACGAGAGGTCCTGTGGAGTTGCCAAAGTTCTAGTTATGGAGGTCATTTTGGAGGAGAAAGAACCGCAGCAAAGGTACTATAATGTGGGTTCTTCTGGCCCACTATCTTCAAGGATGCTAAGGGACTGGTAAGGAGCTGCGACGAGTGCCAAAGGGCTAAAAACTTGCCCAAGAGAAATGAGATGCCACAGCAATTTATCTTAGAACTTGAACTGTTCGATGTATGGGGGATCGACTTCATGGGACCATTCCTGACCTCATATTCGAACAAATATATTTTGGTGGCAGTGGACTATGTATCTAAGTGGGTGGAGGCCGTGGCAACCCCAAGAAATGACAACAAGGTGGTCATAAACTTTCTTAGAAAGAATATCTTCAGCAGATTTGGAGTTCCACGAGCCCTCATCAGTGACGGAAGGAGTCATTTCTGCAACAGACCATTGGAAACCTTACTCCTAAGGTATGGGGTGAAGCATAAGGTTGCCACACCTTATCACCCCCAAACAAGTGGGCAAACCGAGATATCCAACAGAGAGTTAAAAAGGATCTTGGAAAAGACTGTGGGGGCATCAAAGAAGGACTGGGCGAAAAAGCTAGATGATACTCTTTGGGCATACAGGACAGCCTTCAAAATACCAATTGGGATGTCCCTGAAGAACTGAAGATTGATGGTTTAGAAGTTATAGTAAACTCTCGTTGTGAGTATAGTTACTAAACCAAGCAATCAACCTTTCTTACAAACGTTTTGGTTGTCACAAGTAACAAACCCTTTTTAAAATTGATAACCGAGTATTCAAACCTCGGGTCGTCTTCTCAGGGAATTGCAGGGAGGTATGTTCTTATTATTGGTTATGGGTTTTGTAAATTGGGGTTTTTGAAAGTGGGGAACAAGTAAATTAAAGGACAAATAAAATAAATAATTGACTATAAAATAAACTATTGGCAAGATATGAAAATTCGGAAGTCCTATCCTAGTTACTCCTATGAGGATGGAAGTTAATCCCACTTAGTTAACCCTTGCGTAAGCAAGGAAAAGTCAAGTGAACCAATTGGTTAGATTTTCCAAGTCCTAGCCAACTCCTAAGGAAAGACTAGAGTTAGTGGAATTCCAGTTAATTAGCCGACATAACAATCAATCATGAATAGTTGATAACTCAAGAGCTTCCAGTTAATCAATTAAAGCCAATAATATAAAAAGCTAATTAAAAATCTTAGATCTGAAATACCTCAAAATCATGAATTAATAAAGATATCAAATGTAACATGGGCAGTTGTAGCCAAATAAAGAAGTTGAGTTGAACATAGAAATTCATAAACTAAATTGAGGAAATAAATAAAAGGAACATTGAACCTGTATTGAAGAAGATGAAAATATTCCTAAATCCTTTAAGAGGAATCCTAATCCTAAATACTAAGAGAGAGGAGAGAGCCTCTCTCTCTAAAAACTACATCTAAAACAAAAAATTATGAATTATGAAAGCATAATTATGAATGGATGCATTCCCCCACTTTATAGCCTCTAATCTGTGTTCTCTAGGCCGAAAACTGAGTCAGAATCAGCTCAGAAATCGCTAATTGTGAAATCTGGTCCGTACAGGTCGCGGCAAAGTGACGCGGAGGCGTCATCCACGCGTTTGTGTGGAATGAGATTCGCAAATGCGACGCGTCCGCGTGGAGTGCGCGTTCGCGTCGCCTATCTGTACGGCCACTTTGGCGAATTATATATCAAATCGAAGCCCCAGACATTAGCTTTCCAACGCAAGTGGAACCGCATCATTTAGACCTCTATAGCTCAAGTTATGATCGTTTTAGTGCGAGAGGGTCAGGCTGACAGCTTTGCAGTTCCTTCAACTTCTTGTATTCCTTCCACTTTTGCATGCTTCCTTTCCATCTTCTAAGCCATTCCTGCCCTGTAATTCCTGAAATCACTTAACACACATATCAATGTATCTAATAGTAATAAGAGAGGATTAAATAAAAGGAAATAAAAGCCAAAGAAGCATGTTTTCAATCATAGCACAAAATCAGGAAGGAAAATATAAAACATACAAATCATATGAATAAGTGGGTAAAGAGTTGATAAAAACCACTCAATTGAGCACAAGATAAACCATAAAATAGTGGTTTATCAACCTCCCCACACTTAAACATTAGCATGTCCTCATGCTAAGTTCAAGAGAAACTATAAAGGAGTGAAGAGGATGATAGAATGTATGAAATGCAACCTATCTACGTGAATACAACTACATGCAAAATATTTCTACCTACTTGGTGAAAAGTCAATAAATCTTTCAAGAACAAATATGAACCGGATTTCACTAATTCAAATTACAAAATACAGTACAATGAACTTGCAAGAAGAAGATAGCTCATGAAAGCAGGGAACATAGAATTGAGCACTAAACCCTTACTAGTAGTGTATATCATTCTAACTCTCAAGTGTCTAGGGTCAATTCTCTCAATTCTCTACTAATCTTGCTTTCTATAGCTTGCTCTTCATCTAACAATCAACAAAAATTTAATGCACCAATACACAAATCAAGAGGTCTTTTAAGGGTTGTAATGGGGTTAGGGCCAAGGTAGGATTGTATTTGGCCAAGTGGACTAAAATCTGAATCCTTAATTAACATAAACTTTCCGCTTAAGATAATCCATTTAATAAAAACGCAAAATCTAACTTCCCATTAACTGTGTTTTCCACATGTTCATGCATCCTAAAATTGAGTTTAGTACATATGCATTGATACCAACACTTACTTTGGGGCATTTTGCCCCCTTTTATTA
Source organism: Arachis stenosperma (assembly GCF_014773155.1). Lineage (NCBI taxonomy): Eukaryota > Viridiplantae > Streptophyta > Magnoliopsida > Fabales > Fabaceae > Arachis > Arachis stenosperma. Next base: position 29,342,895 of record NC_080377.1, read on the forward strand.
TTTGTTCTTTTTCCCTTTTTGTTTTCAATGCATATGATTAAAGTATTGAATGCAATAATATGTGCTCAATTATTATTTTGCACATTTTTACTAAAATATACAACACCCAATTACTCAAACAAAATATTTTTAAATCCAACTTCCCCACACTTAAATCATGAGCTCTTTTACTAGTCTAAGCTAACTAAGGATTCAAATTAAGGACATTATTGTTTTTCGCTTAGAGTTAGTAATGAGCTAAAGTAAAGAACAAATGGGTAAAATATGCTCAAATTGGTTTGCAAAGGATAATGGAAGGGTAAGGCCATATGGGTATGTAAGCTTAGTGAAACAAGGCCTCAATCATATAAGTGCATGCATACATCAAATAATGGAAATATAGAATTAAGCAAGACAAAGATTACAATTTTAGAGAGAATAACACACAAAAATAAAATATATTGGTTGATAAAATGCAACCAATCAAATAGGCTCAAAATCTCACTAGTTTTGTGTGTTCGAGCTCTAAACTATGTTCCAAAATAATATTTCTTCATACAAGTTTTTCCAAAAAGTTTTATTCAAATTAGTGAAATGCTATAAAATTTTTCTTGAAAAAGAGAATGTTACTTCAACCAAGTGGTAAAATATGTACAAAATAAAACAGACATGCAATCAAGCATGCAAATGCAACAATGAAAAACAAAAATTGGTGTTGAGAATGGACTAACTTACCCGTGGAGATCGGTATCGACCTCCCACACTTAAAGATTGCACCGTCCTCGGTGCATGCAAAGATGTGCAGGTGGCGGGGGTTGTGGTTCCTCAGCTAGTGCTCTTTTTGTTCCTTTCCTTGCCAGTGGTATGGGAGTAGCTTTCTCTTTACCTTTCTTGGTGGCCATCCTGAAAGAAAACGAGGAAAGACATTAGCATTCAAGGGTTATAGCAAGGAAAAGAATAGGAAAGGTGGTAATCAATGTACAGGTATGGATAATGATGTGAACACATGGTCATGACTACATGTGGCAAATCAACAATGGAAATATAGCAAGTGCATGTGAGAAAAGTTGAATGCAAGGTGTTTATTGGCATGCCGGCAAAGGGCATGAGTAGCATAGGTCAAGCATTCAATGTCCAAATTAGATTACCAAGTCTCTCTCAAATTAATAATGCGTTTGTAAAAACAATTATATTTAAATAATAAAATAGAGAAGGGGTTATGTGAAAAGCAGGCATTTAGAGTAGTAGATTTAAAAGAAATCCAAGAATAGTGCAAAATGCCATATGGGCGTTTTCACAAACACATAGCATGCATGTTAAATAAGATATGGAAAATATTAATTAGAACATGCAATTAACCCTTATAATAATATATAATTGTTTAAACAAATCCCAAACAATCCATAAGCAACATATAAAAATAATGACCCAAATAAAATTCCAACACCAATGAAGATAATGCAATGAATGAGGGTATGCAAATAAATTGAATGAAATAGAATGGAAGTGAAGAGAGATGAGAAGTGAAATAGATGAAGAAGAAGAAAGTAAGAAAAGGAGGAAGAAAGAAGAAAAGATAGAAGAGATTAGGATTAGAGAAGAAAAAAATAAGATAATTGGCACTGATCTGGATAAGTTGTGCGGCGCAGGTGACGCGGACGCGTGGAGTGACGCGTTCGCGCGGGTGGCGCTATTGTCAAATGACGCGGTCGCGTGGGGCACGCGGTCGCGTGAGTGAATTTGTGCTACTAGCGCGAGGGCAGCCTCGCGGTCGTGCAACTCTCTGTTAGAAATTCACATTGCCAAAATCCTTGGGTGACGTGATCGCGTGATTGACGCGATCGCATGGATGACCTGAATGTGAAAACGGCGCGGACGCGTGAGGCACGCATACGCGTGGCAAAGCTTGTGCTTCTAGCACGAGTCCAGCCCAATTCTAGCCCAAGTTTCGGCCATACACCCTTTTTACGTCGATTCTAAGGCACGCGTTCGCGTGGGTGACGCGGACCCGTGGGAGGCGTTTTTCCCACATGACGCAGACACGTCAGCGACGTGGTCGCGTTGGTCAAATTGTGCCAAAGGCACGCCTCCAGCCACGCTTTCGCGTGACTCTCTGTTTAAATTATTTTCTTCCCAACGCACTTGTGACGCGGACGCGTCGGCGATGCTGTCGCGTCGCGTGCGAAAGATATATATATATATATATATATATATATATATATATATATATATTTTCTATAATGCAGTATGCAGAAGGCAATGCATAATATGAATGCTATGCATGATTCCAGGTTCAATAAAAATTCAAAAACAGACACAACAAACTAGAATTAAAACTGAAAAAGGAACGATCATACCATGGTGGGTTGTCTCCCACCTAGAACTTTTAGTTAAAGTCCTTAAGTTGGACATTTGGCGAGCTCCTTGTCATGGTGGCTTATGCTTGTACTGATCTAGGAATCTCCACCAATGTTTGGAATTCCAACAGCCTCCGGGGTCCCAAACGAAGCATGTAAAGCCCTTAGGTGAGTTCAAACAGGCTTCAAGGCTCCCGGGGTGTTGAATGTAAGAACAGACTCCAGGATCCCAAACTTTTCTTCTACACCCGTCTTTGTCTTGATCTACATCTTTTCAGTCGGGTGGTGAGTAGTCTGAATTCTCACTACAGTGACCAAACAGCTTCTGAGATCCTTTCAATTGAGCTTGACACCAATCCTTGCACCTTAAATTGAAGTGCGAAGCCTCATCGAGTCTTGCATACCAGCGCTGAGTGCGAGTCATTTCCCTTTTGCTCTTAAAGCCGCAAAGAGCTCTAAGCTGGCCATCTGTTTCAAGTAAACCATATTCAAGTAGAAAAATAAAGATAAAAGCTAAGGATTTTACCCACTTGAGGTTTGTATTGGGTGGTAGTGGTCTTGGGATAGGTGTTTCCAGTGGTTCTGCAAGCTCTACTCCCTTGTGATCTTCTGTGAATTCCTCCACTTCTTTGCAAATTTCTTCAACTTCAACCATGTATTGATCAAAGTCATTGATATCTTCCTCATCACTTGAGTCATAAATAGGAGGTTGAGAGAAGTCGATCTCAGCATCATCTTCATATTCACTTAGGGAAGATTCTTTTGTCTCAAATAATTCACTTGCGAATGCAAGTTCGTTACTAAGAGAACTTGGCTTGTGATCATCATCATCAAGGAAACTTGTATCTTGGGTTATTCCGTCCAGTTTTTCATAAGATATCTGCATTAGGGGCTGCGCAACATCCTCTTTAGCATCAATTGTAACATCCTTGATGGAATTCTCCACAACTCTGGATTCAGGTGGCGGTTCGGCATCTCCTAAATCTTCAACCAACTCTTCTTCTTCTACCTTGACAGCTTCCTCTATTTGTTCCAGTACGAAGTTATGTTCTATGCTGTCCACTGGAGCTTCTAGCGTCTTCTTTGTGCTGCGTTCTTCATTGGATTCTCCACATAAAGCCATGGGAGTCTGTTGAGGGGCTGAACGTCTGGAAGATAATTGATTTATTACTTGCTCCAGTTGATGAAGGGTTGCATTAAATTGTTTTACTGATTCTTCGAGGCAAACCTGTGATTCTTGGCTTGATGGATATAGACATGGTGTATAGGAGAGTGGTGGTTCTTGGGAGTAATTGGATTGGCATTGGGGTGGATAAGGATCATGTGGTAGTGAATGGTGAAAAGAAGCTTGTGAGTGTGGTGGTTCGAAGTTATGTCGAGAGGATGGTCTCTGAGCACAGAGTGGGGCTTGTTGGTAGTTACAAGGCGGTCCACCAAATCTATCAGTTGGGCATGCATTGTAAAATAGTCTTTGTCCATGATATCTAGGAAGATGTTGTTGCCTAAAGGGGTGATCAGATCCTTGTGGCTCCATCCATCTTTGATTGCTTAGACCTTGATGCATAGTCCTATTATAGCTTCCATTCCTTGCAACAAAATTATAACCAAACTCAAAGCGAGAGGGGTGAGAATTCATAGTAGCTATCAGAAATAAGAGGGAAGAGAAGGAACAAATAAACAAGTAAAAGAAAAATATTTATTTTTTATTTTTTTAAATATTTACAATAACCAATAATAAGGCACACGTTTGCAATTCCCCGGCAACGGCGCCATTTTGAAGAACCGAAGATTGATGGTTTAGAAGTTATAGTAAACTCTCGTTGTGAGTATAGTTACTTAACCAAGCAATCAACCTTTCTTACAAATGTTTTGGTTGTCACAAGTAACAAACCCTTTTTAAAATTGATAACCGAGTATTCAAACCTCGGGTCGTCTTCTCAAGGAATTGCAGGGAGGTATGTTCTTATTATTGGTTATAGGTTTTGTAAATTGGGGTTTTTGAAAGTGGGGAACAAGTAAATTAAAGGACAAATAAAATAAATAATTGACTATAAAATAAAGTCTTGGCAAGATATGAAAATTCAGAAGTCCTATCCTAGTTACTCCTATGAGAATGGAAGTTAATCCCACTTAGTTAACCCTTGCGTAACCAAGGGAAAGTCAAGTGAACCAATTGGTTAGATTTTCCAAGTCCTAGCCAACTCCTAAGGAAAGACTAGAGTTAATGGAATTCCAGTTAATTAGCTGACATAACAATCAATCATGAATAGTTGATAACTCAAGAGCTTCCTTTTAATCAATTAAAGCCAATAATATAAAAAGCTAAATAAGAATCTTAGATTTGAAATACCTCAAAATCATGAATTAATAAAGATATCAAATGTAACATGGGCAGTTGTAGCCAAATAAAGAAGTTGAGTTGAACATAGAAATTCATAAACTAAATTGAGGAAATAAATAAAAGGAACATTGAACCTGTAATTGAAGAAGATCAAAATATTCCTAAATCCTTTAAGAGGAATCCTAATCCTAAATCCTAAGAGAGAGGAGAGAGCCTCTCTCTCTAAAAACTACATCTAAAACTAAAAATTATGAATTATGAAAGCATAATTATGAATGGATGCATTCCCCCACTTTATAGCCTCTAATCTGTATTCTCTTGGCCGAAAACTGGGTCAGAAACAGCCTAGAAATCGCTGATTGGGAAATCTGGTCCGTACAGGTCGCGGCAAAGTAACGCGGAGGCGTCATCCACGCGTTTACGTGGAGTAAGATTCGCAAATGCGACGCGTCCGCGTGGAGCGCGCGTTCGCGTCACCTATCTGTACGGCCACTATGGCGAATTATATATCAAATCGAAGCCCCAGACGTTAGCTTTCCAATGCAAGTTGAACCGCATCATTTGGACATCTGTAGCTCAAGTTATGATTGTTTTAGTGCGAGAGGGTTAGGCTGATAACTTTGCAGTTCCTTCAACTTCTTGTATTTCTTCCACTTTTGCATCCTTCCTTTCCATCCTCTAAGCCATTCCTGCCCTGTAATTCCTGAAATCACTTAACACACATATCAAGGCATCTAATGATAATAAGAGAGGATTAAATAAAAGGAAATAGAAGCCAAAGAAGCATGTTTTCAATCATAGCACAGAATCAGGAAGGAAAATATAAAACATGCAAATCATATGAATAAGTGGGTAAAGAGTTGATAAAAACCACTCAATTGAGCACAAGATAAACCATAAAATAGTGGTTTATCAGTCCCCATATCAACTGGTGTACGGAAAGGCCTGTCTCTTAACATTAGAGTTGGAGCACAAAGCCTTTTGGGCTCTCAAGATACTAAACTTCGACAACACTGCTGCTGGTGAAAAGAGGGTCTTGCAGCTGCAAGAACTGGAAGAGTTTAGGTCTTAAGCCTATGAAAACACTAAAATCTATAAGGAAAAAGCAAAAAAGAGACATGATGTCAACCTGGCACCAAGAAGTTTCGAAGAAGGACAACATGTACTCCTCTATAACTCCAAACTAAGATTTTTCCCTGGAAAACTCAAATCAAGGTGGTCTAGACCCTTTTTGGTCACAAAAGTCTCACCTTATGGACACATAGAAATCATGGAAGAAAGCTCAAGGAGGACATTCACTGTGAATGGACAAAGACTCAAACATTACTTGGGCAGCATGGGGGAAGACCCCAAACAGAAGTATAATTTCAACTAGAGAAGCCACCGTCGAGCTAGCGACGTTAAAAAAAGCGCTTTGTTGGGAGGCAACCCAACCTGAGGTAGTTTCTTTTCATTATTGTCTGAATAAAGGATTCAAGTATAATTCTCTGTATTATGAGGAGTTAAGTTTGGTGTTGCACACCAAAACCTTCCAAGGGTGAATGTGAAACTCTAAGTTTGGTGTTCCACCAAAGGCCCACCTGAAGAGTGCATTGCAACCCTGCATTGATACAACATCTGCTCTAACAAACAGAGATACTACTTGACAAATTTTTAATCTCTAATGCATGGTTTGTTTTTCTAATTCATAATCGTTTCTTAATAAAAGCACACGAAGTTTTGCATGTATTCAAATTGTTGCATTAGGCAAAGAACTAAGTTTGGTGTTCTCACACCAAATTAAGTTCAGAATTTCACAAGCATACATGCATGCTCACCATTTTCCACGTGCTTGAGGAAACAAACAACTTCCAATAGTTTTACAGGAAGTCAATCAATCTCAGGAAGGAACCATACATCATCATCCAAGGAAGACATCAAGAGGTTATATTAAACTATCTCTGAGTGTAGTGCTTCAATTGAAAGTATGATTGAATATTATTCTCAGGGATATCCATATTCTGCTTGTTCTCTCCTTAGTCACATATAAGTGTGTTGGTCTAAGTCCCTAGCTTTCATCTTCATCTTGCTTATTTGTATGCTTGTCCTTTTAAGTCAATTAAAAAGAAAATGTTATGAAAAACAAGAGTGGGTTTATCTTGTGAAGTGGGTTCTTAAGTTTGTGGTATGGTAATTAATTAGTCAAGTTGGTTCACTAACAAGGTAATTAGGCAATTATATGCTCTAAATCACATGCTTGGAACACATCCTATTGAGACTAACCAAATAACATGATCCTAATAAGAAAAGAGAAAGAACAATAAGAGTTTGAAAAGGAAAGGAAAACAATAAGAAATAAGACTAGGCACCAAGGGTTTGAATATTGAGGCATATGTCTGTGGTGTTCCTGTGCAAGGGATATGCTTGGATGAATAAGCTCTCAGGGGTGCCTTATCACTTGGTAACTTAGGTTAACTAACCCGGGATTATCAGCTGAAAGTCCACTATCAAGAACAACCTTTGCTACAGAGCACTTAGTAACCCAAAGAGGTGGTGGACACCAAGGTCTCAAGAAAGAAAAAAATAACAAACCATGTGCCTGTGGTGTGCATGTATGGGGGAAAGAGACTTGAGGGAGTAAGTCCTTAGAGGTGTCTCAACACCTAGCACCTTGAACCAACTGGTTCGGGAGTGTTGGCTGAAAGCTTATCATAAAGAGTCGCCCTCCCACAGAGCACTTAGCCTAAAAAGAATGCAATAAACCCTGGAAAAGAGGGGAGGATCAATAAATAAGAAGTCTCAAAGGATGCAATCAAGCAAGTATTCAAGGGCATTATAAAGACCTGAAGACCAGTGAAGGAATGAACCCAAGTTGCTATGCATGAAACCCCATAAACTAAGAACTTGACTTCTATAACAATGGATTGTTCATCTTGTTCTTTCATTCATTTTTTCTATGTTTCAGTACTTGCTTAGGGACAAGCAAGCTCTAAGTTTGGTGTTGTGATGCCAGGGCATCTTGGCCAGTTTTACTGACCTTTTCTTTACTATTTTAGGGTAGTTTCATGCATTTTCTTAGTAAATAAGCAAGTTTTGGATGAAAATACACATACACCTTGATTCAAGCAAACATTGTGAACTTTACATGATTTCATGAGAATTAGGCAGGAATTGAATGATATAATTGATGATGCATATTCTCATGACTTGAAACAGAGCTTTGATGCACTTTAATTGCTTGATTTCAGGACAAAGGAAGCAAGAAGGAGCCACGTTAGTTGTCACGTTAAGCTAATTAATGTAACCACTAATATGGAATGGGGACAAGCTTGTAGCGTTAATGAAAAAAGTGATCGTCAATAACGCCTTCGATGCCATCATAGCCCACGTTAGTTGCCACGTTAAGTACATTAACGTGGTATCTAACGTGGAGGAAAAGAGGAGCTCCAACGTTAGTGGTAAAAGTGAATGCCACTAACGTTCCACAAAGGCACATTTAGCCACGTTAAGAGCCACGTTAATCCAATTAACGTGAACTCTAACGTGGGGGAGGAAGCAATCACCAACGTTAGTGACACTCACCTTTGTCACTAACGTTGGACTAAGCCAAGAGTGCCCACGTTAGTGGTCACGTTAAGACCACTAACGTGAAGAGTAACGTGGAGCTAAGCATGATGGGCCAACGTTAGTGACACTCACCTTTGTCACTAACGTTGGAGATGGCAATCACCACCACGTTAGTGGTCACATTAATCCAATTAACGTGAACTCTAATGTGGGAAGGAGGGGCGTTTGGAGCGTTAGTGACAAAGGTAAGTGTCACTAACGCTCTCAAAGCTTAGGCATGCCCATGTTAAGGGTCACGTTAGTTACACTAACGTGAACTCTAACGTAGGGAGAAGACCCAAGAGCCAACGTTATTGAAAAAGGTGAATGCCAATAACGTTTGCAAAGGACCAAGATGGCAATGTTAGTGGTCACGTTAGTGCCACTAATGTTGAAGTTAACGTGGAGTATTAGTGGGTTGGAATGTTAGTGGAAAAGGTGATCGTCACTAACGTTCTCGAACCCACATTCTCACTTAACGTTAACACTACTAACGTCCTAACTAATGTCCATGCCTAACTCACACTTTTCTGCAAGCAAAGCTGAGCCCACTAAAGATTGTAACTGCTTCAACTCAAGATTGAAGGCCCATATCCAAGACTTGAAGAACTAACTAGAAGATCAAGAAGAGTAGTATATATAGGAGTAGTTTTGAACTAGAAAGGAGCTTGGCAATTTGGAGAACTACACCTTGTATATTTACTTTTCTGCACTTTTCTAGTTACTAGAGAATGTACTTTTTTCTACCATTTTCCATTTCCATTTCTAGAGCTATAAACAACTAAACCCCCTTTCATTGGGTTAGGGAACTCTGTTGTAATTTGATGGATCAATTATAGTTTTCATTATTCATCCTCTTTCTTTTCTCTTGATTTACGAGAAAACTTTCGATCTTAATTCAATTGGTTAGTTGCCTTGGAAAAGAAACTCTCCATAATTGGATCTCCTCTGAGCCTTGGAAAAGGGATGAGGAGATCATGCTAGAAATGCTTTCTCATGTTGGACCAAATTGGAATTTGGACGGATATAGTGACATGTAATCCTCCCAACACTTTGATTTGGAAATACATGTGGTATAATCAGTGACCATACTTCATCTCTTCCCATGAGCAATTAAATCAAGGAATTGGGCAATTGTTCAAGCTTAGAGAGATTAGGTTTCCAAGGAATTGGGATCCAATCACCTAAGATTGCCAAGGAGATCAATGAATGTATTGATTGAGGAAGAGATGAGAATGAATTTGATCCGGAGAATGCAACATCTCCTAAGCCCAATGAATCCCCCATTTCTGATCTTACCCATTCTCTTTACTTTTTGCCATTTATCTTCATGCTCATTTCCCCAATTCCCCATCTAAGATTCTGTAATTTACTTTCTGCACTTTACTTTTCCGCTACTTAATTTTTAGCAATTCTCAACTCAATTTCTGTTAGCTCAACTAGCACATCCTTCCAACTAAAGTTGCTTGACCAATCAATCTCTGTGGGATTCGACCTCACTCTATTGTGAGTTTTTACTTGACGATAATTCGGCATACTTGCCGAAGAGAAATTTTTGAGAGACAAGTTTTTGTGCATCATTTCTTTGTAGCGTGTAAAAAAAGAGGACAATGAAGATCCATGACAGTCTGAGATGTTTGTTGTAACTCGTACTAACAAGAAAGGTGAGACTGATTCGGGAACACAAGAGACGATTGTAAGTTGTTTAGTTTCGTAGAAATGTACACTAAAAGAAATGTGTAAATCATTTTTTTTATTTTCAGCATATGCGCACATGAACTTATTTCAATTTTACTTGTGTATAATAGCATCATCTTCAAAATTTGAAACAAGCTGGATACAGTGATGATGAAGCACTTCAAACAGTTTTTGGAAAGGAGAGACATGGTAGAGTTCGTTTCTGTGGTCGATCAATCACAAAATCCTCTCTTAAAAAGGATAAGCAAATCCGACAAATGCAACAACAACATACTGAAGTGGTTTCAACTATGGAGAAAAATAAAAATAACTTAACTTCCAAGTTGGATGGTTTAACGAGCTTGATCAAAATGTTGTTGCAAAAAGTTAATCCTAGTATGAGTTCAAAACAAGTGCAAGTAATGATAGAAGCTGCCCAACAATCTCTGCTTGATGCAAGTACTGCACCAAATGATGCAAGGCAAAGCATTCCTCCTTTACTGGGATCGAACCATGTGTCAAAAGATATGGAAATAAGTACTATCAAAATTAATAGTTAAATTAATAGTGGCTGATTGCTGTTGATGTTAATTTTATTATTGATTTTATTGGCCTTGAGCGAATCTACAATAGAATCTAGTTTGTTATCAAATTAAAAAGATGTTACATGGTCATCAAATTGGACATTTGGGTAATTGGTTCCATGAGTACATATTAAATAAAAGAGTAAGAAACTAATTACGAACTAATATGCATAACCTACCATTGTTTCTTTTCAGAAGGTATAGAAAAATAGATAAAACAATAATAATACATGAAGGTGAAGGGGTAGCAATTAGCATTGACTCAATACTCAGTAATATATAGCAATCAATATTATTATTATTTTAAATTTGACTTTGTCTATTGATTTCACACTCGATCTAGTTTTTCTATTTCGCTGGTGTCGATTACTTGATTTGTTTGATGGGTTGGAAGCTAATAATAGTATTACGGTATTACCTTGCTTTTTAAGCTTCTATTTTGGTTGTGGTTGTTTTTTTGTGCTAGATTTTTTTGAGTTTTAAGCGATTTCAACAGGAGAGTTGAAGTTCCACTCAAAGATAGATTAAAAATATATAAACATTAGCAAATAGCTCAATTAATTAGCAAATTCTCCTTGTTATTTAGTGGTTGAAATTTTGATATTGATTGACTTATTTAACTTGTGCTCCATATTCATTACTCAACTGTACTGCATGCATCACCAAAAATATTTTTGTTCTGTTCTAACTTCTTTATTTCTTTTGCTAGCAAGAGGACATGATGTGAAGAAAATATGTTCTATACAAATATAAGATGGGATGGGTCTTATAATGATTTTGGTTATCTAAATGTATTATTTTGATGTGTTCTTTAAATTTTGATAAGAGACTTTATCCGATATTACATGTAATGGATAAATTACACCCTATTTTGATTAGTGTTGTAATGGCTATCTAGTTTTTAATGAAACTTTTATTATTTACATTTATTGAATTTCTCATTCTTAGATTTATTTTACGATTATCATCATTTTGGGATGTGATTATGCTTTAAAAAAATTTCATAAAATAAAAGAGGCTATGTTCATGGTAAAAACTGTGACCATAGATAAGTTATGGCCACAGTGAAAACCGTGACCATAGATAAGGCTATGGTCACGGTTTTAAGGAGGGGTCACCATAGATAAGCTATGGCTATGGTGAAAATCGTGACTATAGATAAGGCTAAGGTTACAGTTTTAAGGTGGGATGACCATAGACGTTATGGTCACGGAGAAAAACCGTGACCATAGATAAGGCTATGGTCACGGTTTAAGGAGGGGTGACTATAGGGGCTATTGTCACGGTTTTAGGTGGGATGACCATCGAGACTATGGTCACGGCCAAAACTGTGATCATAGATAAAGCTATGGTCACTGTTTTTGGGAGGGTGACCATAGAGGGTATGGTCACGATTTTGGGAAGGGGTGACTATAGAGGCTGTGGTCACGGTCAAAACCGTAACCATAGATATGGCTATGGTCATGGTTTTTGGTAGAGTGACCATAGAGGCTATGGTCACGGCCAAAACCGTGACCATAGATAAGGCTATGGTCATGGTTTTGGAAAGGGGTGACCATAGAGGCTATGGTCCGTGACCATAGATAAGGCTATGATACGGTAAAAAAATGTGGCCTAAAGTGCCAGAATTTGAACATTACAACCGTAACCATAGAAACCGTGACCATAGATAAAAAAACCGTGACCATAGGTCTATGGCCATGACAGAATAGGTCACGGCAAAAAAACCGTGACCATAGGTCAGAAACCGTGACCATAGACCTATGGTCACCCTTTTCACTAGTTATGACCATAGACCTTTTTTTGTAGTGCTAACAGATCGACAATAGCAGTAGTTCGGGCTCGTGAATAGCAGGGACAACGGGAGAACATGGTCACGAAATAGAAACGGCTACAGCGACACTTGACTCTTGAACAGCAGCGACAGTAGTACTGTGGCCGTGAACAAGAGTGGCGGCGGGAGAACGTGATCACGTGGTCACGATGATGGCAAGAACGTGAATTAGAGGTTATGGTGAAATTAAAAATAATAATACAAATGTGTTTAAATGTTAATCCTAATTTTTTAAATTTTAAAATTTAAATTAAATAATTAATTAATCATTTGATCTTAATTTCTTTTTCTCCCTTATTGTACACAAAATTCATTACCTTCCCATATTTTCTCTAATAATTATTCTCGTGATGAATTGAGTTATCATAGGTCATTGATTTCTGAGTTATAAGTCACATGTAGCTTATTTATAATGGATAGATGATATATAAATCAATATTTTATTAGTAATAAATATAATTCATCTTCAATTTTATTACACAATTTTAACCATATATATGTTAGTGGATTTTTATAAATAAAGTATTGCTTCTCTCTCCCAAAAATTTAAATTCTCAATTCTATTCATAATATATTTATTAAGTCTCAGTTTTATTATATGAGCTCCTCTCATTACTATCAAACAATAGTACTTTGTTAGTAAAGAGAAATACCAAGAGCATGTAGTGCCTTTTCATACTCTCACAATTATCAAGACCTAGCATAATCCACCCTCCTTTTGAAATTGAAGGAAAAGGTTGCAAATTTTCTCTCATTGGTGGCTCAATTTCGGTTAAGGAGAAAAAGAAAACTCTATCTGTAGGTCGATTCTTGTGGTCTTTTAGAGGAGTATATGTCACTAAGCTAGCATCATTAATAATTTTCTATGAATACTAGAGAGACTTAGTAAAATTATTCTTTTTAAGCAATAATTAGTCCGTATTATTTAAAAATGTAGGCTAAAAGTATGTTAGAATACTAGACTAAATAAATTAAATTAATAACTGAAAATACTGACAAAACATAATAAATTCTATTGTTCTTTAAATTTTTTCTTAATTTTTTTATGGAGTTAATGCCTGAGACAATAGTAAATTATTTTAAAATATTTGAGATAAAAACAAAGTATTAAAATTAAAATTAAATAAATAATATTTTGTTCTATTTTTATTCTCATGTAATATTATATAGTTGCACTCGGATAAACATATATTTATTCCTTTAATCCTTTTAAAGACAAATACACATATATAAAGAAATGGAGGAGGGTGGAAATGGGAGGTGTAAGGGGGTTAACTATATACCCTTGTGCCTTAACCAACTATTGTGTCTTACCACATGTGCTAAATTCCTTAATAGTAAATTAAATTTTGTTATTTTGTAACATTAGCAGCTGCTATAACATTACAAATTTAAAGATAAATATAAGAAATAATTTTTCTAATAACCGAATATAATACTATTTATCTGAGACAAGTTGAATTTCTATTTTTTATATTTTATTTTATCGTTTTTGGTGTACTAGGCTAGTTGAATTTAAATATTTTACAAGTTACCATTATAAAATTGCAATTCCTATTATTTCTTAATAAAACATTAACAAGTACAACTTCATAACCACATATACGCCAAAAACATATGATGAGTTGTACTATATACTTGGATAATAATTAAAACGAAAATACTAACAAAAAATGGTTTTTGAAAATTGACAGCTGTGTAATCTAAAACTATATTTTGTATTTAAAATGCACGATAGCAACATGATCTTAAACTATTTAGTACTCACAAACCACTATATATCCGTATTTCATAGTGTTTATGATATTTATTTGTACAAAGGAAATTAACTATACATTACATCTTTATCTTTATTTGCCATATTTTTTAATTTGATATGTAATCGGAGTATGATCATCCTAGCTCGTTTATTATATAAAGATTTTCTCTTGTCCATACCCCAGAGAAAAATGTGCTTTCTCTCCTCTCTGTCTTTTCTTGATCTCAATGCCCGATCTGTCTTAATTAGCTTGTATTTTTTTTTTTTTTGGGTGACTGTCTTAGCTTGTATCCGATAAATAAAATAATCCCCATCTTTCAAATTAAATACACATAGTTTCCAGCACAGTTGGAATCTTCAGAACTTACGAGATGTGGTTGGAGTTATTTATGTCAAAATGTTTTATTTAACATTTCTTTATTTGGATATTCGTTTCTACTTAGATGCTTATTATAACTTATTTATCGGAAAAACAGTAAAAGAATCTAATTAAAAAAATATATAAAATTTTAATTACAAATTTGATAATAAATAAATTGAGTCTCATATATGATAAACAAATTGTATTGATTATTTTAGAATATATTTTAAATAAATCGTGTACAAAAAGGGGCTAAAAATTTTTATTATGAAAGATAAATGTGTGAAATTCAATTCTGTTGCTTTGTGTATGTGTTTTATTTTGATATGATAATCGGACTTACCGATTATTTTGTAATTTAATTTTTAAAATTTTTTAAATATCAAATCGGAGAGTCCAATTTATTTGTTATGATTTTTTTTTAAAAAAAATTTTACAAATCAGAGGGTCCGACCTTTTGTTTTTTATAAATCAGATGGTCCGATTTTTATTCCCAAACAAATTGGAGGGTCCGATTTCTACATTTTAAATAAAAAATTTCATATTTGAAAATAACACTCTTAGTATCCATAATTCTAAAAAATACCATTTCCACCCCAATATCAAAAATAATTTACGACAAAAAGGATATAGAAAAAAAAAGGTAAAAGAAAAAATGTAAATGGTGTTTCACTTGAGATAGTATAATAGAATAGGATAGTTTAATATTATTAATTATTGTTGGTATTATTATTTAGTTAACAATATCTTAATTATCTTGGTCGCAAAACTATTATTTTAATATCTAATAAATTAATCAAATAAATTAATTGATACAAACAATTAGCATAATTGATTTGGTTTAATCAATTAAAAGAAATAAATTAAAAAATCTCTAATATAATAATTAAGTAATATTTACGTTGTTTATTTTATTTGTAGTTTTATTATACCCTTTATAAATTAATCAATCAATTATTTGATATAGTGAACTATAATTATTAATTAATTGATATAAATTATAATAAATTATGTGATATTTAAATATTTAATTAAATTTATAAATTGATATAATTAATTTATTATAATGAAGTAGAGTTGATGAGTTAAAAAAAATAAATTATAAAACACTTTTAAAAACATGTTACATCATTGTTAAGTATAGGAATTTAATTTGAATAATAATAATAAAATATGAAATTAATTATTAAGATGATAAATACGCTACACTTTAAATAAGAAATCGTAGATATAAAATTTACAAATTATTTTCACGAATACACAGAAGAGAAGATATTCGTTTTGGTGATTACAGAGTGCAAAACTTGAATTCAAGTTCACCCTTTTCTTGGAGAATCCAAGACTAACTTTTCTATTTTTGGTCGGTTAACCAAGACTATCTTATTGATGGAAGATGATGCCAACCACAAAATGAAGACTAGAGTTTAAGAACTGGGCTTATTGGACCTTGACGATTGTTGCTTCTTATTCTTGGGACCTATCTATTAGTCCTCAAACTCTCATTGTCTGGGCTTTTAAAGCTTAAAGTGATTAAAAAAGTTAATAGAGTTACAAGATCACTTATACCAAAAAAAAAAAAAAGTTACAAGATCACAATTCAATAGATTTAAAAAAGGGCAACAAATGATCCTTTGGTGCCTCTTTTACAACAATGTTGGTGCACACAACTTATCAGCTACATGAAAAGCACTGCAACGCCTGTACTAATTGTAATACACTACCATTTAAATTCTTATGTTTGAGTCATAAGTTAATGATAAAACAAGAAATATATACGGAATAAAAAATTCCAACCCATAGGTACTTGATAATTGAGTACTTGATTGTAATTCCTAGGGAGAATGATCCAAAATTCTGCTTCCATTTATTTTGGTTTGAATTGTGACAATAATTTAAACTTTGATTAGGGTCATTTGTTGGTTTGGAACTATACTTGCAACGCAAATTCTTTTTTTGAGAAATTTCTAAACCGACGTTTGGCCCTTCAACAAGTTTTTGGTGCCGTTGACGAGGAATTACAATGTGAGCTTGTTATTGGCTATTGTGAATATGTTAATATGTAAATAGCTTATTTTTTGGTTGTTTGCTTGTTTTTGTTAGTAGTTAAGATTGTATTTTTCTTGTTTCTTGATATCTTTTATTTTTATTTTCTCTCTTTTCTATGAATTTTCACCTTTTTGGCTTGGAGTTTGGTTGCAATTATGTTGTAGGAAATGGTAACTTTAATGCCGGTTCACACTGTGGGACGGGAAATCAATTGAGGGAGGAGCCACATGCATATGGACAACTTTCATGGCAACAATCTCCTCCACTTTACTATGGTCACAATCCTCCCCATGGTGCATACCAATCTAATGGATATAGTAGGTCTTATTATGATTATGAACTTTCACCATCATATGCCTATGAATCATACTTTCAACACAATCCTCAACCACAAACTTCTCAAGCCCCATTCTACCACCAAACACCTCTGTATAATTCAACTCCATACCCATTCCAGCACCAACCTTATGTGCCTCATGAAAAACCTTATCAGCCACATTTAGAGCCACCACAATTTCAACACCAATACTCCCATGAATCTCTTGAACAATTACCCTCATACACATCACCTCAACAGTCTCACCAATATGAACCCCCTTCCATATATAAAGACCTTCTCCCAATTGATGAACCTTCTTTTTCTCCACAACCATCAACGGAAGAAGCACTCAATTGTTCCTTCAAGAGTAAGAAGAGATCCAACAGAGGCAAGGAAACATCATGGCTACCTTAGCCGAAGCTCTACCTTACTTAGTATCAATACACTCTTCCAATAATTCGGGCACTTCCACGGATGAATCCGAAGAGCCAAACTCAATTGAAGCATATGGAGTATAAGAGAGCTTGGAACCTCAAGAGAAAGAAGAGGAGTTGAAACATGACTTGCAACAAGTGGGGGAGGTTGAGATCAAGGAATTGAAAGAAGTGGTTGATGAGTTTGGAGAAGTTGAACAAGGAAACAAGTCTGAGAAAGCTTGTCAAGAGGTGGAGATCATACAAGAGGAGAAAAAGAGAATGGAACTCACATTGCTAAAGCCGTTGGAAGATTCTCTTCCTAAGTTATCACCATCCAATACACAATTTGAGTGGGTAACATTCTTATCCCTAAACTTTAATGTCCCACTTGGATATAGTTTGCTTGAAACAGATAGTTAATATAGGAATCTTTGTAGATTAAAGAGTAAGAGAGAGTTAGGTAGTAGTTGAGAATATAATGCAAGACTCATTACCCCCAAGGTTTGATTTTCATGGTTGGTGGAATGCCAAATTGGATGGATCTCAGAGGATGATTTGGTTCTTGAGTGAGAATTCTAACTGCTTACCACCCGGATGGAATTATGATGATCAAATAGAAGGCGGGTGTAGTCGTGTAGATACAAGGTTTGGGATCCGAGATTACAAAATGAGGACCAATTTTGGGATCTTGGAGCTTGTTTCAACTTTGATCAAAGTTTGGTTCACTTGATTGCAAATTCTGAAGATCATTGGAAGTCCAAGTATTGGTAGAGGTTTAAGAATGAGTTCAAGCACAAGTCTCGTTGAGAAAGGGCTCACCAAAATGTCCAACTTAAGGACTATAACTAAAAATGCCAGGTGGGAGACACCCCACCATGATAAAACCTTCCAAACTTCACTTATTTATATCATTCTTGTAAATATTTTTCTTGGTTGTAAGCTTGATTTCGTAGATTTTTGCTTTCAATTGCATATTTGAATAGTTGAAATAGTCTTTTTTTTAAGTTAAAAATCTTGTTAATTTTGGAGTTTAATTTGTCTTAGAATGTAAATAGTTAGGTTAAGAAGTCGTGTTTATGATTAAGTTGTTCATAAAAAAAAAATATTCCATGCGTATACATAGCGTTGGGCGTACGCACACCTCCCCCAACTTCTCTGGTCCGTGCATATGCACACTGTTGTGCATACGCATCCTAAAAATAAATCGCTTTGGTACGTGCGTGCACACCCAATTGTGCATACTCACCCTTCATGTTAAAAAAATCCCTCTTGTACGTACGCACCCAGTCGTGCATACACACCTCCAACTTTGAACTCCCGGGTCTAGGCGTACGCACAAGCTTGAGCGTAGCACCATGATGAATCCATATTTGATGATGATTTTTGGTTAGAATTTAATGGATATCATCACATAAACTTGCACTTATTCCCTTGAATAGCATGGTTTTAAACTTTCCTCCCAAATTGTGCTTGATTATGAAAATATGCTCTTTTGTGCTTAATTTGCTCTATTTTTATTCCATTTGCTTTCCATTCAATGCCTTGATGTGTTTGTGAGTGATTCCAGGTGCATAAGGTAGGAATGTGTTAGAGAAAATGGAAGAAGAGGATGCAAAGTGGAGGAAACATGAAGAACCAAAGGAGATGAGTTCAGAGACGTGTGCGTGCGCACAGCCTCTTGTGCGTCCGCACAGGAGCCCAAGCAGAGCACATGGAAGATTTCGAGCGCGTCGCGCGTCCAGGCAAGCATCGCCTACTGTGCGTGCGCACAGCTACTTGTGCGTACACACAGGATGGGATTTTCGCAAAGTGTGTGGACGCACACGCTTGTGTATCCGCACAGGTGTCCGCGCATGACTTTATTAAAAAAGTACGTGACTCACGATTTGAGACCTTTGGAGGCCCATTTCTGATGTCTTTTAGCTCATATTGGAAGGGGAATGAAGGACATAGGAGAGCATATCATTAGTATAGTTTTAGGAGTAGTAGTAGATGTTTTTAGTTTTAGTTTTCTCTAAGGTTTTTGACGATTGGATTTTTGACGGTTTAGAATTTTCCAAATGAAATCTCGTTGTAAAGTATAGTTTCTAAACCAAACAATAATCCTTTCATACAAAAGATTGTTTGTCACAAGTAACAAACCCCTAAATTTATAAACCGAAGTATTGAAACCTCGGGTCATTCTCCCTAGGAATTACAATAGAGTGTCTTGTTATTGGTTGAGTTATTTTGGGGTTTTGATATGAAGCATGAAAGATAAATGGCAAGAAGGTAAACTAACAACTATAAAAGCTCTTGGCAAGATATGAGAATTAGAAGTCCTATCCTAGTTATCCTTCTCAATTGTGATGAGAATTGTTCATTGCTACCACTTAGTTAACCCTTACTAAAGAAAGGAAAGTCAAGTGGATGAATTGACTTGAGCCACAAATCCTAGCCAACTCCCAAGGAAAGACTAGCTTTAGTGCACTTCAAACCAATTAGCAATCTCTCCAATTATCAATCAACAAAGGAATTAGATAACTCAAGTGTCACTAATTACTCTACCTAGGCCAAGAGGAACAAAATCTATACTATATCTAGAAGAGGCATTTCAACAAACACATAGAGTGCAATAAAAGTAAACAACATAAATTGCAAGAATTAAAGAGAGATCTAACTACAAAGGCAAGAGATTAACAATGGAAAAGCAAAGAAGAACAATTATTATGAATTACCTCTTATTGAATTGAAAGAAAATGGAAGGAACAATACTAGATCTACAACAAAGCACAAGAACAACATAAAAGAGATTACAACAAAAGAATAGAAGAAGAGTGAATGTGACTACAAGGAATTGAGAAGATAGAAGTAGAAGAAGATGAATTTAAATCTAGATCTAAGAACTAAACCTAATCCTAATCCTAATTCTAGAGAGAAGTGAGAGCTTCTCTCTCTAGAAACTAACTCTAACTTCTAAACTAAACTAATGGTAAAAGTTCAGTTGATTCCTCTTCAATCCTTGGCTTAAATAGCATCAGAAATGAGTTGGATTGGGCCCACAAGGCTTCTAAAATCGCTGGCCACATGTTGCTTTAAGTGAACTAGGTGGCAGCAACGGCGCATGCGCGTACTTTGCGCGTGCGCGCCACCATACGTGTAGCAACTATGGCAAATCTTATATCTTTTCGAAGCCCTGGATGTTAGCTTTCTAACCCAACTGGAACCGCATCATTTGGACCTCTGTAGCTCAAGTTATGGTCGTTTAAGTGCGAAGAGGTCGGCTTGACAGCTTTCCGGTTCTTTCATTTCTTCATGAGTTCTCCAACTTTTCATGCTTCTTTCTTCATTCCCTTGATCCAATCTTTGCCTTCTAAATCTGAAATCACTTAGCAAACACATCAAGGCATCTAATGGAATCAAGGAGAATTAAATTTAGCTATTTTAAGTCCTAAAAAGCATGTTTTCACTCTTAAGCACAATTAAAGGAGAATATACAAAACCATGCTATTTCATTGAATAAATGCGGGTAAAAGGTGATAAAATCCCCTAAATTCAATACAAGATAAACCGTCAAATTAGGGTTTGTCAACCTCCCCACACTTAAACCAAGCATGTCCTCATGCTTAAGCCAAGAGAAAGCAAAGGGATCAACATTTATTCAATGAAAACTAACTAAATGCAATCTACCTATATGCAACTATCTACATGAATGCAATTGCTTGGTCAAAATAAATTAATTCCCAAGAAGCATATATAAGCACAAGGGCAAAATGTATTAACAACCATGCCAAACCACAATTGAATTGAGCTATTAAATATTTTTACAAACTTGCATGAAAGGAGATGATCATTGGTGAAAACATGTAATTGAGCATCAAACCCTCACCGGATGTATTTGCACTCTATTCGCTCAAGTGTTTAGGGTTGATTCACTCAATTCTCTCCTAATCATGCTTTCTAAGATTTGTTTTTTTCTTCTAACAATCGACATATATTTCATGCATGCATACAAGTATCATGAGGTCTTTTCTTTAGGTTGTAATGGGGCTAGGGTCAAGGTAGGATGCATATTTGGTTAAGTGAGTTTGAAATTTGAATCTTTGATAAGCTTAAACTTCCCCCCTAACCTATGACATCCTATACAATTAAATTCCAACCTAACTACCCATTTTTCACTCTTTCACATACTCATGTATTCCTTTTTAATTTCACAACACCTATGCATTGATTTTATTGGACTATACTTTGATTTGGGGCATTTTGTCCCCTTTTTATTCCTTTCTTTTTTTTCTTCCTTTTTTTTCTTTCTTTTTTTTCTATATTTTTTTCTTTATTCTTTTCCATATTATTTTTTTTCTTTTTTTCTTTTGTTTTTTCTCATTTTTTTATACAAGAGCATCAATGCATAAGGTCTATTCATTTGATCAATACACGAGCATGTACCCAATTTCCAATAATTTCAGTAAAAATACAAAACTACATTTTTATTCACCCAATGTCCCAAGGTTCCCACACTTGAATGATACTCACACACTCTAGCTTAAGCTAATCAAAGATCCAAATAAGGACATTTATTGTTTTTCGCTTTAAGGCTTGTAATGTGCTAAAATTAAGAACAAGTGGGTTAATCGTAGGCTCAAATTGGCTAACAAAGGAATATAAAAGGGTTGGCCATTTGGATAAGTGAGCTAATGAAATGATGACCTCAATCATATAAATGCATGTATACATAAAATAATGGACATAAAGGATCAAACAAATCAAAGATTACATTCATAGAAAGAGAATAATGCACACAAGAAGGAAAATAAGTGGTTATAAGATGTAACCACACCATTAGGCTCAAATCTCACTTGCTTGTGTTCTTAGCTCAAAAATATGATCCACAAAATATATGATTCAAGCAAGTTCTATGAAAAGTTTTCCACTCAAATCAATTAAGGTGCCCTATAGATAGAAATCTTGAAAAATTCATTATTTTGACTAAGCTTATTGTGTATATATATGCAATAAGAATCCTAAAAACCTAAAATGAAATGCAAAAGTGTTGGGATTAGAAGTTTGTCACCCAAGATCGCCGAACGGTCGGACGACCTCCCCACACTTAAAAGTTTGCACTGTCCTCGGTGCACTCAAAGATGAGTAAGGGGGATGGGTTGCTACAATTGATGAGCTCCTTCAAAAGGTTGTGCGGATGACTTGTTTGTTGCCCCCTTTAAAAGGTTTTCCTTTCTCCCTCCTTGGTGGCCAACCTAAAAGGATAGAAAAGGAAAGGAATATTAAGCCTATGACAAAGATATCAAAGCAAATAGAACATAGGCGGGGGTTAATGCCAAATAAGAGTAAGGTTCTCACTACATGTTAGCTACGCATGTAGGTGAGAAAACAATATAAGCTAATGGCATATTAACTAATACTTGATGCAAGAGTAAAATCAAAGCATGAAGAGCATATGGCACATCAAGTTCACATAAGAAGAAGTGGGTCATGAAAGACAATATGAGGCCATATCAATGCACAAAGTCATAAGAGTCATACAAGAGGAAGCATTGATTTAAAAGTTTCATCACCCAACAATATCAAACAAATCAAGAGGCACCAAAACAATGCAAGAATTTCTCAACAATTGAGTGTAAGAATCCAACACCATTATTGAAATGACACTTAGAAAAAAACCGAAAACATGCTATAGAAACAAAATGAAAATGGAAAGAGTAGAAGTATGCGAATGCAGTGAACAAAAGAAAATGGAAGATGAGAAAAAAAACTCTTTTTTTTTTTTTACCGACGCGTGCGCGTCATGCACGCCTACGCGTCGATGGGTATATTGGTCGAAGGGCACGTACGCGCCAGGTGCGCGCACGCGTGCGTCGAGTTAGGCCGGAGGCATAGTGTCGGCCCAAGTCTGGCACAACTCTCAGATAAAAGTACCGGGGGTGCAGATTGTGCAATCGACGCGCGCGCGCACAGTGCGCGTGCGCGCGCATTGCGAATTTAAGATCATTTGCGCGTACGCGCCAGGTGCGCGCACGCGTGCATAGACTTGCGCCTTAGGCCCAATGTTCGCACAGTGCAGGCCTAACTCTCGGGTTTTTTGCCGGAGGTGAAATTTTGCATCCACGCGTACGCGTACAGTGCGCGTCCGCGTGGATGGTCGAAAAATGCTCAGGTGCGCGTACGCGTTAGGTGCGCGCACGCGTGGATGGTGTTCTGTTTTTCAAAATTTTTCTAAGTTCTTGCACCTATCCAAGCCTTTCAATCCTCCAAACAACTACCAAAACACCCTAAAACCTTATTTATCATATTATACTTCTAACTAAACTTAACAAACCAATAAAAACATGAAATTAAACTAATTCTACCAATATGTACAAAGAAAGAAAATGAAAAGATGTTACCATGGTGGGGTGTCTCCCACCTAGCACTTTTGTTTATTGTCCTTAAGTTGGACTTATGAGGAGCTTCTTATCAAGGTGGCTTGTGCTTGTACTCATCTTGGAACTCCCACCAATGCTTGGTTCTCCATTGTGCCCCAAGATTTCTCATGGATTGAGCCAAGTGTTGATGGAGTTCTTCACAAGCTTGGGGCTCCCAAAGTTGGTCCTCTTCTTGTGATCCGGGGTCCCACACTTTGTTTTCACACCCGTCTTGAGGTTGATCATCATTATTAGTCCAACCGGGTGGTGAGTAAGGTGAATTCTCTATGAAGTGCCCAACAATCCTTCTAGACCCATCTATTTGAGCACTACTCCATCCTTTATATCTCATGTTTGATGCCTCAACCATAATGAGCCTTGATTTGCAACGCCAACCACGAAACATCTTTCGCTTACGCTTCAACCCACAAAGCATCCTAAGTTGACCATCCGTTTCAAGCAAGCCATACTCAAGTGGGACAATAAAGCTAATAGAAATGAATTTTACCCACTCAAGTGAAGGATTAGATGACAACCTAGGCAAGGATGCTTCCAACGATCTTAACAAAGCATAACCAACCCTCGTTCTTCTATTCCTAGGGACTTCCACCTCTTCACAAGATCTCTTAATCTCAATCCTTTGTTCAATAATTTTATCTAAACCTTTTCCTCTACTCAAATCATAATAGGGAGGGTGAGAAAAATTTACCTCCTCAACGCTTTCAAATCCAACGGGAGAAGGTTCTTCATGCTCAAAGGATTCTTCACCACTAAGACTTGATGCTTGATCCTCATTACCAAGGGAACTCAATCCTTGCTCTATCCCATCCAAGTCTTCATATGGAATATGCCTTGAAAGGTGTGCACTTTCCTCCCTAGCATCAATTTCAATCATCTTGGAGGAGTTTTCTTCAACTCTATGTTCCCATAGAGGCTCCGCATCTCCTAAGTCTTCTACCACTTCTTCCTTGTCTTCAACAATTAAAGCTTCCTCCAATTGTTCCAATACAAAGCAACTTCCCTCATTTCCCACCGGAGTTTCCAATCTCTCCTTCATGCTATGTTCTTCATTTGATTCTCCACATGTAGCCGTGGGAGTTCCTTGAGTGTTCAAGCATTGGGAGGCTAATTGATTTGCTACCGCATCCAAGGCGGCCATAAAATTTTGCACATCCCTTTTCATCTCTTCTTGCCCTTGAACAAGAACACCAAGGGTTTCATCCATTAGAGATTGGGGTGGTTGGAAGGATTCATTATTTTGGGGGAAGGGTTCATAGTAGGAAGGTGGTTCTTCTTGGTAGAGTTGTGGTGGTTCAATATTTTCCATTCTTTCCACTTGTTGCACAACACACTCCATGGTTACTTGAAATTGATCCAATGCTTCCTTGAGATGATCCCTTGACTCTTGTTCCTCTTGGATAATATGATTAGGATCATGTGGCTCTTGGATCAATGGATATGAGTATTCTTCCATGGGAGGTTGTGGTGGAAAGTAGTATTCATCTTGTGGTTGAAAATTTTCATATGTTAGAGGTGGTTCATCTTGGTAATAATATGGAGGGGGTGGCTCTTGAAAATGTTGATGTTGGGGTGGTAGTAGCTCTATGTGTGGTTCATATGGCTCATATGGTTGTTGGTAGGATGGATATGGATTAGGGTCATATGAAGGTGGTTGGTGAAAAGAGGCTTGTGAGTATGGTTGAGAGTTATGTTGAGGATATGGTTCATAGGCATATGGTGGTGGTTCTTGAAAGTCAAAAGGTGATTCACCATAGCCATTGGATTGATATGCATCATAGAATGGCTCTTCTTCATAGTGCATTGGTGGAGGTTGTTGCCATGAAGATTGATCATATGCATATGGTTCCTCCCACCTTTGATTGTCCCATTCTTGATACATTTCTTCATTGTTATCTCCACTTCCTACAACATAGTTGTAATTACACTCATAGCCAAAATGAGAATTCATAATGAAAAGAGAAAACAAAAATCAAAAGATAATAGAAAACAAGAGAAATAAAATTCTACAACTAGCAAATAAAGCAAAAGGCAAGATATTTACAATATTCACATATATACAATAACCAATAACACAACACCATTGCAATTCCCCGGCAACGGCGCCATTTTTGACGATTGGATTTTTGACGGTTTAGAATTTTCCAAATGAAATCTCGTTGTAAAGTATAATTTCTAAACCAAACAATAATCCTTTCATACAAAAGATTGTTTGTCACAAGTAACAAACCCCTAAATTTATAAACCGAAGTATTGAAACCTCGGGTCATTCTCCCTAGGAATTACAATAGAGTGTCTTGTTATTGGTTGTGAGTTATTTTGGGGTTTTGATATGAAGCATGAAAGATAAATGGCAAGAAGGTAAACTAACAACTATAAAAGCTCTTGGCAAGATATGAGAATTAGAAGTCCTATCCTAGTTATCCTTCTCAATTGTGATGAGAATTGTTCATTGCTACCACTTAGTTAACCCTTACTAAAGAAAGGAAAGTCAAGTGGATGAATTGACTTGAGCCACAAATCCTAGCCAACTCCCAAGGAAAGACTAGCTTTAGTGCACTTCAAACCAATTAGCAATCTCTCCAATTATCAATCAACAAAGGAATTAGATAACTCAAGTGTCACTAATTACTCTACCTAGGCCAAGAGGAACAAAATCTATACTATATCTAGAAGAGGCATTTCAATAAACACATAGAGTGCAATAAAAGTAAACAACATAAATTGCAAGAATTAAAGAGAGATCTAACTATAAAGGCAAGAGATTAACAATGGAAAAGCAAAGAAGAACAATTATTATGAATTACCTCTTATTGAATTGAAAGAAAATGGAAGGAACAATACTAGATCTACAACAAAGCACAAGAACAACATAAAAGAGATTACAACAAAAGAATAGAAGAAGAGTGAATGTGACTACAAGGAATTGAGAAGATAGAAGTAGAAGAAGATGAATTTAAATCTAGATCTAAGAACTAAACCTAATCCTAATCCTAATTCTAGAGAGAAGTGAGAGCTTCTCTCTCTAGAAACTAACTCTAACTTCTAAACTAAACTAATGGTAAAAGTTCAGTTGATTCCTCTTTAATCCTTGGCTTAAATAGCATCAGAAATGAGTTGGATTGGGCCCACAAGGCTTCTAAAATCGCTGGCCACATGTTGCTTTAAGTGAACTAGGTGGCAGCAACGGCGCATGCGCGTACTTTGCGCGTGCGCGCCACCATACGTGTAGCAACTATGGCAAATCTTATATCTTTTCGAAGCCCCGGATGTTAGCTTTCTAACCCAACTGGAACCGCATCATTTGGACCTCTGTAGCTCAAGTTATGGTCGTTTAAGTGCGAAGAGGTCGGCTTGACAGCTTTCCGGTTCTTTCATTTCTTCATGAGTTCTCCAACTTTTCATGCTTCTTTCTTCATTCCCTTGATCCAATCTTTGCCTTCTAAATCTGAAATCACTTAGCAAACACATCAAGGCATCTAATGGAATCAAGGAGAATTAAATTTAGCTATTTTAAGTCCTAAAAAGCATGTTTTCACTCTTAAGCACAATTAAAGGAGAATATACAAAACCATGCTATTTCATTGAATAAATGCGGGTAAAAGGTGATAAAATCCCCTAAATTCAATACAAGATAAACCGTCAAATTGGGGTTTGTCAACCTCCCCACACTTAAACCAAGCATGTCCTCATGCTTAAGCCAAGAGAAAGCAAAGGGATCAACATTTATTCAATGAAAACTAACTAAATGCAATCTACCTATATGCAACTATCTACATGAATGCAATTGCTTGGTCAAAATAAATTAATTCCCAAGAAGTATATATAAGCACAAGGGCAAAATGTATTAACAACCATGCCAAACCACAATTGAATTGAGCTATTAAATATTTTTACAAACTTGCATGAAAGGAGATGATCATTGGTGAAAACATGTAATTGAGCATCAAACCCTCACCGGATGTATTTGCACTCTATTCGCTCAAGTGTTTAGGGTTGATTCACTCAATTCTCTCCTAATCATGCTTTCTAAGATTTGTTTTTTTCTTCTAACAATCAACATATATTTCATGCATGCATACAAGTATCATGAGGTCTTTTCTTTAGGTTGTAATGGGGCTAGGGTCAAGGTAGGATGCATATTTGGTTAAGTGAGTTTGAAATTTGAATCTTTGATAAGCTTAAACTTCCCCCCTAACCTATGACATCCTATACAATTAAATTCCAACCTAACTACCCATTTTTCACTCTTTCACATACTCATGTATTCCTTTTTAATTTCACAACACCTATGCATTGATTTTATTGGACTATACTTTGATTTGGGGCATTTTGTCCCCTTTTTATTCCTTTCTTTTTTTTTCCTTTTTTTTCTTTCTTTTTTTTTTCTATATTTTTTTTCTTTATTCTTTTCCATATTATTTTTTTTCTTTTCTTTTTTTCTTTTGTTTTTTCTCATTTTTTTTATACAAGAGCATCAATGCATAAGGTCTATTCATTTGATCAATACACGAGCATGTACCCAATTTCCAATAATTTCAGTAAAAATACAAAACTACCCTTTTATTCACCCAATGTCCCAAGGTTCCCACACTTGAATGATACTCACACACTCTAGCCTAAGCTAATCAAAGATCCAAATAAGGACATTTATTGTTTTTTGCTTTAAGGCTTGTAATGTGCTAAAATTAAGAACAAGTGGGTTAATCGTAGGCTCAAATTGGCTAACAAAGGAATATAAAAGGGTTGGCCATTTGGATAAGTGAGCTAATGAAATGATGGCCTCAATCATATAAATGCATGTATACATAAAATAATGGACATAAAGGATCAAACAAATCAAAAATTACATTCATAGAAAGAGAATAATGCACACAAGAAGGAAAATAAGTGGTTATAAGATGTAACCACACCATTAGGCTCAAATCTCACTTGCTTGTGTTCTTAGCTCAAAAATATGATCCACAATATATATGATTCAAGCAAGTTCTATGAAAAGTTTTCCACTCAAATCAATTAAGGTGCCCTATAGATAGAAATCTTGAAAAATTCATTATTTTGACTAAGCTTATTGTGTATATATATGCAATAAGAATCCTAAAAACCTAAAATGAAATGCAAAAGTGTTGGGATTAGAAGTTTGTCACCCAAGATCGCCGAACGGTCGGACGACCTCCCCACACTTAAAAGTTTGCACCGTCCTCGGTGCACTCAAAGATGAGTAAGGGGGATGGGTTGCTACAATTGATGAGCTCCTTCAAAAGGTTGTGCGGATGACTTGTTTGTTGCCCCCTTTAAAAGGTTTTCCTTTCTCCCTCCTTGGTGGCCAACCTAAAAGGATAGAAAAGGAAAGGAATATTAAGCCTATGACAAAGATATCAAAGCAAATAGAACATAGGCGGGGGTTAATGCCAAATAAGAGTAAGGTTCTCACTACATGTTAGCTACGCATGTAGGTGAGAAAACAATATAAGCTAATGGCATATTAACTAATACTTGATACAAGAGTAAAATCAAAGCATGAAGAGCATATGGCACATCAAGTTCACATAAGAAGAAGTGGGTCATGAAAGACAATATGAGGCCATATCAATGCACAAAGTCATAAGAGTCATACAAGAGGAAGCATTGATTTAAAAGTTTCATCACCCAACAATATCAAACAAATCAAGAGGCACCAAAACAATGCAAGAATTTCTCAACAATTGAGTGTAAGAATCCAACACCATTATTGAAATGACACTTAGAAAAAAACCGAAAACATGCTATAGAAACAAAATGAAAATGGAAAGAGTAGAAGTATGCGAATGCAGTGAACAAAAGAAAATGGAAGATGAGAAAAAAAACTCTTTTTTTTTTTACCGACGCGTACGCGTCATGCACGCCTACGCGTCGATGAGTATATTGGTCGAAGGGCACGTACGCGCCAGGTGCGCGCACGCGTGCGTCGAGTTAGGCCGGAGGCATAGTGTCGGCCCAAGTCTGGCACAACTCTCAGATAAAAGTACCGGGGGTGCAGATTGTGCAATCGACGCGCGCGCGCACAGTGCGCGTGCGCGCGCATTGCGAATTTAAGATCATTTGCGCGAACGCGCCAGGTGCGCGCACGCGTGCATAGACTTGCGCCTTAGGCCCAATGTTCGCACAGTGCAGGCCTAACTCTCGGGTTTTTTGCCGGAGGTGAAATTTTGCATCCACGCGTACGCGTACAGTGCGCGTCCGCGTGGATGGTCGAAAAATGCTCAGGTGCGCGTACGCGTTAGGTGCGCGCACGCGTGGATGGTGTTCTGTTTTTCAAAATTTTTCTAAGTTCTTGCACCTATCCAAGCCTTTCAATCCTCCAAACAACTACCAAAACACCCTAAAACCTTATTTATCATATTATACTTCTAACTAAACTTAACAAACCAATAAAAATATGAAATTAAACTAATTCTACCAATATGTACAAAGAAAGAAAATGAAAAGATGTTACCATGGTGGGGTGTCTCCCACCTAGCACTTTTGTTTATTGTCCTTAAGTTGGACTTATGAGGAGCTTCTTATCAAGGTGGCTTGTGCTTGTACTCATCTTGGAACTCCCACCAATGCTTGGTTCTCCATTGTGCCCCAAGATTTCTCATGGATTGAGCCAAGTGTTGATGGAGTTCTTCACAAGCTTGGGGCTCCCAAAGTTGATCCTCTTCTTGTGATCTGGGGTCCCACACTTTGTTTTCACACCCGTCTTGAGGTTGATCATCATTATTAGTCCAACCGGGTGGTGAGTAAGGTGAATTCTCTATGAAGTGCCCAACAATCCTTCTAGACCCATCTATTTGAGCACTACTCCATCCTTTATATCTCATGTTTGATGCCTCAACCATAATGAGCCTTGATTTGCAACGCCAACCACGAAACATCTTTCGCTTACGCTTCAACCCACAAAGCATCCTAAGTTGACCATCCGTTTCAAGCAAGCCATACTCAAGTGGGACAATAAAGCTAATAGAAATGAATTTTACCCACTCAAGTGAAGGATTAGATGACAACCTAGGCAAGGATGCTTCCAACGATCTTGACAAAGCATAACCAACCCTCGTTCTTCTATTCCTAGGGACTTCCACCTCTTCACAAGATCTCTTAATCTCAATCCTTTGTTCAATAATTTTATCTAAACCTTTTCCTCTACTCAAATCATAATAGGGAGGGTGAGAAAACTTTACCTCCTCAACGCTTTCAAATCCAACGGGAGAAGGTTCTTCATGCTCAAAGGATTCTTCACCACTAAGACTTGATGCTTGATCCTCATTACCAAGGGAACTCAATCCTTGCTCTATCCCATCCAAGTCTTCATATGGAATATGCCTTGAAAGGTGTGCACTTTCCTCCCTAGCATCAATTTCAATCATCTTGGAGGAGTTTTCTTCAACTCTATGTTCCCATGGAGGCTCCGCATCTCCTAAGTCTTCTACCACTTCTTCCTTGTCTTCAACAATTAAAGCTTCCTCCAATTGTTCCAATACAAAGCAACTTCCCTCATTTCCCACCGGAGTTTCCAATCTCTCCTTCATGCTATGTTCTTCATTTGATTCTCCACATGTAGCCGTGGGAGTTCCTTGAGTGTTCAAGCATTGGGAGGCTAATTGATTTGCTACCGCATCCAAGGCGGCCATAAAATTTTGCACATCCCTTTTCATCTCTTCTTGCCCTTGAACAAGAACACCAAGGGTTTCATCCATTAGAGATTGGGGTGGTTGGAAGGATTCATTATTTTGGAGGAAGGGTTCATAGTAGGAAGGTGGTTCTTCTTGGTAGAGTTGTGGTGGTTCAATATTTTCCATTCTTTCCACTTGTTGCACAACACACTCCATGGTTACTTGAAATTGATCCAATGCTTCCTTGAGATGATCCCTTGACTCTTGTTCCTCTTGGATAATATGATTAGGATCATGTGGCTCTTGGATCAATGGATATGAGTATTCTTCCATGGGAGGTTGTGGTGGAACGTAGTATTCATCTTGTGGTTGAAAATTTTCATATGTTAGAGGTGGTTCATCTTGGTAATAATGTGGAGGGGGTGGCTCTTAAAAATGTTGATGTTGGGGTGGTAGTAGCTCTATGTGTGGTTCATATGGCTCATATGGTTGTTGGTAGGATGGATATGGATTAGGGTCATATGAAGGTGGTTGGTGAAAAGAGGCTTGTGAGTATGGTTGAGAGTTATGTTGAGGATATGGTTCATAGGCATATGGTGGTGGTTCTTGAAAGTCAAAAGGTGATTCACCATAGCCATTGGATTGATATGCATCATAGAATGGCTCTTCTTCATAGTGCATTGGTGGAGGTTGTTGCCATGAAGATTGATCATATGCATATGGTTCCTCCCACCTTTGATTGTCCCATTCTTGATACATTTCTTCATTGTAATCTCCACTTCCTACAACATAGTTGTAATTACACTCATAGCCAAAATGAGAATTCATAATGAAAAGAGAAAACAAAAATCAAAAGATAATAGAAAACAAGAGAAATAAAATTCTACAACTAGCAAATAAAGCAAAAGGCAAGATATTTACAATATTCACATATATACAATAACCAATAACACAACACCATTGCAATTCCCCGGCAACGGCGCCATTTTTGACGATTGGATTTTTGACGGTTTAGAATTTTCCAAATGAAATCTCGTTGTAAAGTATAATTTCTAAACCAAACAATAATCCTTTCATACAAAAGATTGTTTGTCACAAGTAACAAACCCCTAAATTTATAAACCGAAGTATTGAAACCTCGGGTCATTCTCCCTAGGAATTACAATAGAGTGTCTTGTTATTGGTTGAGTTATTTTGGGGTTTTGATATGAAGCATGAAAGATAAATGGCAAGAAGGTAAACTAACAACTATAAAAGCTCTTGGCAAGATATGAGAATTAGAAGTCCTATCCTAGTTATCCTTCTCAATTGTGATGAGAATTGTTCATTGCTACCACTTAGTTAACCCTTACTAAAGAAAGGAAAGTCAAGTGGATGAATTGACTTGAGCCACAAATCCTAGCCAACTCCCAAGGAAAGACTAGCTTTAGTGCACTTCAAACCAATTAGCAATCTCTCCAATTATCAATCAACAAAGGAATTAGATAACTCAAGTGTCACTAATTACTCTACCTAGGCCAAGAGGAACAAAATCTATACTATATCTAGAAGAGGCATTTCAACAAACACATAGAGTGCAATAAAAGTAACAACATAAATTGCAAGAATTAAAGAGAGATCTAACTACAAAGGCAAGAGATTAACAATGGAAAAGCAAAGAAGAACAACTATTATGAATTACCTCTTATTGAATTGAAAGAAAATGGAAGGAACAATACTAGATCTACAACAAAGCACAAGAACAACATAAAAGAGATTACAACAAAAGAATAGAAGAAGAGTGAATGTGACTACAAGGAATTGAGAAGATAGAAGTAGAAGAAGATGAATTTAAATCTAGATCTAAGAACTAAACCTAATCCTAATCCTAATTCTAGAGAGAAGTGAGAGCTTCTCTCTCTAGAAACTAACTCTAACTTCTAAACTAAACTAATGGTAAAAGTTCAGTTGATTCCTCTTCAATCCTTGGCTTAAATAGCATCAGAAATGAGTTGGATTGGGCCCACAAGGCTTCTAAAATCGCTGGCCACATGTTGCTTTAAGTGAACTAGGTGGCAGCAACGGCGCATGCGCGTACTTTGCGCGTGCGCGCCACCATACGTGTAGCAACTATGGCAAATCTTATATCTTTTCGAAGCCCCGGATGTTAGCTTTCTAACCCAACTAGAACCGCATCATTTGGACCTCTGTAGCTCAAGTTATGGTCGTTTAAGTGCGAAGAGGTCGGCTTGACAGCTTTCCGGTTCTTTCATTTCTTCATGAGTTCTCCAACTTTTCATGCTTCTTTCTTCATTCCCTTGATCCAATCTTTGCCTTCTAAATCTGAAATCACTTAGCAAACACATCAAGGCATCTAATGGAATCAAGGAGAATTAAATTTAGCTATTTTAAGTCCTAAAAAGCATGTTTTCACTCTTAAGCACAATTAAAGGAGAATATACAAAACCATGCTATTTCATTGAATAAATGCGGGTAAAAGGTGATAAAATCCCCTAAATTCAATACAAGATAAACCGTCAAATTGGGGTTTGTCATTTTTCATCTTCTCTATTAGGGTTAACTTAGGGTTTTACTTTCAAGTGCCATTTTCCATTTTTGGTCTTGGATTTTGCTAATCTCATTGTAAGTATTCTCTTGTTATTACTCTTTATAGTTACATTGTCATTACTCTTTCTTCTACTTCAAGTTATAGTTCAATTTTACTTATCTTTTGCAATTTCAATTTCTTGTTGATGAATTTGATGTTTGATGTTTGTTCTATGCTTTATTATGTTATTCTTGTTGATTGAGATCAATTGTTGCTTTTAGTTTCAAGCCTTTTTTTTATTTTTCTCATGTTTAAGCTTTTTGCCCACCAAGTGTTTGACAAAATGTCAAACATGGTTTTAGCCTAAATTTTTGTCTATTGGCTTGGGTAAAGTGAGCAATTGGGTTCCTAGAGTTGGAATGTCCAACATTTAGTGTCAATTCTTGGATTGTTAATTGTTCTTGTTCCCACTAACGCTAAGTTGTTGCTAAGGCAATTAGCAAGCAATTTAGGATTTGTAGGTTAAGAACACTTATGCTCGTTTAACTTACCTTCCGATGTGAGGGTTGATCAAGTGAGACTAACCCATCATAATTATCATAGTTGTGGTTCCGACAAGGAAAGGACCCTTAGCTCACTCCAAGCCAAGACCCCTTTTTATGCTTTCAATCTTCCATACATTGCTATGTTAATCTCTTTTATACTTTACTTGTTTATATTACATAGTCGGTTCTTTAATTTCTTTATTAGTTCGATCATTACAATTTTGCATGTTCTTTTATTGCTTTATATGTTCATTTCTTCATTGACAACCCCTTGATCCCTACAACCGGAATTCGCACACTCATTGCCCTTAAGTGATTCCTTGGGAAATGACCCGGGAGTCAAATACTCTCGGTTTTTAAATTGATTTTGAGTTGTGACACATCTTGTGAATTTTCAATTTGATCGGTGACTGATTGTTGGGTTGGTCTATGCTTGCAACGTTAATCCTCTTTTAGTGTAAAAATCCAAACCCACGCAATTTGCTCGTCGTCAAATTTTGGCGCCGTTGCCGGAGAATTCACTTTAAGTGCAATGAGTGATATGATTTTGGTTGTGTAAATATGTGAATAGTGTGAATATTTGGTTTTTGGTTTGCTACTTGGCATTAATTGTAGATACTACTTTCCCTCTTTAGTTAGTTTTAGTAGTTATAGATTGTTAAGTTAGTTCTTGTTTACTTGCCTACTTTAGTTTTGCTTTTCATAATTGCATGTTTTCATTGCCTCCTCAGTTGAATGACACGGTCACTTCCAGACCCGAGCTTGGCCACTTTTGATCCAGAAATTGAAAGAACTTTAACCTGTATAAGGTAAGCTCGGCGCCGGCTAGCTTTCGTGAATAGTGAATTGGGCTCCGTTGAGGATCATTCCCATTCACTATCACCACCTATTCGTGACCATCATTCTCCAAACAACGAGGAGACTCTATATTCATCTGTGGGGAGTATTGAATTCTCTTTGAGTGACTTAGGTGACACCGTTATGGCGGACCCACCGCAAAGGATCACTTTGAAGGAAGCTGGAGCTCCCGATCTTAACTTGCAACCACTTCAAATTCTGTATCCGGCCTTGGATCCAAATTTCGAGCTTAAGTCTGGCACAATTAATTTACTCCCCAAGTACAATGGATTGCCTGGGGAAGATCCTCTGAAGCACCTTAAGGATTTCCAAGTTGCATTTGCAACTGCAAGAAGACATGGAGCGGATGAAGCCACGATGTTGGTCTTCGCTTTCCCTTTCTCTTTGGAGGGAAAAGCGAAGGAGTGGTTTTATACTCAGCCGGGTGAAGTTAGATCCAATTGGGACTTGTTGTGAAAAGAATTCTTGGAGAAATTCTACCCTCCCAAAAAAACAGACAAGTTACGAAGAGAGGTCTCTTGAATTGTGCAACGGGATGGAGACACTTTGTATGAATATTTGGAGATATTTAACAAGTTGCTGGAGGCTTGCCCTCACCACCAGATATATGAGTTGGTTCTGATCAGTTATTTCTATCAAGGAATGCACCACCAAGATAAGCTTCTCTTGGATGCCGCGAGTAGAGGATCATTTACCAAAAACAAGACCGCAGCAGAAGCATGGAAAGTTATATCGGACCTAGCGGATTCAACTCAACACTCTAGGGCTAGAAGTCCGCAACCAAAAGCTTTGAGTGAGGTTTCTCCCTCTGGAGATGCAATTTTGACTAAGACCCATGGTGAGATGACGATTTTGTTGAGGCAAATCACTCAAGGGCAACAAATTCCTCAAGCCTTAATAAATGCTCCACCTCAACCTCCTAGGATCGAAGGACCATCGAGGATATGTGGTATTTGTGCTTGTACTACTCATTACACCGATGTGTGCCCTCAAATCCTAGAGGACACTACATTGGCGGTTGCTAACCCCTACCCACAAAGGCCCAATTATAACCAAGGATCCTACTGATAAACCCCTATTTTATGAGTCATCTTGTGCTTAAATTGAGTATTTTTATCAAATCTTCACTCACTTATTCATGTAAATTGTATGGTTTTACTATTCCTTCCTCATTTTATGATATATGTGAAAACATGTTTCCTATGCTTTAAAAATATTATATTTAATTATCCTTTATTGCCATTCGATGCCGTGATTTGTGTGTTAAGTATTTTCAGGTTTCATAGGGCAGGAATGACTTAGAGGACAAAAAGAAGACATACAAAACTGGAAGGAAAGCACAAAAATGGAGTTTTGAAGAAAAAGCAGCGACACAAACGCATGGACGACGCGGACGCGTGCTTAGCGCAAAAAGTAGCGATGCAAGCGCATGGACGATGCAGACGCATGTTTTGAGCAGAACACAATTCACGCAGACGCGCGGAAGAGCAAAACTCTAGATGACCAGCCCCTCTCTTCTCTGCCGCCGGCCACCGCCGCCATCAGCCCATCACCGGCCGACCACCATATCTCTCTCTTTCTCTTACTTCTTTTCTCTTTTCTTTCTTTCTTT
The DNA here is from genome assembly GCF_014773155.1 of Arachis stenosperma. NCBI lineage: Eukaryota > Viridiplantae > Streptophyta > Magnoliopsida > Fabales > Fabaceae > Arachis > Arachis stenosperma. The sequence goes on from NC_080377.1 coordinate 29,379,745, forward strand.
CTTTCTCTCCTCTTTTTTCTATTAATCACCGGTGAGTTCTCTCCTCCAGTGTTCTTTCTGGCGAACCCAAACCGCTGTGATTTCGCAGTGGCTATAAGAAGTGCCATTATTCTTCCGTAGTTCTTGTTCTCCTCAACTTCTATACCTAAGGTTTTTGTTTTCTCTTTCTATCTATGTTAATATTTTTACATTTACTTTCATTTCTGTTATGTTGTTTAGATTAAATTTGTTGTTTTCTTTGTTGCTTCTTTGTATTGCAAAGTGTGTTGCTTGATTATTGGGTTGATTAGGATCAATTTTAAACTTAATTGTGATGAGCTTGCACATTGCATACCACATGTTCGATAAAATGCCTCAATGAACATCTTGTTTGTTTCATATAACTTGGCCATCATATGCTTTCAATTTATCTTTTGTTAGGCATATTGTATGAATCGTGCAACTTCATTTGTGAATTTTGATGTTGATCACATTGTTTTACCAATGCATTTTCTTGTTGGTATACTTTGAGTTCAACCATCCATGTTTTCCAAGAATTGTGTACTTTGTTCATGGGTGACTTTAGTTGTAAATGCATTGTGTTGGTAGAATCTGAGTTTCATTGTTCATCTTGGGATTTAAATTGAGTAATCACTTTACAAATGTTTAACCTTTGATGATGTCTTGATCAAACATCTTTTGGCTTTCAATTAAAGAGCATTATGTATGTGATTACCACTTATTAAGGATGAACAATTGACTATTCCTTTTTGGTGCTTGCTTGAAGTTGCTTGCATTTCTATGTTTTATCTTTGCAACTTGAGCACTTAGTTGTGAAGCTTTGAACTTCAAATTGCCTTCAAAGTGTGATTGCCTTTGTGTGCGGCCAGTGTGTGTGTTCCAACTGCGCGTACCATTGGAATATACACACTGCCATTCTTATGAATCACACAATCTTCAAGTTTTCTTGCCTTTATTAAGTGCTCCCTCATTGTTCTAAGTTTGTTGTTGTCCTATGACCTTGATATTTTCTATTTTCTTTTTAGGATGCAAAAGAAGGGTAAGAAACCGGTCGCTTTACCGGTTATGGAACCTACAACCCGCGCATGAAAACCATATTTCATGGATCGCCCGAGCGACAACCCGGACATCTTGATCAACCAAAGAGCCGAGTTCTGATATAGAAAATTTGAGAAAAGGCTAATCCATTGGGAACGGACGCTTAAGGTTCCAATCAAGTACAAAACAGTCATCCATGAGCGGATCGCCTCACTTCATTGGGAATTTTAGAGCAAGACCCAATTGATGTCAATGAACCATGGTACGAGAATTCTATGCCAACTACCAAAATTGGGAATCGGAGTCGGTATTCCTCTGGGACAAGAGGTTGGATACTTCCAACCGAGCTATTGAAGCTATTTTGAAGATCCCCCATATTTCGCCCGAGAATGATGATTATTCAATGATCAAGGCGAGTGTGTCGAAGGAGAGGACGTCCTTAACTCGCATACTTGAGAAGATTGGCCATCCCGGTGCTTCATGGGAGTATAGCAAAGGGAGAAATTATGTTCCCGCAATTATAGCTTACTCCGATTTGAATGCCGAAGCTTGTATATGGCATCGAATTGTGGCGGACTACATCACTCCCAGCACCCATGCTACCCATGTGAGATTCAAGACTGCTTTGCTACTTTGGGCTATCATGGAAGGAAAAAGTATAGCCATTGTACCTTTATTACACACATCGATATGAAAACTGATTGAGAAGAAGACCATCGACATCCCTTTTCCATTGATGGTGATGCATTTGGCAACAGCAGCGGGGGTAGAGTGGCATCTGAGAGACATCATGTTCAGGGTCCCTAAAGGCAACAAGTTAATTCCGAGGGGAGATTTGGAGAGATCCACAACCACAACACCCTCTGAGAGGAAGACACCCACATCACCACCAAGTCTACCAACTTTGTCAAATGCTTTACCCTTTCTCCGTCCTCTTCCAGAATTATTCGAAGACATCTTGTACGATATCCACCGCAAGTAGCATTTGGAGCAAAAGTGTTTTAAATGGATAGCAGCAAAGGTCGAAGGAAAAGACCCCGGCCCACCGCCTGGAGCTTCACCCGAGATAGCTGGGGTGGAGCATGATGCAGTTGACCAACCCACTTCTAGTCCACCAGCTGAAGGTGGCCCCTCTTCGTCCTCCCAGAGCGTAAGCATGCACGAAGGATCGTGCACAAACTAAGTGTGGGGGAGGATCGATGATTCAAAGGGGGTAAAAATTTCTCTCTTCAAGTTTTTTTGCATTGTTTCTTGTAGTACCTTTTTTTTATTTTGAGTATTTTTATGTCTATTTTATCTTATCTGGTTGATTGTAAATATTTCTTTATCGTTTATGGATAGTTGGTAGTTAGTATTTGCATGATTGCATGATAGAATGAATAAGTTGGTGAATTACCAAGGAACTTCCATGAAATCTTTTTCTAGGGCGTACCATTGATTGCATTGAAGGAAATATTATGTTTGCCAACTTGCTTGAAGTAATTTGTTTGTAGAACATGGAAAAGAGCTCGAACAACATACCTTGTGAGTCTTGAGCTTTAATAGATGGTTGAAAAATATTGTTCTTGTGTGTGATTATTACTCTTTTTGATTGTGATCATTGATTTGCATGATTCTTTATGTCCTGTATTTGTGTTTGAATGCATTTAGCATGATTGAGGCCATTTTTGATGATAAACTCACTAACCTATATGGCCAACCCTTGCATGCACCTTTGTGAACCCCTTTAAGCCTATAAATCCCCTTTTGTTCTGATGATAGCACATTACTCCCCTTAAGCGGAAAACCATTGATGTCCCCAAATTACTCTTTGATTGGCTTGGATGGATTAGTGTGTGAATTCTAAGTGTGGGAGAATTTTGGGAAACATTGGTGATAGAGGCATGAACTTATTGTGAAAAATTTTTGGCAATTAGGTAATGCTCATGTATTTCATTAATGAAGACATATGCATTCATAGTTCAATATATATAAAAAAATGTTTGTACATAACAAAGTATGAAATAAAGAGTTAAATAAAGGATGCATATGCCATGTTTGAAAAGAAAATGCATGAGTGAAGTGAGATAGAAAAAGAAGAGAAAATGGGTAGATAGGTTGTAATGATATGTGTATATAGGTGATATAGGACTAGATGGACACTCAAGCTAATCAAAAAACTAATTCTTTAAGTCCACTTAGCGATATTTCATCCTACCTAAACCCTAGCCCAATTACATCCCTCTAAAGACCTCATGATATTTGTTATTCATGCATTAAATACTAGTTGATTATTAGATGACTTGCAAATCTTTGAAAAGCATGATAAAAGGAAAATTGAGTGATTAAACTCTAAACACTGAGCGAATTGAGTAGATACACATCCGGTGAGGGGTTCGATTGCTCAATTCTATGTTCTTACACTTTATATTGCACATTCTTGCAAGTTGTTCAATTGGATAGTTTTGAAAAATTCAATTCAACTCTTTGGACATTGATCTTAGTGCATGAACTCTTTGCATTGGCCCTAAAGTTTTCCTATGATGGATTGGAATTTCGTAGTTTGTTTCTACCAACTCTCATTATAGTACATATTGGCGATTAGCCTTAGGATAGTTGCATGCATTTAAGTAGTTTATAGCATAAGTCATTTTCCCTTTCATCTATCTCCTTTGAGTGTGTTTAGCATGAGGATATGCTAGTGTTTATGTGTGGGGGAATTGATGAATCCATATTTGATGATGATTTTTGGTTTGAATTTAATGGATTTTATCACATAAACTTGCACTTATTCCCTTGAATAGCATGCTTTTGAACTTTCCTCCCAAATTGTGCTTGATTATGAAAATATGCTCTTTTGTGCTTAATTTGATCTATTTTTATTCCATTTGCCTTCCATTCGATGCCTTGATGTGTTTGTGAGTGATTTCAGGTGTATAAGGTAGGAATGGGTTGGAGAAAATGGAAGAAGAGGATGCAAAGTGGAGAAAACATGAATAATCAAAGGAGATGAGTTCAGAGACGTGTGCATTCGCACAGCCTCTTGTGCGTCCGCACAGGAGCCCAAGCAGAGCGCGTGGATCATTTCGAGCGCGTCGCGCGTCCAGCCAAGCATCACCTAGTGTGCGTTCACACAGCTACTTGTGCGTACGCACAGGATGGGATTTTCGTAAAGTGTGCGGATGCACACGCCTGTGCATCCGCACAGGTGTTGACGCATGACTTCATTAAAGAAGCACGTGACTTGCGAATTGAGGGCTTTGGAGGCCTATTTCTAATGTCTTTTAGCTCATATTGGAAGGGGAATGAAGGACATAGGAGAGCATATCATTAGTATAGTTTTAGGAGTAGTAGTAGAGGTTTTTAGTTTTAGTTTTCTCTAAGTTTTTCATCTTCTCTATTAGGGTTTATCTTAGGGTTTTTCTTTCAAGTGCCATTTTCTATTTTTTGGTCTTGGATTTTGCTAATCTCATTGTAAGTATTCTCTTTTATTACTCTTTATAGTTACATTGTCATTACTCTTTCTTCTAATTCAAGTTATACTTCAATTTTACTTCTCTTTTGCAATTTCAATTTCTTGTTGATGAACTTGATGTTTGACGTTTGTTCTATGCTTTCTTATGTTATTCTTGTTGATTGAGATCAATTGTTGCTTTTAGTTTCAAGCTATTTTTTTTATTTTTCTCATGTTTAAGCTTTTTGCCCACCAAGTGTTTCACAAAATGTCAAACATGGTTTTAGGCTAAATTTTTGTCTCTTGGCTTGGGTAAAGTGAGCAATTGGGTTCCTAGAGTTGGAATGTCCAACATTTAGTGTCAATTCTTGAATTGTTAATTGTTCTTGTTCTCACTAACGGTAAGTTGTTGCTAAGGCAATTAACAAGCAATTTAGGATTTGTGGGTTAAGAGCACTTATGCTCATTTAACTTACCTTCTGATGTGAGGGTTGATCAAGTGAGACTAACCCATCATAATTGTCATAGTTGTGGTTCCAACAAGGAAAGGACCCTTAGCTCACTCCAAGCCAGGACACCTTTTTATGCTTTCAATCTTCCATACATTGCTATGTTAATCTTTTTTATACTTTACTTGTTTATATTACATAGTCGGTTCTTTAATTTCTTTATTAGTTTGATCATTACAATTTTGCAAATTTTTATTAGTCGGTTCTTCTTCTTCTTCTTCTTTTTTGCCTCTTTCTCCAATTCCCCTCTCTCCTTTCTCTTCTCGCGACGTCTCTGACCATTACCGCAACCAGCACCGCCAGTGGCTGATCCCTGGCAACCATCCATTCCCTATCTTCATTCTTGCCTTGTTCTGTTTCAGGTTGGTTTCGTTTCAATTTTTGTTATTTTAATTTTATATTATTAGTTTGATCAGTTAGCTTTATTTAATTAGATTAGTTATAATGCATGCTTTAGCTGATTTAGGTGGTTAGATAGGTTTGAACTTAGTTTGTAATGAATTCTAGGTCTGGAATTTTTTGCTGATTGTGTTTGGATTACTATGTAATTTGTTGTATGATGATGACTTTCTTGTTTTATGGATTAAATTGTGAAATTACTGCCCCACTCAATGATGTTTATTTTTCTGATCATTGGTATGCGAAATCGTGATTCACACTTTTCACAACTTCGCATAGCTGACCAGCAAGTGCACTGAGTCATCCAAGTAATACCTTACGTGAGTAAGGGTCGATCCCACAGAGATTGACGGCTTGAAGCAAGCAATAGTCATCTTGTAAATCTCAGTTAGGCGGATTTAAATGGTTATGAGATTTTGATAGTTAAAAGATAAATAAAGCGGAAAATAAAATAAAGTTACTTATGTAGTTCCTTGGTGGGAATTTCGGATAAGCGTTTAGAGATACTTTGTTGCCTCTGAACCTCTGCTTTCCTACTGTCCTCATCTAATCATGCGTACCCCCTTCCATGGCAAGCTGTATGTTGGTGGATCACCATTGTCAATGGCTACCATCCGTCCTCTCAGTGAAAACATGTCCTCTACGGTTTTTCGCATGGTTAATCAGCTGTCGGTTCTCGATCGTGTCGGAATAGAATATATTTATTCTTTTGCACACTGTCACTGCACCCAACAGTCACGAGTTTGAAGCTCGTCATAGTCATCCCATCCCAGATCCTACTCAGAATACCACAGACAAGGTTTAGACTTTCCTGATCTCAAGAATGCTGCCAATTGGTTCTAGCTTATACCACGAAGGTTCTGACGTCAGGGTTCGAATGCTTTGTTGTCAGGAGAGGTGATTCAGATCCGTGGGTCAGAGACCAAAGAGAGTATACTCTAGTTGTCATCCAATGACTACGTTGAACATCATGTAGACCGCTTTGTGGTTGTCTGGCACGTGGATCTTGGCTAAGCGAGTAACGAAGATTGGGTGATTGTCACGGGTCACCCATTCATTCTAACTTAACTGAATTAAGTACGAGAGTATATCTTGTAGGAGAAGTAGGCGTGAATTGAATAGAGAGACAATAATACTTGCATTAATACTCGAGGAACAACAGAGCTCCTCACCTTAATCTGTGAGGTGTAGAAACTCCACTGTTGGAAAATACATAAGAACAAGGTCTAGGAATGGCCGAATGGCCAGCCTTCCAAAATAGCATAATACAATCGAAATAAGGTTCAAAGACCTGATCTAAGGATCAAAGAATGGTCCAGAGATGTGAATACAATAGTAAAAAGTGTTATTTATACTAAACTAGTAAACTAAGTTTACAGAAAATGAGTAGATAGTGCAGAAATCCACTTTCGGGGCCCACATGGTGTGTGTTTGGGCTGAGCATTGAAGCTTTCACGTGCATAGGCTCTTCTTAGAGTTCAAACGTTAGTTTTGGTACCAGTTTGGGTGTTTAACTCCAGCTTTTGTGCCAGTTCTGGCGTTTTACGCCAGAAAAGGGTCTCTGATGGTCGTTTGGATGCCAGTTTGGGCCATCGAATCTTGGAAAACGTATGGACTATTATACATTTCTGGAAAGCCCAAGATGGCTACTTCCCAATGCAATTGAGGGCGTACCAATTGGGTTTCTATAGCTCCAGAAAATCTAGTTTGAGTGCAGGGAGGTCAGAATCCAATAGCATCTGCAGTCCTTTCTTAGCCTCTGAATCAGATTTTTGCTCAGGTCCCTCAATTTCAGCCAGAAAATACCTGAAATCACAGAAAAACACACAAACTCATAGTAAAGTCCAGAAATGTAATTTTTGCATAAAAACTAATAAAAATATACTAAAAAGTAACTAAAACATACTAGAAACTACCTAAAAATAATGCCAAAAAGCGTATAAATTATCAGCTCATCATAAAACCAAACTTAAATTGTTGCTTGTCCCCAAGCAACTGAAAACAAAATAGGATAAAAAGAAGAGAATATACAATAAATTCCAAAACATCAATGAAGCTTAGTTCTAATTAGATGAGCGGGGCTAGTAGCTTTTTGCTTCTGAACAGTTTTGGCATCTCACTTTATCCTTTGAAGTTAAAAATGATTGGCATCTATAGGAACTCAGAATTCAGATAGTGTTATTGATTCTCCTAGTTCAGTATGATGATTCTTGAACACAGCTACTTATGAGTCTTGGCTGTGACCCTAAGCATCTTGTTTTCCAGTATTACCATCGGATACATAAATGCCACAGACACATGACTGGGTGAACCTTTTCAGATTGTGACTCAGCTTTGCTAGAGTCTCCAGTTAGAGGTGTATAGAGTTCTTAAGCAGACTCTTTTGCTTTGGATCATGACTTTAACCACTCAGTCCCAAGCTTTTCCCTTGGACCTTCATGACACAAGCACATGGTTAGGGACAGCTTGATTTTAGCCGCTTAGGCCAGGATTTTATTCCTTTGGGCCCTCCTATCCATTAATGCTCAAAGTCTTGGATCCTTTTTACCCTTGCCTTTTGGTTTAAAGGGCTATTAGCTTTTTCTGCTTGCTTTTTCTCTTTTTTTTCTTTTTCTTAATTTCTTTCGCCATTTTTTTCGCAAGGTTTTTCTCTTTCACTGCTTTTTCTTGCTTCAAGAATAAAATTTATAATTTTTCAAATTATCAATAACATTTCTCTTTTTTCATTATTCTTTCAAGAGTCAATAATTTTAACATTCATAAACTTCACTATCAAAAGATATGCACTGTTCAAGCATTCATTCAGAAAATAAAAAGTATTGCCACCACATCAAAATAATTAGACTAATTTCAAGATAGAATTCGAAATTCATGTACTTCTTGTTCTTTTAGAAACATTTTTCATTTAAGAAAGGTGAAGGATTCATGGAATTATTCATAGCTTTAAGACATAGACACTAGACACTAATGATCATGTAATAAAGACACAAATAGAAACACACATAAAGCATAGGAAACTGAAAAACAGAAAGATAAGAGCAAGGAAATTAAAGAACGGGTCCACCTCAGTGATGGCAACTAGTTCTCCTTCTTGAAGATCCTATGAAGTGCTTGAGCTCCTCAATATTTCTTCCTTGCCTTTGTTGCTCTTCCCTCATGGCTCTTTGGTCCTCTCTAATTTCATAGAGGATGATAGAATGATCTTGGTGCTCCATCCTTAGTTGCTCCATATTGGAACTCAAATCCCCTAAAGAGGTGTTGAGTTGCTTCCAATAGTTGTGTGGAGGAAAATGCATCCCTTCAGGTATCTCTAGGATTTCTTGATGAGGGACTTCTTCATGCGCTTGTTGAGGTCCATGAGTGGGCTCTCTTGTTTGCTCCATCCTCTTTTTAGTGATGGGCTTCTCCTCTTCAATGAGGATGTCTTCCTCTATGACAATTCTGGCTAAATTGCATAGGTGACAGATGAGATGAGGAAAGGCTAACCTTGCCAAAGTGGAGGGCTTGTCAGCCACCTTGTATAGTTCTAGAGGTATGATCTCATAAACTTTCACTTCCTTTCTAATCATGATACTATGGATCATGATAGCCTGATGCACAGTTACTTCATATCGGTTGCTAGTAGGAATGATAGAGCATTGGATGAACTCCAACCATCCTCTAGCTACAGGCTTAAGGTCCGGCCTTCTTAGTTGAACCGGCTTGCCTTTGGAATCTCTCTTCCATTGAGCTCCTTCCACATAGATGTCCTTGAGGACTTGGTCCAACCTTTGATCAAAGTTGACTCTTCGAGTGAAAGGATAAGAATCTTCTCTCATGATTGGCAAGTTGAACGCCAATCTCACATTTTCTGGACTGGAATCTAAGTATTTCCCCCAGACCATTGTGAGCCAATTCTTCGGGTCCAGGTTCATACTTTGATCATGGTTCTTAGTGATCCATGCATTAGCATAAAACTCTTGAACCATTAAGATTCTGACTTGTTGAATGGGACTGGTGAGAGCTTCCCATCCTCTTCTCCTAAACTCATGTCAGATCTCCAGATATTCGCTCCTTTTGAGCTTGAAGGGGACCTCGGGGATCACCTTCTTCTTAGCCACAACTTCATAGAAGTGGTCTTGATGGACCTTTGAGATGAACCTTTCCATCTCCCATGACTCGGAGGTGGAAGCAATTGCCTTCCCTTTCCTCTTTCTTGAGGTTTATCCGGCCTTATATGCCATTAGTGGTTATGGAAAATTAAAAAGCAAGGCTTTTTCCACACCAAACTTAAGAGGTTTGCTTGTCCTCGAGCAAAAGAAGAAAGAAGAGAGTAGAAAAAGAAGAAGAAAAATGGAAGATGGAGGCTTGAGAGGGTTCGGCCAAGGGGGGTTTGGAGTGTATGTGATGTGTGAAAATAAATGAGTAAGAAGATGTATTTATAGGATAAGAGAGGGAGTTTGTTCGTGTGAGAAGGGGTGGATTTGGGAGGGAAATGATTTGAATTTGAGTGGGTAGGAGTAGTTGGGGTTCTATGATGGGTTTTTGGGAATTAGGGGATGGATGTGAATGGTGAAGAGAATATAGGGAAGAGGGCAAGATTTGATAGGTGAGTGGTGTTTTGGGTAGAGTGTTATAGAGAGGTGTGAAGAGAAGAGAGAGTGGGGTGGGGTAGGAGGGGATCCTGTGGAGTCCACAGATCCTGAGGTGTCAAGGATTTTTCATTTCTGCACCTCCTTGGCGTTAAACGCCAGTCTGCTACCCTTTTCTGGCATTCAAACGCCAGTCTGTTGCCCTTTTCTGGCGTTTAACGCCAGTCTGCCTGCCAGTTCTGGGGTTATGCCCAGAATGGTGCTAGGCTGGGCGTTTAAATGCCCATTTTTCTACCTTTGCTGGCATTTAAATGCCAGTTTGCCTGCCAGTTCTAGTGTTTAACGTCCAGAATGGTGCCAGGCTGGGCGTTAAACGCCCATTTTGGTATCCTTACTGGCGTTTAAACGCCAGTAAGCTCGTCCTCTAGGGTGTGCTATTTTTGATGCTGTTTTTTATTTTGCTTTAATTTTTGCAGTTGTTTTTATGACTCCACATGATCATCATCCTAAAGAAATCATATAATAACAATGGAAAATAAAATGAAAGAGTAAATAATATAGATAAATAAAATTGGGTTGCCTCCCAATAAGCGCTTCTTTAATGTCAATAGCTTGACAGGAAGCTCTTACAGAGCTTCACAAATGCTCAGAGCATGATTGTGGCCTCCCAACACCAAACTTAGAGTTTGAATGTGGGGGCTTTTCTTGACTTTGTATAGAGAGAATTGAATGAAGCTTTTCATGCTTCTTCTCTATGTTTACAGAGGAAGATCCTTGAGCTTTAAACATAAGGTAGTCCTCATTCACTTGAAGGACTAGCTCTCCTCTGTCTACATCAATCACAGCTTTTGCTGTGGCTAGGAAGGGTCTTCCAAGGATGATGGGTTCATCCTCATTCTTCCTAGTGTCTAGGATTATGAATTCAGCAGGGATGTAAAAGCCTTCAACCTTTACCAAGACGTCCTCTACAAGTCCATAAGCCTTTTTCATCGATCTGTCGCCATCTCCAGTGAGATTTTTGCAGCTTGTACCTCAAAGATTCCTAGTTTCTCCATTACAGAGAGTGACATGAGGTTGATGCCTGACCCCAGGTCACACAGAGCCTTCTCAAAGGTCATGGTGCCAATGGTGCAAGGTATTAGGAACCTTTCGGGGTTTGGTTTCTTTTGAGGTATCTTCAGCTGAACCAAGGCGTTTAGTTCATTAATGAGCAATGGAGGTTCATCCTCCCAAGTCTCATTACCAAATAACTTGGCATTCAGCTTCATGATTGCTCCTAAATACTGAGCAACTTACTCTTCAACAATGACTTCATCTTCTTAAGAAGAAGAATATTCATCAGATCTCATGAATGGTAATAGAAAATTCAGTGGAATCTCTATGGTCTCTGCATGAGCCTCAGATTCCCTTGGTTCCTTATGAGGGAACTTGATGACAAGTCATCTTAGCCTAGTTTTACTAGTCTTTTTCTTTTGTTTTCACTTGAATTATGCACTTTCTTGAGCTACAAGCAAGCCAATTTAGGTAGATTTTCATGCTTCCTTTGATTGAATCAACCATAGATAAATTAATACAATTTCATGAGGTTTGATGCCATAATTGGTGCATATTAGGATAGAATGAACATCTCATGATTTTGAGCATAGCTTTGATGTGTTTGGTTGATTTATGATAGGTGAAGAAAGCTTGGAAAAAGGTTGAAGCAAGAAGGAATGGCTAGAAGCAAAGAGGGAGCAATGAAACAAGTGAAATTGAACCAAGAAACATAAAGTTGGAGTTGAAGTTAGCCCTCAAACTTTGGCACAAACTTTTGGTGGAAAGTTAGCCTCAAAGTTAGCCCCCTAACTTGAAGGCTAACGTGAGAAGTTGAAATTTCTCCCCTGGGCATTCAAAGCTTGCGCCAACGTTAGCCCCCTAACTTGGAGGCTAACGTTGGCATGTCAAATTCTCACCCAGGGTAGCCAAAGTTTGCGCCAACGTTAGCCCCCTAACTTGGAGGCTAACGTTGGCATGAGAACTATACTCCAGGGTGGCCAAAGTTTGCGCCAACGTTAGCCCCCTAACTTGGAGGCTAACGTTGGCACCATTTATGCACAAGGAAGGGCCAACGTTGGCGCTGAAGTTAGCCCCCTAACTTTGGCACCAACGTTGGCATCAGGAAATGTGGGCTGCTGATATGAAAAGTTAGCTTCAAAGTTAGCCCCCTAACTTTGACTTAAACTTTTAATCCAACTTTGCAAAATTCAAATCCGGTTCAAATGGTTCACTTGGGTTTCTCTCCAAAATTCAAGAGCAATCAACCAAGGCCTCTTTCAACCCAATTCCACCAAGAGCAAAGGCCCAACTCAAGGCTTGAAGATCATTTGAAGAAAGTGTATAAATAGGCTAGAATTCAAGTTATTGGGGAAGCTTCCCTTTTTAGTTTTTAGAAAGCTTTCTTCTCAGTTTTGGGAGCTTGAGTGATCTTGAATTCCTTAGTTTAATTGCTTTCAATTTCAATTACACTTGTCTTGGATCTTGGGTTGAAGAATTGAAGAAATTCTGTTTCAATCTCACCTTAGATCTTGTTTATTTTCCACTGTATTGAATTTCCATTTTTGGTTACTTGCTGCTCATCTACTCTCTTTGCAATTTACAATTCCCTTGCTATTGTTCTTGTTGGATCTAGGAAGGCATTGAGATCTAGACTTAGTTCTCTAGTCTCTGGGTCCTGAGATCTCATTTTACCATTTCAATTTTCTGTTCTTGCTTTATTTGGTTATTTTGCTGGTCTGTTTCAAATCCGAATCAACCCCAATTCCCATTTACTCTTCTGTTTGATGCAATTTAACTTCTCTTTGTTTAATTCCTGCAAATCCAAGTCCCAATCCCCTTTACATTTCAATCCATTTACATTTCTTGTCATTTAAGATTCTTGCAATTTACATTTCTTGCTCTTTAAGTTTCTGCCATTTAATTTCTTGTTCTTTAAGATTCAGCAATTTATTTCTTGTTCTCTTTACTTTCAATGCAATTTAAATTCCGCAAATCATCAATCAATCAACCAAATCTTGATTCGCTTGACTAAATCGACCACTAAACTAAAATTGCTCAATCCTTCAATCCCTGTGGGATCGACCTCACTCCCGTGAGTTTTTATTACTTGATGCGACCCGGTGCACTTGCCGGTTAGATTGGTGTTGTTTTGGGAGAGATTCTTGTCTCCACCAAAATAATCCCATCAGAACTCTCTAGTGGTTAGTGGACGTCCCATGAGATCTTCCTCACTAGGAATCACTGCCTTTCCCTTCTCTACAGGTTTGGCCATGTTGGATGTGTAGATGGCCTTGCACTCTCTTTTTGGGTTCTCTTCTGTATTGCTTGGGAGAGTGCTAGGAGGAGTTTCAGAAACTCTTTTACTCAGCTGACCCATTTGTCCCTCCAAATTTTTGATAGAGGACCTCATTTCATTCATAAAACTGAGAGTGGCCTTAGATAGATCAGAGACTATATTTGCTAAGCAGAGAGGCTCTGCTCAGAATTCTCTGTCTGTTACTGAGAAGATGATGGAAAAGGTTTGCTATTGCCAAACCTATTTCTCCCACCATTATTGTTATTGAAGCCTTGTTGAGGCTTCTGTTGATCTTTCCATGAGAAATTGGGATGATTCCTCCATGAAGGATTATAGGTGTTTCCAAAGGATTCTCCCATGTAATTCACCTCTTCCATTGCAGGATTCTCAGGGTCATAAGCTTCTCCTTCAGAGGAGGCTTCTTTAACACTTCTAGATGCATCTTGCAATCCAGTCAGATTCTGAGAAATCATATTGACTTGCTGAGTAAATATTTTGTTCTGAGCTAATATGGCATTCAGAGTATCAATCTCAAGAACTTCTTTCTTCTGAGTCACCGCATTATTTACAGGATTTCTTTCAGATGTTTATATGAACTGGTTATTTAGAACCATCTCAATGAGTTCCTGGGCTTCTACAAGTGTTTTCAGATGAAGGGATCCACCAGCATAATGATCCAATGACATCATTGACATTTCAGATAGACCATCATAGAATATACATATGATGCTCCATTTTGGAAACATGTCAGAAGGACACCTTTTGGTTAATTGCTTGTATCTTTCCCAAGCTTCAAAGAGGGATTCACCTTCCTTCTGTATGAAGGTTTGGATGTCCACTCTGAGCTTACTCATCTTTTGAGGTAGAAAGAATTTGGTCAAGAAAGCATTGACCAGCTTGTCCCAAGAGTTCAGGCTTTCTCTAGGTTGTGAGTCCAGCCATGTCCTAGCTCTGTCTCTTACAGCAAAGGGGAAAAGCATAAGTCTATAGACCTCGGGTATCAATCCCATTAGTCTTAACAGTATCACAGATCTGCAAGAATTCGAATAAGAACTAATGAGGATCTTCTGATGGAAGTCCATGAAACTTGCAGTTCTGCTGCATTAGAGAAACCAATTAAGGCTTAAGCTCAAAGTTGTTTGCTCCAATGGCAGGAATTGAGATGCTTCTTCCATAGAAGTTGGAAGTTGGTGTAACATAGTCACCAAGCATCTTTCTTGCATCTCGGGCATTGTTGTTATTTTTGGCTGCCATGTCTTCTTTTTTGAAAATTTCTATCAGGTCCTCTCTAGAGAGTTGTGCTTTAGCTTCTCTTAGCTTCCTCTTCAAAGTCCTTTTAGGTTCAGGATCAGCTTCAACAAGGATGTTTTTATCCCTGTTCCTGCTCATATAAAATAAAAAGAGAACAGAAAAGAAGAGAAATCCTCTATGTCACAATAATATAGAGATTCCTTTATGTGAGTAGAAGAAGAGAAGAAGAGAACCAGAGGTCCCCAGCATGGTAACAGCTTCCACATATATAATACATAATAATAGAGGAAAGCCGAAGGCAATCCTAGAACTTCCTCCAGATAATTCAAAGCTTATGAACAAGCTAAACCAAAAAGGGCATCTGACTAAAGATTCTTCAGTCTATCTAATACTTCCCTTTCCAATTCCTTCAAACCTCCCAACCACCAGCAGGAGTATATTATAGCAAACACAGTTATATCAGACAAAGAATATACAAATAGGAGCAGTTAAGACATTTAGACAATTAGCAAGTAATATGCAGTCAAATAGGCAATCTCAAACAATTCACATAGTATGCATATGATGAATGCCTGTCCCTAGTGGCTGATAATATCATCTTGTCGGTTATAGAGCCAACCCGACAAGTCCTGGTCGCTAACCATTGGACTGTCCCTCTGTCGCGCATCCCCAACTCGAGTTATACTCGTTATAAACTTGATCATAAACATGATCCATATCCATCACCCTCACTGGTGAATATTTCGGGGGCGAGCTCATCCGGGTCTTTCACAGTGCCCGGCCACACTTACGACATAGGGTCAACAGAGTCTCGAGCCTCCACCTGGAGCACGTGGTGGCTAGCCACTGCTTCCTCCCAGGGATCTCGTGCCTCTGATAGTGGAAGTGCAAATCTCAATTATCAATAATTCAGCATAAACATGCATGAATTCTCATCCATGGATCAACATCCATATCAGCCATCCGGCTCACGGTTCAGTCCAGAACCAGCCAATATTCATATCATACACAGCCTTTCCGGCTCACGGTTAAATCCATAACCAGCCGTTTCATTAACAATTATAGCCTTTCGGCCCATGGCATAACAAGCACTTCCACCACCATCCTCCGCATCTCACATAATCATCTTGATCCTCATTGATCATTCATTTTTCCCTTGCTTCACTGCAAGTTACCTCATTCACTAGCCCCTTTTTAACAGCTAGGCATGTCATAATGATTTAAGACATAAATGGTGAGATCGGAGGCTTAGAAGTATGAGATTTGGCTTTTAAAACTCAAAAATCAACTTTGGGATGAAAATAGGGCCACGCGTACGCGCACTCCACGCGCACGCGTGGATGGTCTCAAAAACTCATCGACCCGTAAGCATCATGCACGCTAACGCGTGGATTAAAAATTTGCCAATCGACGCGCACGCGTCAACCACGCGTACGCGTGGGCGCTCTCTGCCCCAGCCACAAAGCTGGCACGGTTCTGGCACAACTCTCTGGAAAATGGCTGGGCATTGGGTGCAGCACCATCGGCGCGCCCGCGCACACCACGCGTATGCGTGGATGGCGTTTTCTGGAAGATCGGCGCGTACGCGCCAAGTGCGCCCACGCGCAAGGGGTCATTCTGCTAAAAATTTTCTAAGTTAAAAGCTGCAGAATTCACAGATTTAAACCCCAATCTTCCAACGGACATAACTTCCTCATTTTAAATCGTTTCTCACTCGTTCTTTGAACGGCATGGACATCCCGGATCCAATTTCATTTCTAAACAGATTTGGTACAAAACAGAGATCCGTAGTTGGTGCACGAAATTGTGATCACTACAACTTCGCACAACTAACCAGCAAGTGCACTGGGTCGTCCAAGTAATACCTTACGCGAGTAAGGGTCGATCCCACGGAGATTGGTGGTATGAAGCAAGCTATGGTCATCTTGTAAATCTCAGTCAGGCAGACTCAAATGTATAATGGTGATGAACGAAAATAACATAAAAGATAAAGATAGTGATACTTATGTATATCATTGGTGTAAGAGCTTCAGACAAGCGTATGAAGATGCCTTCCCTTCCGTCTCTCTGCTTTCCTACTGTCTTCATCCAATCCTTCTTACTCCTTTCCATGGCAAGCTCGTGTAGGGTCTCACTGTTGTCAGCAGCTACCTCCCATCCTCTCAGTGAAAGCGATTGCATATGTCCTGTCACGGCATAGCGGAATTCAGCTGTCGGTTCTCGGTCAGGCCGGAATAATATCCATCGATACTTTTGCATCTGTCACCAGACGCCCCGCCTGCTAGGAGTTTGAAGCACGTCACAGTCATTCAATCATTGAATCCTACTCAGAATACCACAGACAAGGTTTAGACCTTCCGGATTCTCTTGAATGCCGCCATCAGGTCCTGCCTATACCACGAAGATTCCGAAGAATCCAAGAGATATTCACTAAGCCTCAGATGCTTGTAGAACAAGAATGGTTGTCAGTCACCTTGTTCATGGGTGATAATGGTGATGGGCGTCAATCATCACCTTCATCAAGTTGAAGAACAAGTGATATCTTGGACAAAGAACAAGCGGAATTGAATGGAAGAACAATAGTAATTGCATTAATACTCGAGGTACAGCAGAGCTCCACACCTTAATCTATGGTGTGTAGAAACTCCACCGTTGAAAATACATAAGAACAAGGTCTAGGCATGGCCGAATGGCCAGCCTCCCAATGAGGGTTCAATCATCAAAACATGATCAAAAGATAGATCAAAATACAATAGTAAAAGGTCCTATATATAGAAAACTAGTAGTCTAGGGTGTACATAGATGAGTAAATGACATAAAAATCCACTTCCGGGCCCACTTGGTGTGTGCTTGGGCTGAGCAATGAAGGAATTTCGTGTAGAGACGTTTTCTGGAGTTAAACGCCAGCTTTTAATCCAGTTTGGGCGTTTAACTCCCAATTAGGTACCAGTTCCGGCGTTTAACGCTGGGAATTCTTGGGGTGACTTTGAACGCCGGTTTGGGCCATCAAATCTTGGGCAAAGTATGGACTATCATATATTGCTGGAAAGCCCAGGATGTCTACTTTCCAACGCCATTGAGAACGCGCCAATTGGGCTTCTGTAGCTCCAGAAAATCCACTTCGAGTGCAGGGAGGTCAGAATCCAACAGCATCTGTAGTCCTTTTCAGTCTCTGGATCAGATTTTTGCTCAGATCCCTCAATTTCAGCCAAAAAATACCTGAAATCACAGAAAAACACACAAACTCATAGTAAAGTCCAGAAAAGTGAATTTTAACTAAAAACTAATAAAAATATAATAAAAACTAACTAAAAGATACTAAAAACATACTAAAATCAATGCCAAAAAGCGTACAAATTATCCGCTCATCACAACACCAAACTTAAATTGTTGCTTGTCCCCAAGCAACTGAAAATCAAATAAGATAAAAGAAGAGAATATACTATAGACTCCAAATCATCAATGAAACTAAGCTCCAAATTAGATGAGCGGGACTAGTAGCTTTTTGCCTCCGAACAGTTTTGGCATCTCACTTTATCCTTTGAAATTCAGAATGATTGGCTTCTTTAGGAACTCAGAATCCAGATAGTGTTATTGATTCTCCTAGTTAAGTATGATGATTCTTGAACACAGCTACTTATTGAGTCTTGGCTGTGGCCCAAAGCACTCTGTCTTCCAGTATTACCACCGGATACATACATGCCACAGACACATAATTGGGTGAACCTTTTCAGATTGTGACTCAGCTTTGCTAAAGTCCCCAATTAGAGGTGTCCAGGGTTCTTAAGCACACTCTTTTTGCCTTGGATCACAACTTTTTTTCTTTCTTTTTCTTTTCTTTTCTTTTTCTTTCTTTTTTTTTTTTTTCGTTTTTCTGTTTCTCTTCTTTTTTTTTTGTTTTTTTGTATTCACTGCTTTTTCTTGCTTCAAGAATCATTTTTATGATTTTTCAGATCCTCAGTAACATGTCTCCTTTTTCATCATTCTTTCAAGAGCCAACAACTTTAACATTCATGAACCACAAATTCAAAAGACATATGCACTGTTCAAGCATACATTCAGAAAACAAAAGCATTGCCACCACATCAAACTAATTAAGCTAGTTTTAAAGATGAATTTGAAATCCTGTACTTCTTGTTCTTTTGTGATAAAAACAGTTTTCATTTAAGAAAGGTGATGGATTCATATTCATAGCTTTAAGGCATAGACACTAAGACACTAATGATCATAAGACACAAACATGGATAAACATAAAGCACTAAAATTCGAAAAACGGAAAAATAAAGAACAAGGAGATTAAAGAACGGGTCCACCTTAGTGATGGCGGCTCTTTCTTTCTCTTGAAGATCCTATGGAGTGCTTGAGCTCCTCAATGTCTCTTCCTTGTCTTTGTTGCTCCTCTCTCATGATCCTTTGATCTTCTCCAATTTCATGGAGGAGGATGGCATGTTCTTGGTGCTCCACCCTTAGTTGTCCCATGTTAGAACTTAATTCTCCTAGGGAGGTGTTCAGTTGCTCCCAATAGTCTTATGGAGGAAAGTGCATCCCTTGAGGTATCTCAGGGATCTCTTGATGAGAGGGGTCTCTTGTTTGCTCCATCTTCTTCTTAGTGATGGGCTTGAGGTCATGCCTTCTCAGTTGAACCGGCTTTGGATGCCATAAATGGTTATGGAAAAACAAAAAGCAATGCTTTTACCACACCAAACTTAAAAGGTTTGCTCGTCCTCGAGCAAAAGAAGAAGAAGAGAGAGAGTGGTGGGGTTGGTGGGGATCCTGTGGGGTCCACAGATCCTGAGGTGTCAAGGAAAAGTCATCCCTGCACCAAATGGCATCAAAATCCACGTTTTGAGCCATTTCTGGCGTTAAACGCCGGGCTGGTGCCCATTCCTGGCGTTTAACGCCAGGTTGTAGCCCTTTTCTGGCGTTTAACGCCAGTCTGGTGCCCCTTTTTGGCGTTAAACGCCCAGAATGGTGCCAGACTGGGCGTTAAACGCCCAACTGCTAGGCTTACTGGCGTTTAAACGCCAGCAGCTTCTTCCTCCAGGGTGTGCTGTTTTTCTTCCTGTTTTTCATTCTGTTTTTGCTTTTTCAATGGATTTTGTGACTTCTTATGATCATCAACCTACAAAAAAGATAAAATAACAAAAGAAAATAGTTAACTATAAAACATTGGGTTGCCTCCCAACAAGCGCTTCTTTAATGTCATTAGCTTGACAGAGGACTCTCATGGAGCCTCAGAAATACTCAGAACCGTGTTGGAACCTCCCAACACCAAACTTAGAGTTTGAATGTGGGGGTTCAACACCAAACTTAGAGTTTGGTTGTGGCCTCCCAACACCAAACTTAGAGTTTGACTGTGGGGGCTCTGCTTGGCTCTGTTTGAGAGAAGCTCTTCATGCTTCCTCTCCATGATGATAGAGGGATGTCCTTGGGCCTTAAACACCAAGGATTCTTCATTCACTTGAATGATCAACTCTCCTCTATCAACATCAATCACAGCCTTTGCTGTGGCTAGGAAGGGTCTGCCAAGGATGATGGATTCATCCATGCACTTCCCAGTCTCTAGGACTATGAAATCAGTAGGGATGTAATGGTCTTCAATCTTCACCAAAACATTCTCTACAAGTCCATGAGCTTGTTTTCTTGAATTGTCTGCCATCTCTAATGAGATTCTTGCAGCTTGCACCTCAAAGATCCCTAATTTCTCCATTACAGAGAGGGGCATGAGGTTTACACTTGACCCTAAGTCACACAAGGCCTTCTTGAAGGTCATGGTGCCTATGGTACAAGGTATAGAAAACTTCCCAGGATCCTGCCTCTTTTGAGGCAGTTTCTGCCTAGACAAGTCATCCAGTTCTTTGGTGAGCAAAGGTGGTTCATCCTCCCAAGTCTCATTTCCAAATAACTTGTCATTTAGCTTCATGATTGCTTCAAGGTATTTAGCAACTTGCTCTTCAGTGACATATTCATCCTCTTCAGAGGAAGAATACTCATCAGAGCTCATGAATGGCAGAAGTAAGTCCAATGGAATCTCTATGGTCTCATTTTGAGCCTCAGATTCCCATTGTTCCTCATTGAGGAACTCAGAGGAGATTGGTACAGGCCCACTGAGGTCTTCCTCAGTGGCGTCCTCCTCCTCTCTTTCCTCTCCATATTCGGCCATGTCTATGGCTTTGCACTCTCCTCTTGGATTTTCTTCTGTATTACTTGGGAGAGTGCTAGGAGGGAGTTCAGTAACTTTCTTGCTCAGCTGACCTACTTGTCCTTCCAAATTTCTGATGGAGGACCTTGTTTCATTCATGAAACTTTGAGTGGTCTTTATTAGATCAGAGACCATTGTTGCTAAGTCAGAAGTATTCTGCTTAGAACTCTCTGTCTGTTGCTGAGAAGATGATGGAAAAGGCTTGCCATTGCTAAACCTGTTTCTTCCACCATTATTGTTATTGAAACCTTGTTGAGGTCTCTCTTGATTCTTCCATGAGAAATTGGGGTGATTTCTCCATGGAGAATTGTAGGTGTTTCCATAGGGTTCTCCTAGGTAATTCACCTCTTCCATTGAAGGGTTCTCAGGATCATAGGCTTCTTCCTCAGATGAAGCTTCCTTAGTACTGCTTGGTGCATTTTGCATTCCAGACAGACTTTGAGAAATCAAATTGACTTGTTGAGTCAATATCTTGTTCTGAGCCAATATGGCATTCAGAGTGTCAATCTCAAGAACTCCTTTCTTCTGACTAGTCCCATTGTTCACAGGATTTCTTTCAGAAGTGTACATGAATTGGTTATTTGCAACCATTTCAATCAATTCTTGAGCTTCTGCAGGCGTCTTCTTCAGATGAAGAGATCCTCCAGCAGAGCTATCCAAAGACATCTTGGATAGTTCAGAGAGACCATCATAGAAAATACCTATGATGCTCCATTCAGAAAGCATGTCTGAAGGACATCTTCTGATTAATTGTTTGTATCTTTCCCAAGCTTCATAGAGGGATTCTCCATCCTTCTGTCTGAAGGTTTGGACTTCCACTCTAAGCTTACTCCATCTTTGTGGTGGAAAGAACTTTGCCAAGAAGGCATTGACTAGCTTTTCCCAAGAGTCCAGGCTTTCCTTAGGTTGAGAGTCCAACCATGTCCGAGCTCTGTCTCTTACAGCAAAAGGGAATAGCATCAGTCTATAGACCTCAGGGTCAACCCCATTAGTCTTGACTGTGTCACAGATTTGCAAGAATTCAGCTAAGAACTGATGAGGATCTTCCATTGGAAGTCCATGGAACTTGCAATTCTGTTGCATTAGAGAAACTAATTGAGGCTTAAGCTCAAAGTTGTTTGCTCTAATGGCAGGGATAGAGATGCTTCTCCCCTAAAAGTCGGGAGTAGGTGCAGTAAAGTCACCCACCACCTTCCTTGCATTGTTTGCATTGTTGTTGTTTTCGGCTGCCATGTGTTCTTCTTCTTTGAAGAATTCGGTCAGCTTCAACAAGAATGCCTTTGTCTTTGTTCCTGCTCATATGAAAGAGAAGAAAACAAGAAAATATGGAATCCTCTATGTCACAGTATAGAGATTCCTTGAGGTGTCAGAGGAAAAGAAAAGTAGAAGACAGAAGTAGAAAATTCGAACTTATCAAAGAAGATGGAGTTCGAATTTTGCATTAAGAGATAGTGTTAGTCCAAAAGTAGAAGGATGTGAGAAGAAGGGAAGTAATTTTCGAAAATTAAGTAAAAGATTTTGAAATCATTTTGAAAAACACTTAATTGATTTTCGAAAATAAGAGTGGAAAAGAAATCAAGTGATTTTTGAAAAAGATTTTGAAATTAGAAATCAAAAAGATTTGATTGAAAACTTATTTTGAAAAAGATGTGATTAAAAAGATTTGATTGAAAAGTTATGGTTTTAAAAAGATATGATTGAAAAGATATGATTTGAAAACAATTTTAAAAAGATTTGATTTGAAAATAATTTAAAAAGATTTGATTTTAAAAATTAATGACTTGCCTAACAAGAAAAGATATGATTCAAACATAAAACCTTCCTCAACAGAAAAGGCAAAAAATGTTCAATCAAATCATTAATTGTTAGTAAGTATCTTTGAAAAAGGAAAGAAATTGATTTTGAAAACATTTGATTGAAAAGATTTGATTTGAAAAAGATTTGATTTTGAAAAACTGAAAAAAAATTGATTTGAAAACAAAATCTTCCCCCTTGTGCCATCCTGGCGTTAAACGCCCAGAATGGTGCACATTCTGGCGTTTAACGCCCAAACTACTACCCTTTTGGGCGTTAAACGCCCAGCCAGGCACCCTGGCTGGCGTTTAAACGCCAGTCTGTCTTCTTCACTGGGCATTTCTGAATGCCCAGCTTTTCTGTGTGATTCCTCTGCAGTATGTTCTGAATCTTCAATTCTCTGTATTATTGACTTGAAAAGACACAAATTAAAAATATTTTTGGATTTTTAATAAGAAGGAATAATCAAAATGCAACTAAAATCAAATAACAATGCATGTAAGACACCAAACTTAGCAGTTTGTATACCATTGACACTAACAAAATGAGAATGCATATAACAGAACACTCAAGTCAATAGAATTCAAAGATCAAAACAAGAAAATCATCAAGAACAACTTGAAGATTAATTAAGACATATGCAAAAAATTCGAAAAATGCAAGAAGAACAGAAACATGCAATTGACACCAAACTTAAGATGAGACTCTAGACTCAAACAAGAAATATTTTTGGATTTTATGGTTTTGTAATTTTTTTGGCTTTTTTTCGAACATTAAGTGAAAAGGAAAATAAAGGTATCAAAATTCTTAATGAGAATTCCAGGAATCATGCAATGTTAGTCTAAAGCTTTAGTCTAAAGGAATTAGACATGGCCGGCTAAGCTTCAGCAGGACATTGCATTCAAGAGCTAAATTGATGAGAATCAATCAGCCTTGGTGATGATAAGAACATCACCTTGAAACACTAGAATTCACTCTTAAGAACTCTGAAAAATAAAAAATACCTAATCTAAGCAACAAGATGAACCGTCAGTTGTCCATACACAAGAACAATCCCCGGCAACGGCGCCAAAAACTTGGTGCACGAAATTGTGATCACTACAACTTCGCACAACTAACCAGCAAGTGCACTGGGTCGTCCAAGTAATACCTTACGCGAGTAAGGGTCGATCCCACGGAGATTGGTGGTATGAAGCAAGCTATGGTCATCTTGTAAATCTCAGTCAGGCAGACTCAAATGTATAATGGTGATGAACGAAAATAACATAAAAGATAAAGATAGTGATACTT
Source organism: Arachis stenosperma (assembly GCF_014773155.1). NCBI lineage: Eukaryota > Viridiplantae > Streptophyta > Magnoliopsida > Fabales > Fabaceae > Arachis > Arachis stenosperma. Next base: position 29,403,563 of record NC_080377.1, read on the forward strand.
ATGTATATCATTGGTGTAAGAGCTTCAGACAAGCGTATGAAGATGCCTTCCCTTCCGTCTCTCTGCTTTCCTACTGTCTTCATCCAATCCTTCTTACTCCTTTCCATGGCAAGCTCGTGTAGGGTCTCACTGTTGTCAGCAGCTACCTCCCATCCTCTCAGTGAAAGCGATTGCATATGTCCTGTCACGGCATAGCGGAATTCAGCTGTCGGTTCTCGGTCAGGCCGGAATAATATCCATCGATACTTTTGCATCTGTCACCAGACGCCCCGCCTGCTAGGAGTTTGAAGCACGTCACAGTCATTCAATCATTGAATCCTACTCAGAATACCACAGACAAGGTTTAGACCTTCCGGATTCTCTTGAATGCCGCCATCAGGTCCTGCCTATACCACGAAGATTCCGAAGAATCCAAGAGATATTCACTAAGCCTCAGATGCTTGTAGAACAAGAATGGTTGTCAGTCACCTTGTTCATGGGTGAGAATGGTGATGGGCGTCAATCATCACCTTCATCAAGTTGAAGAACAAGTGATATCTTGGACAAAGAACAAGCGGAATTGAATGGAAGAACAATAGTAATTGCATTAATACTCGAGGTACAGCAGAGCTCCGCACCTTAATCTATGGTGTGTAGAAACTCCACCGTTGAAAATACATAAGAACAAGGTCTAGGCATGGCCGAATGGCCAGCCTCCCAATGAGGGTTCAATCATCAAAACATGATCAAAAGATAGATCAAAATACAATAGTAAAAGGTCCTATATATAGAAAACTAGTAGTCTAGGGTGTACATAGATGAGTAAATGACATAAAAATCCACTTCCGGGCCCACTTGGTGTGTGCTTGGGCTGAGCAATGAAGGAATTTCGTGTAGAGACGTTTTCTGGAGTTAAACGCCAGCTTTTAATCCAGTTTGGGCGTTTAACTCCCAATTAGGTACCAGTTCCGGCGTTTAACGCTGGGAATTCTTGGGGTGACTTTGAACGCCGGTTTGGGCCATCAAATCTTGGGCAAAGTATGGACTATCATATATTGCTGGAAAGCCCAGGATGTCTACTTTCCAACGCCATTGAGAACGCGCCAATTGGGCTTCTGTAGCTCCAGAAAATCCACTTCGAGTGCAGGGAGGTCAGAATCCAACAGCATCTGTAGTCCTTTTCAGTCTCTGGATCAGATTTTTGCTCAGATCCCTCAATTTCAGCCAAAAAATACCTGAAATCACAGAAAAACACACAAACTCATAGTAAAGTCCAGAAAAGTGAATTTTAACTAAAAACTAATAAAAATATAATAAAAACTAACTAAAAGATACTAAAAACATACTAAAATCAATGCCAAAAAGCGTACAAATTATCCGCTCATCAGTAGTCCAAGTTATGTCCCGTCAAAGTATGCCCAAAAACCATATTTTCATACAAAACCACAATATGCCATTTTCAAAACAAGCCATTTTCAACTCTTTTCAAAATCAATCAAAACATGCCAATTTCATCCCTTTTCTTTGAAATCAATCAAAATGTATCAAATTCAACATCAAGCCTCCTCAACTCACACATTGACACATTACCACAATTTACCAAAATCACTATCTCATCATTTTACCCCACTTCACCCAAGTGGCTCAAACTCAAACACATTGACATATCATATACTATTCCTCATGCCAATTCTCAACAACACCAATTCCAATAAATCATTATTGTACACAATCAACATCATACTCACCATCAACATGGTTCAACCCACAATTCAACCATAACCAATCATCAAGCATATATCACAACATGCATATTTCTCATACATCATACCACCAAGGCATCAATAATCATCATCACATATATGACCACATCATATATCTCAATCATTCAACAACATCAACAATTCAATGCCTATCTTAGGACCTCTAGCCTAAGTATTTCCTACCACATTACATATTAGATACGGGACACCGAAACCATACCTTAGCCGACTTTCCCAAGCTCCACCGGAGCACTTCCAAACCACTTATCCACAAGTTCTCAAGGCCTCAAGACCTCCAAGAACAGATTTTTCACCACCAAACCCTTTCCAAGCTTTTCAAAGTCACCAATCAAGCTCCAATATCCACACATACACAACCTAAGCAACAACCATCATACCCATACACAACATCTCAAAACCCAAACATCATAGAACAACAAAATTACACTAGGGTTGAGAATCTTACCACACCCAAGGTCCAAGAAGACAAGATTAACCTTCTCCTTCAAGAGAGTTGGGTCCTATAACATCAAAGAACCCAAAATCTCAACATTTTACCCATGAAACTCGAAAATAAGGGCTGGAATTTCGAACAGAAACACGTGGCTTACCTCAAGATTAGTTGTATGGGTTTTGTAGAGCTCTCCGCGGTGAACGCGTGGCCGCAAACGGAGCGGCAATCGGAGCTCTAGATCAAAAGTTATGGTGGTTTGAAGATCAAGTGAGAGATGGAGGTTTGAGAGAGTGTTCTTCCCCCATTTCCTCTCTTTTCAGCGTGTTTGGTGTTGTGTGAGGAGAGAGAGTGCTGAAAACTAGGGTTTTGGTTTAGTTATGTTGGGCCAAGGGCCCACTTTGGGTCCGGTTGGCCCGGTTTGGCCCGTTCGGTCCAATCTTGGTCCGAATTCTATAAAATTGGTACCAAAATTCTCGTCTCAGTCTCCTCTATCACATTTAGCCATAAAAATCACATTTTAGGCTTTCTAGAATAAATTTTCATTTATGGGTTAATTAGCCGTTAATTAACCGGGTTTTACATAACTCACTATCCCAAATAAAGCCTACCTTTTATGCCATCCTTGTTAGCCCTTTGAACCTTTTGATCCCCTTTTATTCTCTTTAGCTACACCACTAGGCTTAAGCAGGAAAACAAAAATTAAATCCCAAGTTGAATCCTTGGTTAGCTTAAGATAGAAAATTGCGAATAGATTAAAGTGTGGGGAACCTATTGGGAACATGGATGATAGAAACAAAGGTAGGAAAAGATGAAAGAAATAAAATAACTTAGAAACTTTGGGAAGCATGCTCATGAAAAATCATAAAATTAATTACCATGTGCATTAATAAAAATAATATTTTTTTCCAAAATAAAAGCAATGCACATGGGATAAAAATAAAAAAAAAAATTTGAAGCATGAGCATGTAACAACAAGTGGGAAAATATGGGAAAATAGGTAAAGAAATTTTGTTTTACTAAATATGTATGTTAGGTGAGATCTTAGTCTAATTAAGGATTCACTTATTAACTCACTTAGCCTTACATATATACCCTTACCTTTACCTTGGCCCCATTACAACCTTAATTAAAAGACCTCATGATTTTTGGTATGTCTATATTTTATAATTGTTGATTGGTTAGATGAAAAACAAAGTTATAGAAAGTAAGGATAAAAAGAAGAATAGAGTGATTAACCCAATAAACACTGAGTGATTAGAGAGTAAACACAAAATCCAGTGAGGGTTCACTAACTCATTAACATATATCTCTGCTTAAATTACTAATTGTCTTGCGAGTTTATAAATGTTTCTTTTCCCATCTCAATTGTAAAAGTGCTTTATCACTATCTAAGGTTGGCTATATATATATATATATATATATATATATATATATATATATATATATATATATATATATATATATATATATGAATCCTTGAGAATGTGAATTGACCTAACTACATGTAAGCTTTATATATGAGTGAAAAAAATTAGAATTGCATCATGCATTTAGTTAGTTGCATTTAGATTAGAATTGCATTGCATGGCATTCAACCACTTCAAAACCTTGATTTTTACCTTGGACATAGCATGAGGACATGCTATTACTTAAGTGTGGGGAGGTTGATAACCCCATATTTTATGATATATTTTATGCTTAATCTGAGTGCTTTATTCAATCCTTCACCCACTTATTCATATTAATTGTATGGTTTTACTTCTCCTTCCTTAGTATGTGATGTATGTGAAAAACATGTTTCCTATGCTTTTAAATTAATTATTTTAATCACCTTTAATTCCATTCGATGCCTTGATTAGTGTGTTGAGTAGTTTCAGATCTTCTAAGGCAGGAATGACTTAAAGGATGGAAAAGAAAACATACAAAAATGGAAGGAAAGTGCAAAATGGAGTTTCTGAAGGAACTGGCATCCACGCGATCGCATGGACGACGCGATCGCGTGCCAGAAGTGAAGAGGCAACGACGCGGCCGCATGACTGACGCAACCGCACGACTTGAGCAAATCGCATACGACGCGGACGCCTGACCGACGCAACTGCGCGACTTGAGCAAATCGCATACGACGCGGACGCATGACCAACGTGACCGCGCGACAAGGAGAACTTCGAATGACGCGACCGCGTGACCCACGTGGACGCGTGACAGAGGCCACGCACTAGAAATTACAGAAAACGCTCATAGCAGATTCTGAAGCCTTTTTGGCCCAAATCCAAGTCCAAAAGTCATAGACCAGAGGTTATGAAGGGGAGGAATGCATCCATGGAGAGACATTCCGAATTTTCTGTTATCTTCGATGATTTAGATCTAGTTTTGAGAGAGGTTCTCCCCTCTCTCTCTTAGGATTAGGATTTATAACTTCTCTTAGTTTTAGGAGTGACTCCTAATCCCAGGTTCTTTATTTTATTGAATTTATGAACTCTTCCATGTTACAGATTACTCTTTTAAATTAATGTTATTTGAGGTATTTCAGTTTAATATTGCTTTCTTTTATTTACATGATTATTACTTCCCATCTAAAAGCATTTTTATTCCAGCAGCTTCAATTTCCTTTCCTTTTGGTTCTAGTTAAATAATTGGTAGCTCTAGAGTTATCAAACTCATTATTGATTGAAAATTAGATTTCTTCATTTCATTAATTCATATTCCAATAACTCTAGCCTTTCCCAAGGAAAGACTAGGACCTGAGGATTCGAATTAATTCATCCATTTGACTTACCTTTATAGTTAGAGGTTAACAAGGTGGAAGAAGAATCCAAATCTCTTCATAATTGATAAGGATAACTAGGATAGGACCTCCAGTCTTTATACCTTGCCAAGAGTTTATTTTGCTATTAATTTATTTTACTTGTTATTTAAATATGCTTGTACCCATTGCCCAAATTCCAAAAACCCCAATTTTACCTTTTTTCATAGCCAATAATAAGAACATACCTCCCTGCAATTCCTTCAGAAGACGACCCGATGTTTAAATACTTGGTTATCAATTTTAAAGGGGTTTGTTAATTGTGACAACCAAAATGTTTGTACGAAGGGATTTCTGTTGGTTTAGAAACTATATCTACAACGCGACTAGTTTTGTAAAATTCTTTACTAGCAAAAATCCCAATGTCAATATGATTTTAAATACTTCTTCAAAATTACTCATTTATATTAAAATAAATCATTACTATAATTAGTATTTATCAAAGATAATATTTTGTAAGAATATTATAATGTGTAATATTACTGAGTAAGCAAGCAAGCAAAGTAATCCTAAAAGCTTTAGAGAACGCAGACTTAATTAAAGAACTTTATAATTCTTTTCTATAAGACACTTAGGGAGAGGCGAGGGAATAATGCGAAAATAATTTATATTATGGAATAATAGGAAAGAAAAGAAGCTGAAGAAAGAAAATAAAAGGAAAGAAAAATATTAAAGAAACCTCTACAATAAAAGAATAGAGAGCAAAGATTAAAAGAATCTAAAGAACCTCTACCACATGAGAGTAGAGAGTAGAAATGAAAGAAACGAAAGAAAGAACGAAACGAAAAGGGGATAAGTTGAAGTATTGTTTGGCCTTGAGAACGAGCTGAGACGATTATTACCTACTGAAAACGAGCAGAGATATGGTGGTGAGTCCACCAAGATTTGCTTTCAGAGATACATCGGCCAATTCAGGGGGATGGTCACACCTGTAAGACAGAGGTTGCTTACAAAGGTTATCAATACATACATTGGCCAGAGAGAGCCTCGCCTGTAAGACCGAGGTTGCTTACAGGGGTTATGTTCGCATACATCGGCTCAAGAGAGTCGCACCTATAAGACAGAGGTTGTTTACAGAGGTTCTGGCAATAGAAACCAAACTCAAACAAAGGTTGCTGAGTTACGTCGGGAGCAGGTCAAAATTGACAGATGAGCTCATTACATGCACTAGGGATAGAGATGCATCATGATTGTTTGAGCATATCTTCTATGAATTCTGTTTTTTTAATTGTGTATTTGTGTTTGTTTTCTCTTTATGTTCTGTAGTTATTGTGTTTGATGCATGATTCAGTTGTTTCTGCTAACTGGGTATAGTATTAAAACAGACTTAACTAACCACCCTGACCCTACTAAGAACTCCCCAGTTCTTACCCCTGCTCTTCCCCTTCAGATGGAAACATGAACTCTAGTTAAGATTATCCCTATATATACGAGGACCCAGCGAAGGACATAAAGGTGATAGAGATCTCATCTTTTGGCTGCAATGATCAATCAGAGACAGTAAGAGTTGGTAGTGAATTTTGGGTGGCGCCTTTAGTTTAGCATGGGAATTTTGGTTTAGTCTCTCACTTTTGGATAGATCCACCAAGAGATTAGGAGCTATAAATACTGGCTAGACTATTTTTGGGCACCAGCTTAAGGATTTCCTATATGGACTAGGGCTTGAAGTGTTAATTATGTATATAGTAGCAAGATATGAAAGGGTTGTACGCTAACTTATGATATATATAGTAGTACCTTTATATGTATGTATGATCTATGATATATGATGCACGAAAACTTGTCTCTCAACAAAGTTTCCTTCGGCAAGTATACCGAATTGTCGTCAAGTAAAAACTCACAATAGAGTGAGGTCGAATCCCACAGGGATTGATTGGTCAAGCAACTTTAGTTGGAAATATGTGCTAGTTGAGCTAAATAGAAATTGAGTTGAGAATTGCAGAAAATTAAATAGCGGAAAAGTAAAATGCAAAAAGTAAATTGCAGAATCTAAAATGGAGATTTGGGAAAATGAGCATGAAGATACATTACAGAAAATAAAGAGAATGGGTAAGATCAGAAATGGGGGATTCATTGGGCTTAGGAGATGTTGCGTTCTCCGGATCAAATTCATTCTCATCTCTTCCTCAATCAATGCATTTATTGATCTCCTTGGCAATCTTAGGTGATTGGATCCCAATTCCTTGGCAACCCAATCTCTCTAAACTTGAACAATTGTCCAATTTCTTGATTTAATTGCTCATGGGAAGAGATGAAGTATGGTCTTTGATTATACCACATGTATTTCCAAATCAAAGTGTTGGGAGGATTACATGTCACTATATCTGTCCAAACCCCAATTTGGTCCAACATGAGAGAGCATTTCTAGCATGATCTCCTCATCCTTTTTCCAAGGCTTAGAGGAGATCCAATTACGGAGAGTTTCTTTTCCAAGACAACTAACCAATTGAATTAAGATCGAAAGCTTTCTAGTAAATCAAGAGAAAAGAAAGAGGAAGAAGAATGAAAACTATAATTGATCCATCAAATTATAACAAAGCTCCCTAACCCAATGAAAGGGGGTTTAGTTGTTCATAGCTCTGGAAATGAAATGGAAAATGGTAGAAATGAGTACATTCTCCAGTAACTAGAAAAGTGCAGAAAAGTAAATATACAAGGTGTAGTTCTCCAAATTGCCAAGCTCCTTTCTAGTTCAAAACTCCTCCTATATATACTACTCTTCTTGATCTTCTAGTTAGTTCTTCAAGTCTTGGATATGGGCCTTTGATCTTGAGTTAAAGCAGTTACAATCTTTAGTGGGCTCAGCTTTACTTGCAGAAAAGTGTGAGTTAGGCATGGACGTTAGTTAGGACGTTAGTAGTGTCAACGTTAAGTGAAAATGTGGGTTCAAGAATGTTAGTGACGATCACCTTTTCCCCTAACGTTCCAACCCACTAATGATCCACGTTAACTTCACCGTTAGTGGCACTAACGTGACCACTAACGTTGCCTTTTGGTTCTTCGCAAACGTTATTGTCGTTTACCTTTTTCAATAACGTTGGCTCTTGGGTCTTCTCCCCACGTTAGAGTTCACGTTAGTGTAACTAACATGACCCTTAACGTGGGCATGCCTAAGCTTCGAGAGTGTTAGTGACACTTACCTTTGTCACTAACGCTCCAAACGCCCCTCCTTCCCACGTTAGAGTTCACGTTAATTGGATTAACGTGACCACTAACGTGGTGGTGATTGCCATCTCCAACGTTAGTGACAAAGGTGAGTGTCACTAACGTTGGCCCATCATGCTTAGTTTCACGTTAATCTTCACGTTAGTGGTCTTAATGTGACCACTAACATGGGCACTCTTTGCTTAGTCCAACTTTAGTGACAAAGGTGAGTATCACTAACATTGGCGATTGCTTCCTCCCCCCATGTTAGAGTTCACGTTAATTGGATTAACGTGGCTCTTAACGTGGCTAAATGTGCCTTTGTGGAACGTTAGTGGCATTCACTTTTACCACTAACGTTGGAGCTCCTCTTTTCCTCCACGTTAGCTACCACGTTAATGTACTTAACATGGCAACTAACGTGGGCTATGATGGCGTCGAAGGCGTTATTAGTGATCACTTTTTCCATTAACGCTACAAGCTTGTCCCCATTCCACGTTAGTGGTCACGTTAATTAGCTTAACGTGACAACTAACGTGGATCCTTCTTGCTTCCTTTGTCCTGAAATCAAGCAATTAAAGTGTATCAAAGCTCTGTTCCAAGTCATGATATTATGCATAATCAATTATATCATTCAATTCCTGCCTAATTCTCATGAAATCATGTAAAGTTCATAATGTTTGCTTGAATCAAGGTGTAAGTGTATTTTCATCCAAAACTTGCTTAATTACTAAGAAAATGCATGAAACTACCCTAAAACAATAAAGAAATGGTCAGTGAAACTGGCCAAGATGCCCTGGCATCACAACACCAAACTTAAAGCTTGCTTGTCCCTAAGCAAGTACTGAAACATAGGAAAAATGACTGAAAGAACATGATAAACAATCCATTGTTATAGAAGTCAAGTTATTGGTTTATGGGGTTTCATGCATAGCAACTTAGGTTCATTCCTTCACTGGTCTTCAGGTCCTTATACTACCCTTGAATACTTGCTTGATTGCATCCTTTGAGACTTCTTATTTATTGATTAACTAAGAGCCATTCATGAATGCAAACCAACCGACCAATCAAGTGCTCATGCATGCAACGTTGGTGACACCAAACTCAGTTTGTGATCATGTGGTGAAAGAAAAAAAAAGAAAAGATTTGATTAAGATTCTAAGGTTGACATAATATGAATTGTGTTCAAACCCTCTTAGTGTTCCTTAAACACCAAACTTGTCATTCACTATATGCTGCATGTAGAGGTTCCTATATGTGCTTGTCAAAGTTGGTTTAGAATTCATGAACCTTGCTTTATTAACTACTATCAAAGATTAAAAGGAAAGGATATAGAACATGGGTTGCCTCCCATGAAGCGCTTCTTCAACGTCATTAGCTTGACGTTTGGCCTTTGTCAGGGTGGTTGGTAGTGCTTCAAATCTTCTCCTCTTGCAGTAAAACTATCTCCATTGGCTTTGTTAAGAAGCTCCACATGTTCTAAGGATAGAATTTTGCTGATGGTGTACACTTGAGGCAGATGAGATGGGATGATGGGGAGATGAGGTGGGATAGGTGGAATATAAACAGAGACCACTTCATCTCCTGGAGAGAAATCCTCTGTAGGGATCTTCTTGTTCCTCCATCCCCTTGGGGCCTTTTTCCTTGTTTCCCTCGATGTTACTTTGCTCCTTGTGGTTCCTTCTTTTAGGATGGTTTTGTTGCTTGTATCATGTGACTCAGGTGGGTCTAGCTCCTCTTGGGTTACACTTGGCTGTTGTTCCTTCTGACCACATTGCTTGTTAACCATAGGGATTCTCAGGTGTGGTGCTTGTTCTCTTGTGCTTGTCTCTTCCATCAGTTCCTTATTGTGCTCTTCCCTTGACTCTTTGTTATCATGATCTGCTTCTTGTGATGGTTTGAAGACATTGAACCTCAATATTAGTTCTCCTCGCTCCACATCTATAAGTGCCCTGGCTGTGGCTAAGAATGGTCTCCCAAGGATGATGGGATGGATGTGATTCTCTTCCATCTCCAAGATAACAAAGTCTGTGGGAAGGAAGTAGTTCCCAACCTTCACTAACACATTTTCAACCACTCTTATTGCCTGTTTTTGAGTTTTGTCGGCCAGTTTGATGATTACGTCTGTGGGTGTTATCTCATTGATTTGGAGCTTTTTCATGAGTGATAGAGGCATTAAGTTGATGCTTGCTCCCAGGTCACAGAGTCCCTTATCAATCATTGCTTCTCCTATAGCACAGGGGATGTAAAAACTCTCTGGGTCCTTCTTCTTTGTAGGTGGCTCTGTTTGAATGAGTGCACTGCACTCCTTATTCATCACTATTGTTTGCCCACCCTTCAATGAACTCTTTTTGGTTAGCAGCTCCTTTATGTATTTGATGTATGAGGGCATCTTCTGCAGAGCCTTAATGAACGGTATGTTCACATGAAGGGATGCAAACATGTCGAGGAACCTTGAATATATTCTCCTTGCTACACCACCCTTAAGCCTTTGGGGAAAAGGTGCATATGGGTTTAGAGTCTCCTCTTTCTTTAGCTCCTATTAATTTCTCTCTTCATACTTTTTCTTTGGATTGAATTGGAAGTGTTCTGTTTGTGTGTTTGCTTCTTCCACGCTCCTCTCATCACTTAGAGTGATCATCTTACATTCCTCCCATCTTACTTTCTTTGCTTCTCCTCTTGGGTTCTTCTTTGTGTCACTTGGAAAACTATCGGTAGGTTTGGGAAACTGTTGATATAGATACCCCACATGGGACTCCAGCCTTTTGATGGTGTCACCCTGGTTTTTTATATTGGCTCGCACTTTATCCTTGAACACTCTGTTGTCTTCGACCTCCTTACATATGTCTTCAAGTAAAGTCTCAATTCTGGAGAGTCTATCTTCGGTTGGTGACGGTGGATTGAGGTTAGAAGGTTGAGAGTGGTCACGTTGGTTTTGATATAGAGGTTGAGAAGGGTGATTAGGTGGGTGTTGATATGATCTCTTTGAGGGGTGTTGGTGAGTTGCATTGCTGTTGGGATTATGGTTGTGGTGTCTCTGGTCTTGGCCTTGGTCTTGTTGGTTTCTCCACCCAAAATTAGGGTGGTTTCTCCAACCAGAATTGTAAGTTTTGGAGTATGGATCATGGGTCTGGGTGAGTTCCCAACATAATTGACTTGTTCATAGTCACCTTCTTCTCCTGTATTCACTCTTTCTTGAGCTGGTGCTGAAGTGATGACTGCTGCAACTTGGTTCTCTTCCACCTTCTTGGTAAGATCAGCTAACTGCTTGGTGATCATCTTATTTTGAGCCAGCAGTGCATCCATATGGTTAAGCTCCATCACTCCTCGAGTGTTGCTCCTTTCAGAAGCATAGAAGTAGTCATTCTCAGCTACAGTCTCAATGACATCTATGGCCTCTTCAATGATCTTTTTCTTGTTTAGAGAGCCCCATGATGAATGGTCCACGACCTTCTTTGACTCGTAGGAATGACCTTCATAGAAGATGTGTAGTTGAACCCATTCGTTGAACATGTCTAGTGGGCACCTTCTTGTTAAGTCTTTAAACCTCTCCTAAGCCTCATAGAGAGTTTCACCATCTTGTTGCCTGAAGGTTTGTACCTCAGCTCTCAGCCTGTTTATTCTATGAGGGGGGTAGAATCTTGCCAAAAATTTGTTCACCACATCTTCCCAATTTGTCAAACTCTCATTCGGGAAAGATTTCAGCCATTTAGATGCTTTGTCCCTGAGTGAAAAAGGGAACAAAAGCAGTTTATAGACATCCAGATGAAAACCATTAGACTTCACAGTGTCACATATTCTTAGGAAGGTAGTTAGATGTTGATTGGGGTCTTCTTGGGCACTTCCTCCGAATGAACAATTATTCTGAACAAGGGTGATGAGCTGGGGTTTTAATTCAAAGTTATTGGCATGTATGGTTGGATTTTGGATACTACTTCCACAATTTCCTGGGTTTGGATTGATGTAAGAGTCTAGAACTCTTCTCTCTTGCCCAGCATGATTCACAGGGCCCTCTCTGGCATGGTTGTGAGCTTCTCCTTCATGGTTATTTTCCATGTTCTCCTCCATGTTTGTTTCAAAGTATTCTTCCTCTTCCTCAGCACCAACAACTCTTTTCCCTCTTGCTTTCCTCCTTAATCTAAGGAAGGTCCTCTTAGGTTCTGAATCAAAGGAAGTTGAAGCTCCGCTTCTTCTCCCTGTCATATAACTAACAGAGCACACAGCAAAAAGTAAAATGAAGAGATTATTCTTGTTAGAGTGGCTGTTAGTATGAGTGGTGCAAATTATCAAATAGTTAGTGGGTTAGTGAGCATAATTGTAAATAATAACAAAGAAAAAGAAAATAAAGAGGGGAGAGGGGATGAGGAAAAAAATAACTGAAACTAAAGGTAATTGACTAGGTAAAATAAACAATCAAAAGAAAATGCTCAATCTAGTGAACTTCCAACTTAATCATTGTCGATACAAAATCAATCCCCGGCAACGGCGCCATAAATTTGATGCACGAAAACTTGCCTCTCAACAAAGTTTTCTTTGGCAAGTATACCGAATTATCGTCAAGTAAAAACTCACAATAGAGTGAGGTCGAATCCCACAGGGATTGATTGGTTAAGCAACTTTAGTTTGAAAGATGTGCTAGTTGAGCTAAACAGAAATTGAGTTGAGAATTGCAGAAAATTAAATAGCGAGAAAGTAAAGTGCATAAAGTAAATTGCAGAATCTTAAATGGGGATTTGAAGAAATGAGCATGAAGATAAATGGCAGAAAGTAAAGAGAATGGGTAAGATCAGAAATGGGAGATTCATTGGGCTTAGGAGATGTTGCATTCTCCAGATCAAATTCATTTTCATCTCTTCCTCAATCAATGCATTCATTGATTTCCTTGGTAATCTTAGGTAATTGGATCCCAATTCCTTGGCAACCCAATCTCTCTAAGCTTGAAAAATTGCCCAATTCCTTGATTTAATTGCTCATGGGAAGAGATGAAGTATGGTCACTGATTATACTACATGTATTTCCAAATCAAAGTGTTGGGAGGATTACATGTCACTATATCCGTCCAAACCCCAATTCGGTCCAACATGAGAGAGCATTTCTAGCATGATCTCCTCATCCCTTTTCCAAGGCTCAGAGGAGATCCAATTATGGAGAGTTTTTTTTCCAAGACAACTAACAAATCGAATTAAGATCGAAAGCTTTCTAGTAAATCAAGAGAAACAAAAGCGGAAGAAGAATGAAAACTATAATTGATCCATCAAATTACAACAGAGCTCCCTAACCCAATGAAAGGGGGTTTAGTTGTTCATAGCTCTGGAAATGGAAATGGAAAATGGTAGAAAAGAGTACATTCTCCAGTAACTAGAAAAGTACAGAAAAGTAAATATACAAGGTGTAGTTCTCCAAATTGCCAAGCTTCTTTCTAGTTCAAAACTCCTCCTATATATACTACTCTTCTTGATCTTCTAGTTAGTTCTTCAAATCTTGGATATGGGCCTTTGATCTTGAGTTGAAGCAGTTACAATCTTTAGTGGGCTCAGCTTTGCTTGCAGAAAAGTGTGAGTTAGGCATGGACGTTAGTTAGGATGTTAGTAGTGTTAACATTAAATGAAAATGTGGGTTCGAGAATGTTAGTGACGATCACCTTTTCCAGTAACGTTCCAACCCACTAATGATCCACGTTAACTTCAACGTTAGTGGCACTAACGTGACCACTAACGTTGCCTCTTGGTCCTTCGTAAACATTATTTGCGTTCACATTTTTCAATAACGTTGGCTCTTGGCTCTTCTCCCCACGTTAGAGTTCACGTTAGTGTAACTAACGTGACCCTTAACATGGGCATGCCTAAGCTTTGAGAGCGTTAGTGACACTTACCTTTGTCACTAACGCTCCAAACACCCCTCCTTCCCCCATTAGAGTTCATGTTAATTGGATTAACGTGACCACTAACGTGGTGGTGATTGCCATCTCCAACGTTAGTGACAAAGGTGAGTGTCGCTAATGTTGGCCCATCATGCTTAGCTCCACGTTAATCTTCACGTTAGTGGTCTTAACGTGACCACTAACGTGGGCACTCTTGGCTTAGTCCAACGTTAGTGACAAAGGTGAGTGTCACTAACGTTGGCAATTGCTTCCTCCTCACACGTTAGAGTTCACGTTAATTGGATAACGTGGCTCTTAACGTGGCTAAATGTGCCTTTGTGGAACGTTAGTGGCATTCACTTTTACCACTAACGTTGGAGCTCCTCTTTTCCTTCACTTTTACCACTAAATGTACTTAACGTGGCAACTCACGTGGGCTCTGATGGCGTCAAAGGCGTTATTGGCGATCACTTTTTACATTAACGCTACAAGCTTGTCCCAATTCCACGTTAGTAGTCACGTTAATTAGCTTAACGTGACAACTAACATGGCTCCTTCTTGCTTCCTTTGTTTTGAAATCAAGCAATTAAAGTGCATCAAAGCTCTGTTCCAAGTCATGAGATTATGCATCATCAATTATATCATTCAATTCCCGCCTAATTCTCATGAAATCATGTAAAATTTACAATGTTTGCTTGAATTAAGGTGTAAGTGTATTTTCATCCAAAACTTGCTTAATTACTAAGAAAATGCCTAAAACTACCCTAAAACAGTAAAGAAAAAGTCAGTGAAACTGGCCAAGATGTCCTGGCATCAATATATGTTATGTTTATATATAATGTTGGCCTTGTGTATGTTTTATTTGATTTCTTATTATGACTTGTGTATGTTTAATTAGCTGCCATCGCAAATCTTTTTATAAAGTAAAAGTTTTTCCAAAAATTCGATAGTGCGCTAATTCAATTACAGGCTTAATAGTAAATAGTTATAGTTTTGGGTAAGCAAGTTGGTGACACTCGGTTTCCAGTATGATCATGACGTACTAGGAATTGGGTCGTTACAATTTGGTATCAGAGCAATTTGTCCCTATTAAAGCCTAGGGATATGGACTGAATCATGCTTCATTGCATTCTCTGAGTTGTGTTTCATGCATATAGGATATCCTTGTGATATGGATTGCATGACTGTCGTTGTGTTTCCATTTTAGAGACTATTCATAGCTTTGCCTAAAATATTAAGATTGATCACCTTAATATTGCATGTTGAGTGTGAACAGGATCATGATGGCTGCATAGGGACGAGGACGTGGTAGGCGTGGTGCGAACCCTATAGAGGAACCGACGAGTGGTGCGAATGCTTTTGTAGCTGCGACGAACACCATGGCTGATGCTATGCATGGAACGACAACTACTACAACGCGAGCAATTGACCGGTTAGGAGAGAGGAATGGAGATCATAATAGAGGACGTAATAATGAACGCAATGGAGGCCGCGATGATAATGAAGGCACTGGAAGCCGCAATAACCCTATGACACTAGCAACCTTTTCTAAAAGTGAATCCGCTTTAGTTTAATGGGACACTTGTTGCAACTGAAGCTGACATTGGTTCCATGGTATCGAGAAGTCATTGCAATCGTAACATGTAACAGAAGGACAATACGTGGAATTTGCAACCTATATGCTGGAGGGAGAAGCTGAACACTGGTGGCATGAAGTGCAACGCTTGTTGAGACAGGAGGTAGAAGAGATTGTCTGGGATGCTTTTAAGGAGGAATTTTACTAAAAGTATTTTCCTAGATCCGTTCATGATGCTAAAGAAATAGAATTGATGTAGTTGAAACAGGGAAATATGCCAGTAATAGAATATACTCAGAAATTTGAGAATTTATGTCGATTCTCTAAGATCTGTCATGGAAATCCATATGATTTTGAAGAATGGAAGTGTTTGAAGTTTGAAGGAGGACTTCATGGTGAGCTGATGCACTTGTTAGTACCACCGGAAATATAAAATTTTGTGGAGTTCGCCAATAAGAGTCAGCTAATGGAAGACTGTGAGAAAAAGATGGCAGCAACGAGAATGAATCATCAGGATTTACCTCTGAGAAGTTTTAACAGTTCTAGTTGGTATGGGCTTGGCGGAGGGTGAATTTTAAGGCACCTGGAGTACCCCTGCTTAAGGATAAGCAAGTTAAGAATAATGTTGCACGCTCTACTGTTAAAAATAACGATAAACCAAGGCAGAATACTGGAAAGCAACCTCTACAAATCCAAACGGATACGGTGTGTAGTCAGTGTGGGAAAGACCATGATAACCGACCTTGTCGGTTTGGGTCGAATATCTGCTACAACTGCTGTGAACCGGGGCATATAGTGAGAAATTGCCCGAAGAAGTTTATTCAAGAGCCAACTAGACCACAACATCCAAGAAGAGTATTTCCATATGATTTCGAAGATGCTCGTACTCAGACTCCCTGACCCAAGGTCAGCATTGTGCCAAGACTCGCTTCTTAACTGCACTTTATGACTCTGGGGCATTGTATTCTTTTATTTCTTTAACTGTTATACGTGAGTTGGGATGAGATGAGGAAACAGAACACACCTGAGAACTAGAAGATAAGATAAGGACCGATTATTCGCACCTATTTACAGGTAAAAGAAAATTTTAAAGGCAAAATTTTCTTTTAGAGGGGTAGAATATAACAACTCTAATTTTTGTACTAACACGACTTTTTCTTAGAATAATATTTTAAAGCGATTAGTTTTATTTTGACGAGTCGACTTCGAACCCCGAAATAAAATAAATGGTAATCTAATTTTATTATTATGTTATTTATTTATTTTTCTTTTTCTAATTATAACGGAGGCTAGATAATAATATTAATATTATTATCAAGTCCGATTTTTGCCGATATAAGCAATTATCGATATTTTTTATGAGTTTAGAATTGCTAATGTTTCATCAAATATCTTTTAATTCTTAAGTTACTAATAATGTCATTTAAATTAATAACTCATATATATTTAACTTTATATATTATTATTAATATTATGGTATATTATTCAACCTTATATATTATTATTATTATTATTATTATTATTATTATTATTATTATTATTATTATTATTATTTAACGTTATATGTTATTTATTTAACTCATCTTATGTCTTTTAATTGACATCATGACTTAACAATGTTTAACTTATTCCCTCTCTTGACCGAGCATTAAGAGAATAGAAGAAAGAAATATATAAACAGGGATCCATTTACTTTGATTCATAATTTATCCACCAAGATTTTTATTGCATGGCTTATGGCTTATATACATAAGTACATAAATATATATATATATATATATAACATAACACATGTCTCCTTCTTTTATTAACCAAAAACACTTAATCATCAGTTACCATTTAATGCCTTTATCCTCTGATTAATGCCATTTAATGTGACCGAATGAATTAAGAAAAAGAAAAGGGAAAAGAAAGAAAACATGACACATAAACCCTGCTTTTGACACATAATCCTTGCTTAATTTTGCTATCACCCTTTAATCTTTGTTCAACTCATAACCGAATTGAACTTTCAAAAAAAGGAGAGAGAAATCGAGAGTAACCCTTGAGAGAACCGTGGCCTCTCACGAGTTTTGAGATCCGTAATTCTAATAAAAAATATAATCCGATAAAAGTATTTGTATCTTTTTTCTTTATACGTTAGCGTTATTT
The DNA here is from genome assembly GCF_014773155.1 of Arachis stenosperma. Taxonomy (NCBI): domain Eukaryota; kingdom Viridiplantae; phylum Streptophyta; class Magnoliopsida; order Fabales; family Fabaceae; genus Arachis; species Arachis stenosperma. Next base: position 29,421,293 of record NC_080377.1, read on the forward strand.
TTGTTTGATAGAAATTGATGGTGACGTAACTTCTCTTTTTCTCGAATTTGATCAATTAGAATTATAGGAGACACAGACGATTTTTGACTTTTTTTTCTTCAGTAGCTCGATTAAAAAGTTTCTTCGAAATTTTCGTTGATTTTAAATTCGCACGGAAATAGGGTTTGATAACTTTATAATAATTAAATGTGAATTTGATAAGTGAATGTTGATTTAATTGATTATTGTTTGAGTTTGAATGAGTTTATGTTGAATTATTGTTATTGCTTGTGATTTGTTGGTTTTGCTATGAGAAACAGCTCAACTGTGGTTGTTTTAATGGTTTTGGCACTGTTGTGATGTGGTATTTTGAGGAGATTGAAGAGATTTGGTGGTTGAAAGATTAAATTAAAAATTGAGAAAAATTGGTAATTAAGAGACTTGAAAACGGATTAAAATACAAGTAATATTTTGAAAGAGAAGAGCTAAGGGTTTCGGTTTTGGTATAAAAGAAAGGTTAGTAATTATATTTTATTTGTATATAAAAATTGAGGTATAATTTGCAATTATATAAGTTTTCTGGTATTTTGGGTAATAAGTAAAGTTTAGGGATAAAATGAATATTTTATAAAAGTTCAAGTTATATTTATAAAAGTTTAAAAATAAGATTTTATAAACTAAATTTTAAAAGAAAATTATAAATATTATTTTAAATACTTCTTTAAAATTAATCATTTATATTAAAATAAATCATTACTATAATTAATATTTATCAAAGATATTATTTTGTAAGAATATTATAATGTGTAACATTATTGAGTAAGCAAGCAAGTAAAGTAATCCTAAAAGTTTAAGAGAACGCAGACTTAATTAAACAAATTTATAATTCTTTTCCATAAGACACTTAGGGAGATGTGAGGGAATAATGTGAAAATAATTTATATTATGAAAAAATAGAAAAGAAAGACGAAGAAGAAAGAAAAGAAAAGGAAAGAAAAATATTAAAGAAACCTCTGCTACAGAAGAATAGAGAGTAAAGATTAAAAGAATCTAAAGAACCTCTGCCACAAGAGAGCAGAGAGTAGGAATAAAAGAAATGAAAGAAAGAACGAAACAAAAAGGGGATAAGTAGAAGTATTATTGGGCCTTGAGAACGAGTTGAGATGATTATGTACCTGCTGAAAACGAGCAGAGATATGGTGGTGAGTTCACCGAAATTTGCTTCCAGAGATACATCGGCCAATCCAAGGGATGGTCGCCCCTGTAAGACAGAGGTTGCTTATAGAGATTATCGATACATACATTGGCCAGAGAGAGCCTCACCTATAAGACCGAGGTTGCTTACAAAGTTTATGTTTGCATACATCAGCTCAAGAGAGTCGCACATGTAAGACAGAGGTTGCTTAGAGAGGTTATGGCATTGGAAACCAAAATCAGACAAAGGTTTCTGAGTTACGTTGGGAGTGGGTCAAAACCGACAGATGAGCTCATTACATGCACTAGGGATAGACATGCATCATGATTGTTTGAGCATATCTTCTATGAATTCTATTTTCTGTGATTGTGTATGTGTTGTGTTTGTTTTCTCGTTATGTTCTATAGTTATTTTGTTTGATGCGTGATTCGGCTGTTATTGTTGACTGGGTATAGTATTAAAATGGACTTAACTAACCACCCCGACCCTACTAAGAACTTCGCAGTTCTTACCCCTGCTCTTCCCCTTCAGATGGAAATAGGAAATCTAGTTAATATTAGCCCTATATATACGAGGACCCAGAGAAGGATATGAAGGTGATAGAAATCTCGTCTTATGATCGATCAGAGATAGTAAGAGTTGGTAGCAAATTTTGGGTGGCGCCTTCAGTTTAGCGTGGGAATTTTGGTTTAGTCTCTCACTTTTGGATAGATCCACCGAGAGATTAGGAGCTGTAAATACTGGCTAGCCTAGTTTCGGACGCCAGCTTAGGGGCTTTCCAAATGGACTAGGATTCGAAGTGTTAATTATGTATATAGTAACAATATATAAAGGGTTGTACACTAACTTATTATATATATGGTAGTACCTTTATATATGTATGTATGATCTATGATATATGTTATGTTTATACGTCATTTATTCCACACACTTTATACTTTTTAGATTTATTCTTACTTAAATATTGAAATGTCTTTACAGATATCATTTTTTATTGTTCTAACTAGATAATCCGACAACCGCCTCGACTCGCAAGTCCTCGATAAATCTCATAATCCGTCACATAAACGTTTTGTACACTAATAAAATGAGTCTTAGTTATTGTAAAGAGTTTTTTCTTGAGAAAACGAAAGCGTACGTTAAATTAAAGAGATCCATAAAAAAAAATTAAGGAAATCTTATTTTTCTCAAGTTAAATGGGTCAATGTGAACGGGAATATTCTTCTTTTCTTTTTTTATTTTGGTCTATTCAAGGGAATTTATCCCTTGTTCACCTACCTTTAATTTCTTTGCTCTTTTAAGTAGGGTTGGCCATAGAACTTGGCCCACTTTTATCTATAAATAATAAAAAATTAAATTTTAATTTACTTTTTTGGATACTCATTTTATTTTTTTTGTTTTTATAATATTATTAATTATTTTATTAATTACTTTATATATATTTTATATATTATATATATATTAAAAAAATATTATTTAAATTAAATTCTGTTTTATTTTCTATAAAATCTTATTCCATTAAAAATCATCTCACATCAAGACAAATAATTATTCACCCCAAATGATTAAATGAATATTAAGAACGAAATGAATCTCGCAGATAGTATTACCATCCACTTTTGAGTTAATAATTCAAATGTTTTCAATGTCTGAATTTTATATATACATTCACGTGGCCTCATAGATTCTTTTGATTATTGGGACTTTTATCTCATCACAATATTAATTACTTAAAATTCAGTTTGATAATTGCACAATCACCGATCACTACTACTCACTATAATAATACATTTCTTTTTCTTCCGTTGAAAGATCAGATAACAGCCGCCATCATGGGAAAGAATATAATAGGGAAAATAAACTTCGGATGATAACTAGATATTTATTATGAAGATTATAGTATTTATACAAGTAAAGGATTTTTGCATGTGTATTTTAGTGAAGAGTGTTAGGAGGTCAGCAATTTTATGTTTTATAATTATTAATTAATCATCAATCATATTTTTAATAGTGTAAAATTATATTAATTGACTATTCAATGGTGAGAGATCACTCATTTTTTTTTAATAATTAAATGTTGACCACAAAATACAAAAATTACTGATCCCTTAAACTTTCTCGTATCTTAGCTTGTGGTTATCGCTGCACCGATATGTTTACAATGGCAAGCATCTATCAATTTCCACTATGTCGTGGAAGGACTTTTATTCAAATGGTTTTTTCTTCCTATATGAAAATAAGTTTTTAGAGAACACAGTGATGTTATTTTTAACCAATCCATATTAAAAAATAATGCACATGTATTTTTTGTAAAACACGGTTAATTAACGGCTAATTAATCCATAAATGAGAATTTATTCTAGAAAGCCTAAAATGTGATTTTTGTGGCTAAATGTGATAGAGGAGACTGAGACGAGAATTTCAGTACCAATTTTATAGAATTCGGACCAAGATTGGACCGAACGGGCCAAACCGGGCCAACCGGACCCAAAGTGGGCCCTTGACCCAACATAACTAAACCAAAAACCTAGTTTTCAGCACTCTCTCTCCTCACAACACTCATATTCACGCTGAAATTAGAGAGAAAGGGGGGAAGAACATTCTCTCAAGTTCTCTCCCTTGGTTGATCTTCAAACCACCATAACTTTTGATCTAGAGCTCCGATTGCCGCACCGTTTGCGGCCACGCGTTCACCGCAGAGAGCTCTACAAAACCCATACAATCAAACTTGAGGTAAGCCACGTTTTGCTCTTCGAAATTCCAGCCTTGTTTTCGAGTTTTATGAGCAAAAATATTGAGATTTTGGGCTCTTTGATGTTATAGGACCCAACTCTCTTGAAGGAGAAGGTTAATCTTGTCTCCTTGGACCTTGGGTGTGGTAAGATTATCAACTCTAGTGTAATTTTGTTGTTCTATGATGTTTGGGTTTTGAGATGTTGTGTATGGGTATGATGATTGTGGCTTAGGTTGTGTATGTGTGAATATTAGAGCTTGATTGGTGATTTTGGAAAGCTTAAGAAGGGATTTGGTGGTGAAAAATCTGTTCTTGGAGGTTTTGAGGCCTTGAGAGCTTGTGGATAAGTGATTTGGAAGTGCTCCGGTTGAGCTTGGGAAATCGGCTAAGGTATGGTTTCGGTTTCCCGTATCTAATATGTAATGTGGTAGGAAATACTTAGGCTAGAGGCCCTAAGATAGGCATTGAATGGTTGATGTTGTTGAATGATTGAGATATATGATGTGGTCATATATGTGATGATGATTAATGATGCCTTGATGGTATGATGTATGAGAAATATGCATGTTGTGATATATGCTTGATGAATGATTATGGTTGAATTGTGGGTTGAACCATGTTGATGGTGAGTATGATATTGATTGTGTACAATGATGATTTATTGGAATTGGTGTTGTTGAGAATTGGCATGAGGAAGAGTATATATGATATGTCAATATGTTTGAGTTTGAACCACTTGGGTGAAGTGGGTTAAAATGATGGGATAGTGATTTTGTATATTGTGGTAAAGTGTCAATGTGTGAGTTGAGGAGGCTTGATGTTGAAATTGATATGTTTTGATTGATTTCAAAGAAAAGGGATGAAATTGGCATGTTTTGATTGGTTTTGAAAAGAGTTAAAAATGGCATGTTTGAAAATGGCATTTTGTGGTTTTTATGAAAAATATGGTTTTTGGGCATACTTTGACGGGACATAACTTGGACTACGGATCTCTGTTTTGTGCCAAATCTGTTTAGAAATGAAATTGGATCCGGGAAGTCCATGCCGTTCGAAGAACGGGTGAAAAATGATTTAAAATGAGGAAGTTATGTCCGTTGGAAGATTGGGGTTTAAATCTGTGAATTCTGCAGCTTTTAACTTAGAAAATTTTTAGTAGAATAACCCCTTGCACGTAGGCGCACTTGGCGCGTATGCGCCGATCTTCCAGGAAGCGCCATCCACGCGTGCGCGTGATGTGCGCGGGCGTGCCGATTGTGCTGCACCCAATGCTCAGCCATTTTTCAGAGAGTTATGCCAGAACTGTGCCGGCGTTGTGCCTGGGGCACGAGCACACCCACGTGTACGCGTGGTTGACGGGTACGCATCGATTGGCAAATCTTTAATCCACACGTTAGCGTGCATGACGCTTGCGCGTCGATGAGTTTTTGAGGCCATCCACGCGTGCGCGTGGAGTGCGCGTACGCGTGGCCCTGTTTTCATCCTAAAGTTGATTCTTGAGTTTTAAAAGCCAAATTTCATACTTCTAAGCCTCCGATCTCACCACTTATATCTTCAATCATGATGATATGTCTAGCTATGAGAAGAAAGGCTAGTGAATGTGGTAACTTGCGAGTGAAGCAAGGGAAAAATGAATGATCATTGAGGATCAAGCATGATTATGTGAGATGCGGAGGATGGTGGTGGAAGTGCTTGTTATGCCATGGGCCGAAAGGCCGTATTTGTTAATGAGATGGCTGGTTATGGATTTAACCGTGATGCCAATGGGCTGGATATGGATTTAACCGTGATGCCAATGGGCTGGTTATGGATTTAACCGTGAGCCGGAAGGCTAGATTATTGCCGTGTTACGGCGGAGCCATGATTATGGCCATGTACAAATGCATATATGCTGTTGAATGAATTGTGAATGTTGCACTTCCACTGTTGGAGATGAGAGTTTCCCTGGGAGGAAGCAGTGGCTAGCCACCACGTGCTCCAGGTTGAGACTCAAAGCTCTTTTGACCCTATGTCATAAGTGTGGCCAGGCACTGTGAAAGACCCGGATGAGCTCGCCCCCGTAAATATTCACCAGTGAAAGTGATGGATATAGATCATGATTATGATCAAGTTTATAACGAGTATAACTCGAGTTGGGGATGCGTGACAGAGGGACAGTCCAATGGTTAGCTACCAGGACTTGTCGGGTTGGCTCTATAACCGACAGATGATATCATCAGCCACTAGGAACAGGCATTCATCATATGCATACTATATGAATTGTTTGAGATTGCCTATTTGACTGCATATTACTTGCTAATTGTCTAAATGTCTTACTTGTTCCTAATTGTATATTTCTTGTCTGATATAACTGTGTTTGCTACATTATACTCCTGCTGGTGGTTGGGAGGTTTGAAGGAATTGGAAAGGGAAGTATTAGTTAGACTGAAGTATCTTTAGTCAGATGCCCTTTATGGTTTAGCTTGTTTATAAGCTTTGATATTATCTGGAGGAAGTTCTAGGATTTGCCTTCGGCTTTCCTCCATTATTATGTATTATATATGTGGAAGCTGTTACCATGCTGGGGACCTCTGGTTCTCACCCATGCGGATTTTGTGGTTTTCAGATGTAGGACGTGAGGTTTCCCGCTGAAGCATGCTGGAGACTTCTAGATTTGCGAAGATCCTTTGTTCTCGGGACTATGTTTTGGTTTATATATTTTGCTTAGATACTTTTATCTCCACTAAATAATACAAACTGTGATGATTCCTCTTATGGGAGATTTTGGAGAATAGGTTTTTGTATTTGTGTCCCTTTGGGTTTCCTTTGGGGTTTTCCTTATTTTATCATATGTGTATATTGCTATGCTCGGACCGGTTATCTTCGCAGCCGGATCTTGAGTCTTGATATTCCTGTTTTTGACACCCCTTTGTATATATATAATCTCGCGTTGGTTATCCTTGTTCGTTACGTTATCGAGCGGAGTGTTGCGCTTTCGAGTTGCGATTTTTTGTTTACCCCTTTTTCTACAAAGGCTCCTAGTTATAATCAATCATTCATACTACTATACGTACTAAATTTTTATTTTAGAGGTCATAATACCTTGCCATCTCTGAATTATGACTTAAGCATAAGACTCTGTATGGTAGGGTGTTACATTATGGTATCAGAGCAGTTCGTTCCTGTAGAGCCTAAGGGATGGACTGATTATGCTTCTGTGCATTTTCTGTGTGTATGTTATGTGCTCTTAGTATATCTGCTTGATATATTTGGCATAAACATTCATGAGCATGCATTTGGGACTTTGAAGCACTAGACTTCCGATATTGAGACTGATCAACTTAATATCGATTGTTTGGTGTGTATAGGAACCAGATGGCGCCTCGTGGACGCGGTAGAGGTAGTGTGAGAGGTCGTACGAATGCTCGTGCGCCAGAGAATAACTCGAATAACCCGGTAGACCTTATAGCGGCATTGGGGAACATGGCTGTGGCTATGTGGGCCACTGCAGAGGCTCTTGGACAACAGATGAGCAACCATGGCAACGACGGAAATGGAGCTCAGGGACCAATAGAGATCAGAACTTCCGTTGTGTTGGTGAACAAGTGTGGGGTTGCTGAAGAGTATGAAGGCAGCTGCTGAGAGAGGGAGTCACAAGGGATCATTCCCACGGAACTGAGAGAAGAGCTTTGCACCTAGAGGTCCGCCTTTCAAGCGGGGAGGCTCTTTTAGGAGGCCCAACAACAACAACTCCCAAGGAAAAAGGTTTGGGAAGCAGCCACAAAATGAGCAAGTTTGCGCTAGGTGTGGAAGACACCATCCGACAGTCCCGCGCATGGCCGGATGGGGTTTGTGCTACTTCTGTGGTAAGGCGGGACATAGGGTCCCAAACTGCCCGGAGAAGAAAAAACAAGGTGTAGGGAAAGCACAGCAAACTGGTCGGGTGTTCACCACTTCAGCTATAGGAGCTGAGGGATCTGAGACACTCATTAGAGGTAACTGTGAAATGGCTGGTCAAACTTTAAATGCTTTATTTGATTCGGAAGCATCACATTCATTCATTGCATTTGAGAAAGCCCATGAGTTAGGACAGAAGATTGTAACTTTAGGTTATGATCTAAGAGTGTATAATGCTACCCATGAAGCCATGGTAACTAGGCTAGGATGCCCGGAAGTTTCCTTTAGGTTCAAGCAGCGTGATTTTGTTCATAATTTGGTCTGCTTGCCGATGATCGGTCTTGATCTTATCTTGGGATTGGACTGGTTATCTAAGAACCATGTTCTGCCAGATTGTTCTACAAAGTCGGTGTACTTTATGCCGGAAGATACAGAAGGGCCGGTCGTGGTAAATAATTATTACTTGAATTCGATGATGGTGAACTGTTCTGGAATCGAATATCAGGGTATCCTGTTGTTAACTGCGGGCGTTTCGGGAGATGATCAAAGGTTGGAACAGATTCTGGTTGTGTGTGAGTTTCTGGAAGTGTTTCCCGATGATATTGATGAGTTTCCACCTAACCGAGAAGTTGAGTTTGCTATTGAATTGGTGCCCGGGGCGGGACCAATCTCAAGTGCTCCTTATAGGATGTCACCGTTAGAGATGAACGAGCTAAAGTCTCAGTTAGAGGATTTGTTGGGAAAGAATTTTATACGACCAAGTGTCTCTCCGTGGGGTGCTCCAGTGTTACTGGTAAAGAAGAAGGATGGGAGTATGCGGCTCTGTGTGGATTACAGGCAGCTGAACAAGGTTACAATAAAGAATAAGTACCCATTGCCGAGAATTGATGATCTCATGGATCAGTTACAAGGAGCTGGAGTTTTCTCCAAGATCGATTGCGATCCGGTTATCACCAGATAAGGGTGAAGGGTGATGATATCCCTAAGACCGCTTTTAGGACTCGTTATGGTCATTACGAGTACACTGTAATGTCTTTCGGGTTGACGAACACTCCTGCAGTGTTTATGGACTACATGAATAGAGTTTTCCATCCATTTTTGGATAAATTCGTTGTTGTCTTCATTGATGACATACTGATTTATTCCAAGACTGAAGAAGAGCATGCGGAACACTTGAGGACCGTGTTGCAGATTCTAAAGGAGAAGAAACTCTATGCAAAACTGTCTAAGTGCGAGTTTGGAAAAGTGAGGTGAAGTTTTTGGGTCACGTGGTGAGTAAGAAGGGAATAGCCGTAGATCCAACTAAGGTGGAGGCTGTGATGGATTGGAAGCAACCAACCACCGTAACAGAGATAAGGAGTTTTCTGGGATTAGCTGGCTATTACCGAAGGTTTATCAAGGGATTTTCACAGATAGCTTTGCCAATGACAAAGTTAACCCGCAAAGACACTCCGTTTGTTTGGACTCCTGAGTGCGAGGAGAGCTTTCAGACATTGAAGAAAAAGTTGACCACTGCACCTGTGTTAGTGTTACCCGAGCCGAATGAGCCATTTGAAGTGTATTGTGATGCCTCATTGAAGGGTTTAGGGTGCATGCTGATGCAGCATCATAATGTGGTGGCGTATGCCTCACGACAGTTGAGACCTCATGAAGTTAGTTACCCTACGCACGATTTGGAACTCGCTGCGGTTGTATTTGCCTTGAAGGTGTGGAGGCATTATCTCTATGGGGTTAAGTTCCAAGTTTTCTCTGATCATAAGAGCTTGAAGTACCTCTTTGATCAGAAAGAGCTTAATATGAGGCAGAGAAGGTGGATGGAATTGTTGAAGGACTACGACTTTGAGTTGCATTACCATCCGGGAAAGCCGAACGTAGTGGCAGATGCGTTAAGTCGGAAGTCGTTATATGCGGCTTGGATGATGCTTCAAGAGGAGAAGTTGCTCAAGGGATTCGAGAGTCTGAAAATTGGTGCTCGAGAAGTATCCGGAACTTTCTGTTTGAGTCGATTAGAAATCTCAAGTGACTTTAAGTCCAAACTCCTAAAGGCTCATCAGAATGATAAAGCTTTATGGAAGGTGTTACCGGCTATTGAGCAAGGAAAACAATGGAGAGTGTCGGAAGAAAAAGATGGGTTGTGGAGATTCAAGGGTAGGATCATTGTGCCGGATGTTGGCACTTTGAGGCAAGATATTTTAAAGGAGGCACACAAAAGCGGATTCTCCATTCACCCGGGAAGTACTAAGATGTACCATGATTTAAAGGCGATGTTTTGGTGGCCGGGTATGAAGAATGATGTGGCGGAATATGTATCAAAGTGCTTAACTTGTCAAAAGGTAAAGATTGAACATCAAAGACCTTCCGGGATGTTGCAACCTTTAGAGATTCCACAATGGAAGTGGGAAAGTATTGCAATGGACTTTGTGTCGGGATTGCCAAGGACTAGGGCTGGTTTTGATGCTATTTGGGTGATTGCGGACCGATTGACGAAGTCAGCTCACTTTTTGCCCATTCGGATGACTTACACCCTTGAGGAGCTAGCACGGTTATACATAAAGGAGGTTGTGAGACTTCATGGTGTACCTGCTACTATAATCTCTGATAGAGATCCTCGTTTCACTTCAAGGTTTTGGGGTGCATTTCAGAAAGCTTTTGGAACCCGATTAAGCTTGAGCACGGCTTACCATCCTCAAACAGGTGGTCAAACTGAAAGGACGATCCAAACACTAGAGGATATGTTGAGAGCTTGTGTCTTGGACCAACCGGCGAGTTGGGATCGGTATATGCCATTAGTGGAGTTTGCATACAATAATAGTTATCATGCGAGCATCGGAATGGCTCCGTATGAGGCCTTGTATGAGAGGAAATGTCAATCTCCGCTATGTTGGTATGAAGTTGGAGAGAAAAGCTTGTTAGGGCCGGAAATGATAGTTGAGATTACTGAACAAGTCAAGAAAATCCGAGATAGGATGCTTACGGCGCAGAGTCGTCAAAAGAGTTACCCCGATCAGAGGCGGAAGCCCTTAGAATTTGAGGAAGAAGATCATGTTTTCCTTAGGGTTACTCCGACTACAGGAGTAGGTAGGGCGATTAAGGCAAAGAAGTTGAATCCTCGATACATTGGTCCATTTCAGATCCTGGAGAGGATTGGACTGGTGGCGTATCGGATGGCTCTACCACCTCATCTTTCGAATCTGTACGACGTGTTTTACGTGTCGCAGCTTCGGAAGTACACCCCTGATGCTAACCACGTGTTAGAACCTGAGTCGGTTCAGTTAAGGGAAGATTTGGCGCTTCCAGTGGCTCCGGTCAGAATTGATGATATTAGTATCAAACGGTTGCATGGAAAAGAGGTTTCATTAGTCAAAGTGGCTTGGAGTCGAGGCGGTGTTGAGGAACACACTTGGGAACTTGAGTCGGAGATGCAAACGGATTATCCGCATTTATTCTCAGGTAATTACATTTAAATTTTGTGGGCAAAATTCCTAATTAGGTGGGTAGAATGTAAAACCCGGTTAATTAACGGCTAATTAACCCATAAATGAGAATTTATTCTAGAAAGCCTAAAATGTGATTTTTTTGGCTAAATGTGATAGAGGAGACTAAGACGAGAATTTCGGTACCAATTTTATAGAATTCAGACCAAGATTGGACCGAACGGGCCAAACCGGGCCAACCGGACCCAAAGTGGGCCCTTGGCCCAACATAACTAAACCAAAACCCTAGTTTTCAGCACTCTCTCTCCTCACAACACTCATATTCACGCTGAAATTAGAGAGAAAGGGGGGAAGAACACTCTCTCAAGTTCTCTCCCTTGGTTGATCTTCAAACCACCATAACTTTTGATCTAGAGCTCCGATTGCCGCACCATTTGCGGCCACGCGTTCACCGCGGAGAGCTCTGCAAAACCCATACAATCAATCTTGAGGTAAGCCACGTTTTTCTCTTCGAAATTCCAGCCTTGTTTTCGAGTTTTATGAGCAAAAATGTTGAGATTTTGGGCTCTTTGATGTTATAGGACCCAACCCTCTTGAAGGAGAAGGTTAATCTTGTCTCCTTGGACCTTGGGTGTGGTAAGATTCTCAACCCTAGTGTAATTTTGTTGTTCTATGATGTTTGGGTTTTGAGATGTTGTGTATGGGTATGATGATTATGGCTTAGGTTGTGTATGTGTGAATATTGGAGCTTGATTGGTGATTTTGGAATGCTTAAGAAGGGATTTGGTGGTGAAAAATCTGTTCTTGGAGGTTTTGAGGCCTTGAGAGCTTGTGGATAAGTGATTTGGAAGTGCTCCGGTTGAGCTTGGGAAATCGGCTAAGGTATGGTTTCGGTTTTCCGTATCTAATATGTAATGTGGTAGGAAATACTTAGGCTAGAGGCCCTAAGATAGGCATTGAATGGTTGATGTTGTTGAATGATTGAGATATATGATGTGGTCATATATGTGATGATGATTAATGATGCCTTGATGGTATGATGTATGAGAAATATGCATGTTGTGATATATGCTTGATGAATGATTATGGTTGAATTGTGGGTTGAACCATGTTGATGGTGAGTATGATATTGATTGTGTACAATGATGATTTATTGGAATTGGTGTTGTTGAGAATTGGCATGAGGAAGAGTATATATGATATGTCAATATGTTTGAGTTTGAACCACTTGGGTGAAGTGGGTTAAAATGATGGGATAGTGATTTTGTATATTGTGGTAAAGTGTCAATGTGTGAGTTGAGGAGGCTTGATGTTGAAATTGATATGTTTTGATTGATTTCAAAGAAAAGGGATGAAATTGGCATGTTTTGATTGGTTTTGAAAAGAGTTAAAAATGGCATGTTTGAAAATGGCATTTTGTGGTTTTTATGAAAAACATGGTTTTTGGGCATACTTTGACGGGACATAACTTGGACTACGGATCTGTGTTTTGTGCCAAATTTGTTTAGAAATGAAATTGAATCCAGGAAGTCCATGCCGTTCGAAGAACGGGTGAAAAACGATTTAAAATGAGAAAGTTATGTCCGTTGGAAGATTGGGGTTTAAATCTGTGAATTCTGAAGCTTTTAACTTAGAAAATTTTTAGTAGAATAACCCCTTGCGCGTAGGCGCACTTGGCGCGTATGCGCCGATCTTCCAGGAAGCGCCATCCACGCGTGCGCGTGATGTGCACGGGCGCGCCGATTGTGCTGCACCCAATGCTCAGCCATTTTCCAGAGAGTTATGCCAGAACTGTGCCGGCGTTGTGCCTGGGGCACGAACACACCCACGCGTACGCGTGGTTGACGCGTACGCGTGGTTGACGCATACGCGTCGATTGGCAAATCTTTAATCCACGCGTTAGCGTGCATGACGCTTACGCGTCGATGAGTTTTTGAGGCCATCCACGCGTGCGCGTGGAGTGCGCGTACGCGTGGCCTTGTTTTCATCCCAAAGTTGATTCTTGAGTTTTAAAAGCCAAATTTCATACTTCTAAGCCTCCGATCTCACCACTTATATCTTAAATCATTATGATATGTCTAGTTATGAGAAGAAAGGCTAGTGAATGTGGTAACTTGCGAGTGAAGCAAGGGAAAAATGAATGATCATTGAGGATCAAGCATGATTATGTGAGATGCGGAGGATGGTGGTGGAAGTGCTTGTTATGCCATAGGCCGAAAGGCCGTATTTGTTAATGAGATGGCTAGTTATGGATTTAACCGTGATGCCAATGGGCTGGTTATGGATTTAACCGTGAGCCGGAAGGCTAGATTATTGCCGTGTTACGGCGGAGCCATGATTATGGCCATGTACAAATGCATATATGATGTTGAATGAATTGTGAATGTTGCACTTCCACTGTTGGAGATGAGAGTTTCCCTGGGAGGAAGCAGTGGCTAGCCACCACGTGCTCCAGGTTGAGACTCGAAGCTCTTTTGACCCTATGTCATAAGTGTGGCCGGGCACTGTGAAAGACCCGGATGAGCTCGCCCCCGTAAATATTCACCAGTGAGGGTGATGGATATAGATCATGATTATGATCAAGTTTATATCGAGTATAACTCGAGTTAGGGATGCGTGACAGAGGGACAGTCCAATGGTTAGCGACCAGGACTTGTCGGGTTGGCTCTATAACCGACAAGATGATATCATCAGCCACTAGGGACAGGCATTCATCATATGCATACTATGTGAATTGTTTGAGATTGCCTATTTGACTGCATATTACTTGCTAATTGTCTAAATGCCTTAACTGCTCCTATTTGTATATTCCTTGTTTGATATAACTGTGTTTGCTACATTATACTCCTGCTGGTGGTTGGGAGGTTTGAAGGAACTGGAAAGGGAAGTATTAGCTAGACTGAAGAATCTTTAGTTAGATGCCCTTATATGGTTTAGCTTGTTTATAAGCTTTGATATTATCTGGAGGAAGTTATAGGATTTGCCTTCGGCTTTCCTCCATTATTATGTATTATATATGTGGAAGCTGTTACCATGCTGGGGACCTCTGGTTCTCACCCATGCGGATTTTGTGGTTTTCAGATGCAGGACGTGAGGTTTCCCGCTGAAGCATGCTGGAGACTTCTAGATTTGCGAAGATCCTTTGTTCTCGGGACTATGTTTTGGTTTATATATTTTGCTTAGATACTTTTATCTCCACTAAATAATACAAACTGTGATGACTCCTCTTATGGGAGATTTTGGAGAATAGGTTTCTGTATTTGTGTCCCTTTGGGTTTCCTTTGGGGTTTTCCTTATTTTATCATATGTGTATATTGCTATGCTCGGACCGGTTATCTTCGCAGCCGGATCTTGAGTCTTGATATTCCTGTTTTTGACACCCCTTTGTATGTATATAATCTCGCGTTGGTTATCCTTGTTCGTTACGTTATCGAGCGGAGTGTTGCGCTTTCGAGTTGCGATTTTTTGTTTACCCCTTTTTCTACAAAGGCTCCTAGTTATAATCAATCATTCATACTACTATACGTACTAAATTTTTATTTTAGAGGTCGTAATACCTTGCCATCTCTAAATTATGACTTAAGCATAAGACTCTGTATGGTAGGGTGTTACATTTTTGTTGTCTATATTGCATTCCTACAAATTATTATTTTCTATTTAAAAAAAATACACACACATGACAAATATGTACTTTCAAGTTTCCTATGATATTGCCTTGAACGTGCTACACAGGCTAGGATTTAGGATCCGTTTAAAAAATATCAAAAGTAATTTTTTTGAACTTGACTTATAAAAAGTAGTAGTATTAATGTTTAGTATAATTTTTAAAATTAAATTGTAGCTTTTTGAGAAGCTCTTTAGGAGCTTATAGAGAAGTTAAAAAAAATGACTTCTCTCATAATGCTACTTTTTTTTATTGTATTTCTATAAAATAAGTACTTTTAGAACTAAAAACCCAAACACAAAATAACTTATTTATAAACTACTTTTAATATAATCATTTATTGTTTAAACTGTTTTTTCAAAAATATCTTAATTAAGTTGTTTACCTAAACTGGACTTAAGTGGAATATCCTCCTCCCTTTTTTTCTGGATGCTGCTTGTTGGTACAAATATGATAATGGGTGAGAATGATGAATTGAATTAGGGTTTTTCTATTTTTAGGATAAAGAAAATGGCCAAATCCTACAAACCACAAAAATATATCAACATATCGTAAAGTTGTTCTGTCTGTATGTCGGACATATTTTAATAATATACGACACTTATCGATATTTGTCCAACAACGTATTTGCTATATCCAACCGTTCTTAATAAAAAATAAAAAATCTTTCCCAACACTACAACACGTGTTGAATAGCAGCTGTTTATTTTGAAACTTGCGACAATTTTAAACTGTCCTGTAATACCCTATCGCACAGAACTTTACGTTATAATTGTAAACTAACGGTCGTGATGAGTCATTACAACACTTAAAAAAAATACATATATAGTTATAGAAGGATGATATTATAACTAGGAATCCGTAAAGAAAATAAACACCGAAAACCATTAAATCCACACGGACGTATATTAAAGCAACAAAGGTCGTATACAAAAGAGAATAATATCCAAAGATTCGATAAGTATATACATAATAAGATATATACATAATAATCACTAGTAGTCTAGACCTGCAAAGAAAGGCCGACTACAATATTATAATACTAGAGAATATTCAAAATAGAGCCTATCTCTCTGACAAAAGCTTCTAAGAGAAATTTAAGTTATAAAATAATACATTTTCAAAAGGGGAGAGAACACTAGAGCCAAAATAAATCTCAAAAGAATCTTCTTCGCTTCATTGATGAGCAGATAATTTATACGCTTTCCGGCATTATTTTTAGATAGTTTCTAGTATGTTTTAGTTAATTTTTAGTATATTTTTATTAGTTTTTATGCAAAAATCACATTTTTGGACTTTACTATGAGTTTGTGTGTTTTTCTGTGATTTCAGGTATTTTCTTGCTGAAATTGAGGGACCTGAGCAAAAATCTGATTCAAAGGCTAAGAAAGGACTACAGATGTTGTTGGATTCTGACCTCCCTGCACTCGAAGTGGATTTTCTAGAGTTACAGAAACCCAATTGGCACGCTCTCAATTGCGTTGGAAAGTAGAGTTCATACTTTGCCTGAGATTTCATGGCCTAAACTGGTGTCCAAACGCCCACTAGAGACCCCTTTTTTGGCGTAAAACGCTAGAACTGGCACCAAAGCTGGAGTTAAACGCCCAAATTGGCACCAAAACTGGCGTTTGAAGTCCAAGAAGAGCCTATGCACGTGAAAGCTTCAATGCTCAGCCCAAACAAACACCAAGTGGGCCCCGGAAGTGGATTTCTGCACTATATACTCATTTTCTATAAACCTAGTTTACTAGTTTAATATAAATAGCAATTTTTACTATTGTATTCACATCTTTGGACCACTTTTCGATCCTTGGATCAGGTCTTTGAATCCTATTCCGATTGTATTATGCCATTGGGGAGGCTGGCCATTCGGCCATGCCTAGACCTTGTTCTTATGTATTTTTCAACGGTGGAGTTTTTACACCTCACAGATTAAGGTGAGGAGCTTTGCTGTTCCTCGAGTATTAATGCAAGTACTATTATTTTTCCTTCAATTCACGCCTACTTCTCCTCCAAGATATACTCTTGTACTTAATTCAGTTAAGTCAGAATGAAGGGGTGACCCGTGATAATCACCCAATCTTCGTTACTCGCTTAGCCAAGATCCGCGTGCCTAACAACCACAAAGCGGTCTACATGATGTTCAACGTAGTCATTGGACGACAACTGGAGTATACTCTCTTTGGCCTCTGACCCACAGATCTGAATCACCTCCTGACAACAGAGCATTCAATTCCGTGATGTTAGAACCTTCGTGGTATAAGCTAGAATCAATTGGCAGCATTCTTGAGATCCGGAAAGTCTAAACGTTGTCTACGGTATTTCGAGTAGAATTTGGGATGGGATGACTGTGACGAGCTTCAAACTCGTGACTGTTGGGTGCAGTGATAGTGTACAAAAGAATACATGTATTCTATTCCGACACGATCGAGAACCGACAACTGATTAGCCATGCGGGAAACTGTAGAGGACATGTTTTCACTGAGAGGACGGATGGTAGCCATTGACAACGGTGATCCACCAATATACAGCTTGCCATGGAAGGGAGTACGCATGATTGGATGAGGACAATAGGAAAGCAGAGGTTCAGAGGCAACAAAGCATCTCCAAACACTTATCTGAAATTCCCACCAAGGAACTACATAAGTAATTGTATTTTATTTTTCATTTTATTTGTCTTTTAATTATCAACACCTCATAACCACTTAAATCCGCCTGACTGAGATTTACAAGATGACCATAGCTTGCTTCAAGCCGACAATCTTTGTGGGATCGACCCTTACTCACGTAAGGTATTACTTGGACGACCCAGTGCAGTTGCTGGTCAGCTATGCGGAGTTGTGAAAAGTGTGATTTACGATTTCGCATAACAAGTTTTTGGCGCCGTTGCTGGGAATTGTTCGAGTTTGGACAACTGACGGTTCATCTTGTTGCTTAGATTAGGTAATTTTCTTCTTGTTTCAACCTTTATTTTATTTTCAAAAAGTTTTCAAAAATCTTTCAAAAAATTTTTCTTCTTTTTCGTTTTTCCAAAAATTTTTTCAAAATTTTTTTTAATAAAATCATAAAATCAAAAATTTTTTTGTTTCTTGTTTGAGTCTAGAGTCAAATTCTAAGTTTGGTGTCAATTGCATGTTTTTATTTTTCTAGCATTTTTCAAAAACTCATGTATATGTTCTTCTTGATCTTCAAGTTGTTCTTGATGATTGTCTTTGTTTGATCTTGTGATTTTCTTATTTTGTGTCTTTTCTTGTTTTTCATACGCACTTTTTTAATTTGTTAGTGTCTAAGAAATAAAAATTTCTAAGTTTGGTGTCTTGTATGTGTTTCTTTTCTTAAAATTTTTTCAAAAATATGTTCTTGATATTCATCATGATCTTCAACGTGTTCTTGGTATTCATCTTGACATTCAAAGTGTTCTTGCATGCATTACGTGTTTTTTATCTTAAATTTTTATGTCTTGTGTCCTTTTTGTGTTTTTCTCTCTCCTCATTAAAATTAAAAAATAAAAAATATCTTTTTCTTATTTTACTCATAAATTTTGAAATTTTGGGTTGACTTAGTCAAAAGATTTTAAAAATTTAGTTGTTTCTTATTAGTCAAGTCAAAATTTCAATTTAAAAATTCTATCTTTTCAAACCTTTTTCAAAATCAAATCTTTTTCATCTCTTTCATGTTTTTCAAAAATTCTTCAAAATAAATTTTTCAAAAACTTTTTCTTAATTTTATTTCATATTTTCGAAAACCTTGCTAACAATTAATGTTTTGATTCAAAAATTTCAAGTTTGTTACTTTCTTGTTAAGAAAGGTTCAATCTTTAAATTCTAGAATCATATCTTTTAGTTTCTTGTTAGTCAAGTCATCAACTTCAATTTTCAAAATCAAATCTTTTTAAATTTCTTTTTCAAATCTTTTTCAAAATAGATTTGTAACACCCTAACTACCAAAGCTCACGCTTCCGGCTGCGTGACTCTGATAGCTCGGACATTACGACGACACTTATACTATTTAATACTAAAATATGAGCCTGTTTAAAACTTTTTACCACAATATCGTCCCCAAGATACTTCATTCGATAACGTACATCCTTAGACATCATACAACTTACAGAAACTCATAAAGAGCACATCCATATATATATACATACATATATATATAAATAATATTACAAACATTAACCAATACAATTCCTATCCCTCTTACAGAATATATCAAGATAAAGGTGAGGGTACAATAAACAATAACTAAGGCAATACAGAGAATCACAACAACAAATAATTAAACTCTTCATAACTTCTGCGCCCAAATCCTGAAAGGGGAAAAATGTAGGGGGTGAGAACATCATCCTCGAAAGGGTTCTCAGTAGAGGGTTTTTTGGGAATTACTGTAATAGGATACATGAAGATAAACCATACCAATGATTATTAACCATCTTATGCCTCTTTTCAAAAACAACAGTTTACAATAAAAGTAAAGTTAGATATCTTTTCTGAAAGAGGAACCGTTCAATTCTCAAAACATCAAAGCATTTCAAAAAGGTTTATCTATACTGAACCAAAATAACCTTTCATATCTTATTCCAAACCAGAACCACAAAACCGAAATCAACCATCGGTCCATCTCATTCAACCACGGCCCTAGGCCCAAACAATCCAACCACAACCAATCCACCACAATCCAACAGAGTTCCAGATGCAAACACAAGTAGGAAGATGCAAACACAAACAAACAGTTATTGCAAGTAGAACAATTAGCAGTTAATCACATAGGCAAACCAAGTACAATATGCATACCCAAACAATGTCACATAGATGCATATGATGCATGCCTGTCCCTAGTGGCTGATGATATCATCTGTCGGTTACCAAGCCAACCCGACGTGTCCGGTAGCTAACCCGGACACAGTCTCTCTGTTGCGCATTATTATCATTAGAGGGTATCTGCGCCCTGTCGCCATTAGAGGGTATATGCGCCCTGTCGCCATTAGAGGGTATCTGCGCCCTGTCGCCATTAGAGGGTATCGGTGCCCTGTCACCCTTACAACTAGAGAGAAAACACAAGCATACTCGCTTACAACTTTCATCTCAGCCATCCGGCTCATGGTTCAATCCAGAACCAATCAACTTATCAATAAATACAGCCCTTCGGCTTAAATTCATAATTCATAATTAGCCATACGGCTCATAACTCATTCGGCAATCAGCCATAGTTCAATAGCATACACAGCCATTCCGGCTCATATCAAAATAGCACTTCCACCATCCAACATCATCAAATTCATAAATCGGCATTTAAGCCATAAATCACTTTTTCTCAAATCATTTCACTTTGAAATCAAGTTTCAACTCTTTTCAGCCTTGGCTTTAAAGATCTCATTTCTCAAATCATCTCAGGCTCATAAGCCAAATTTACTCAAAATGAGTTCCCTTTTTAAAACAAAGCCACTCTCGGCATTCTCTTTCCAAAACTTCCAAAACCATGGCAAGTTAAGGATTTATTTCAAAGTATTCAAAATCACCCATCCAACAATGGGATTTTATAACAAAAGTTTCTCGACAGAGTCCCAAGTCTTTAGGGAAGGTCAACCTATATCAATTCCTTAAAATTCATTGAAACTCTTAAAATCATAGATTTCTCGGTTCAAGTAAATAAAACTGAATTTATTATAAAATCGGCCATACAAAATCACAAATTCCAACCCGGTCCAAAAATCAACTCATTTGAAACGGAACCGGTTCATTTGAATCAAACCACTTTCAAGTTTCTTTTTAGAACCCATTTTTCCAACTCTTCCAAAATGCCTCAAACTTGATTACTCAATCAAAAGTCTAGGTTCCTTTAAAAATCACTAAAACTCCTTTTTATATTGAAATCAATATTAAAGCATCATTCTTTCCTTCAGTGATTCAAACGGTAAAAATAGTTCAGTTCTAAATAAGCCGAACTCAATGTATAAGGTTCATCAAATAAATTAAGCTTGAAAACATAAATTTCCTTTTAAAAAATCAAATAATACAATTTCTCAAATCCAACCCTTTTTAAATAACCTTACAAACAAGTGTAGGATTTTGTAGAAATTTCGGCAGCACCTCCCCTAAAACTTGGACTTTTGCCACCCGGTTCGGGTCCCAACTAAACCATTTCTCAGTCCTTTTCAACAGCTCAAAACCAGAAATCAATTCAAAGCAAGCTAATTCCAACAACTGCCTCAGTGGCGTATCTCAAGGATACCATTTCAAAATCAACTCAATATCAATCGATATAACACATTTCCAAAGCTTTAAAGAAACGGTTCAATAACAAATCATTTGTCCAAAACCAAATCAATTAAAATAAACCAGGCTGAATTCAAAAGTGCATTCGACTTTTCAAATTATCGAAATAATTAACTCAAATCAAATCAATCCTCAACGGATTAAACTCAGATTCAAATCTTTAAAGAATCAACTTCAAACATTACATTTTACAAGCCGCACAACAATTCAGCCAAACCAACATCCATAATTATTCGAGTCAATCAAATAATACATAAGACAGATACAATCACCAAATACATAATATCTCACATCAGTATCCATATGTAATAATTCCAATACATAAAACATAGTTTTTGGAAAGCGCCCCTACCTCAAAACGCAATTTCATAACCCAAACGCGTCACAGAATCCCTTCCACCTCAGCCCAAACTGACAGCACCCAAAACCTCAGCTCCCAGCCACTTTCGCAATATCCATCGCAACACTAATCACAACGTACAATAACTGAGACTCAATCTTATAGCGATTAACGCCGCAAAACCTCAGCATATGATAACAGAATAGTAACCAGAGAGGTTTCAAATCAAAAACGCTTACCGAACGAAGAAGGAATGGCTGAACCGGAACAGCAGCGATCACCGCACCGGCTTGGCGGCAATCCGGCAGCCACCTCAAGCGGCAGCGGCGACGAATTCCAATCACGATGACTGAAACCAACAGGCAGTGACTATAGTAACCTCGGAATTCAAAAAAAGACAGAAACCTCAAATAAAACCCTTACCGGAAGAGTTTTCCGGCGACGGTAGCGAGGTTCTCCGGTGACAGAAACGGGCAGAAACTCCGGTGTGGTTCCGGCGGCCACAACAGCTTCTCCCGCAGCCATTCACAATGGGCGACAACCACTTCAGCAGCTGGTTGGACGGTGGCAGTTTCTGACTGAAAAGAGAGCTCCGGTGGCGTCGCAGGTGGTTTTCCCCGTCTCTCCCGTCGAGTTCATCTCAGGCGACGGTGCGGTTACAGTGGCGGCGACAGCGGGCTCCACGACGACTTCCTCTCGAGTTTCCCCTGTGCGAGACCCCAACGGCGGCAGATCGGCGAGGGCGTAGTGAGGGCGACGGCTCTGACAAGGACGGAACCCTCGGCGGCGCAGGGTGCGACGGGGCTCGCGGCGGCAGAGCGTGATGACTCCCTCTTCTCCTCGCGTCATCTTTGCTTCTTCCACCTGCGAGCTTGACAACGGTGGCCATGGAAGCTACTCGCGCGACGGTGGTGAGGCAGTGTGGCGCAGCGCTCTTCCCCCTCCTCAGTCTGACAACGGCGCGATGGCGGCGGTGAGACCAGCACGCCGGTGCAGGTCTCTTTCCTCTCCTCTTCTCCCCAATCGCAACCCAGCCTCTCACTCTCTGTTCAGTTTCCATTGAAGGGTTTTGGTGTGTGTTTGCTGCAGTTTTTGGGGAAAGAAAGGGGCTTGCGGCTGCTACTGCAGCTTCTGATGGGAAACGGTAATGGGTTAGGGCTTTTAGGGTTAGGATTTTATTTTCAAAGATTAGGGTTAGGGGCATTTTAGTAATTTCACTTAAAAATAGGGATAATATAGTAATTAGAAATGAGTTCTAATCCAACAATAATAGTGTATAAAAATACTATTTGCTCATCAATCATACAAATTATTTTTCGTAAAATGCCCAAATCAAAATAATTAGAAATAATATAATTAAACCCTTTATTTTCCAAAGTAACGTATTAATATTTAAAATATTAATTATTTAATCCAAATCATACAAAATCCTTATTATTTCATAACTATCAACTTTATAATTCAAATATAGAAAATAATCCAATAATTATAAAATTGGATAATAACTAAAACTTATTTCAAATTCAATAAATCAAAACTTGCCTTAATTACCTTTAATAAAATAATTTCTGAAATTAAGGCTATGAATAACTATATGATTTGAGACTTGATCATAATAAGACTTTTCAAAAGTTCTGGGTCTTACAAGATTTCAATCATATCTTTTCAAAACTTAATTTTAAAATCTTTTTCTAACTTCTTATCTTTTCAAAATTTATTTTCAAATCTTTTTCAATTAACCATTTGACTTTTTGTTTGATTTTAAAAAGTTTACTAATTCTTATCTTTTTCAGAACCACCTAACTACTTTTCTCTCTCCAATCTTCGAAAACCACTAACAACTTTTTGAATAATCTTTTTAATTAACTAATTATTTTAAACTCTAATTTTATTTTATTCCTTTCTTAATTTTTGAATACTAACTAATATTTAAAATAAAAACAAAAAATATTTTTTATATTCGAATTCCCTCTCTCTCATCTCTTTCTATTTATTTATTTATTTACTAACACTTCTCTCCTTCTTAAAAATCGAACCCTCTCTCCCTCTATGTGTTCGAATTCTCTTTATTTTCTCTTCTTCTCTTATTCTCTTCTTCTACTCACATAAAGGAATCTCTATACTGTGACATAGAGGATTCCTCTTCTTTTTTGTTCTCTTCTTTTTCACATTAGCAGGAACAAGGATAAAGATATTCTTGTTGAAGACGATCCTGAACCTAAAAGGACTCTAAAGAGGAAGCTAAGAGAAGTTAAAGCACAACTCTCTGGAGAGGATCTGACAGAAATTTTCGAAAAAGAAGAAGACATGGCATCCGAAAATAACAACAATGCCAGAGATGCAAGGAAGATGTTTGGTGACTATGCTGCACCAACTTCCAACTTCTATGGAAGAAGCATCTCAATTCCTACCATTGGAGCAAACAACTTTGAGCTTAAGCCTCAATTAGTTTCTCTAATGCAGCAGAACTGCAAGTTTCATAGACTTCCATCAGAAGATCCTCATCAGTTCTTATCTAAATTCTTGTAGATCTGTGATATTGTTAAGACCATTGGGGTTAATTCCAAGGTCTATAGACTTATGCTTTTCCCCTTTGCTGTAAGAGATAGAGCTAGAACATGGTTGGACTCACAAACCTAGAGAAAGCCTAAACACTTGGGACAAGCTGGTCAATGCTTTCTTGACCAAATTCTTTCCACCTCAAAAGATGAGTAAGCTCAGAGTAGATGTCCAGACCTTCAGACAGAAGGAAGGTGAATCCCTCTATGAAGCTTGGGAAAGATACAAGCAATTAACCAAAAGGTGTCCTTCTGACATGTTTCCAGAATGGAGCATCATATGTATATTCTATGATGGCCTGTCTTAAATGTCAAAGATGTCACTAGATCATTCTGCTGGTGGATCCCTTCATCTGAAAATGCCTGCAGAAGCCCAGGAACTTATTGAGATGGTTGCAAATAACCAGTTCATGTACACTTCTGAAAAAAATCCTGTGAATAATGGGATGACTCAGAAGAAAGGAGTTCTTGAGATTGATACTCTGAATGCCATATTGCCTCAGAACAAAATATTGACTCAGCAAGTCAATATGATTTCTCAGAATCTGACTAGATTGCAAGCTGCATCCGGTAGTGCTAAAGAAGCCTCCTCTGAAGGAAAAGCTTATGACCCTGAGAATCCTACAATGGAAGAAGTGAATTACATGGGAGAATCCTATGGGAACACCTATAATCCTTCATGGAGAAATCATCCAAATTTCTCATGGAAAGATCAACAGAGGCCTCAACAAGGCTTCAATAACAATAATGGTGGGAGAAATAGGCTTGGTAATAGCAAACCTTTTCCATCATCTTCTCAGTAACAGACAGAGAATTCTGAGCAGAGCCTCTCTGGATTAGCAAACATAGTCTCTGATATATCTAAGACCACTCTCAGTTTCATGACTGAGGCACGGTCCTCCATAAGAAATTTGGAGGCACAAGTGGGTCAGCTAAGTAAAAGAGTTACTGAAACTCCTCCTAGTACTCTCCCAAGCAACACAAAAGAGAATCCAAAAAAAGAGTGCAAGGCCATCTACACGTCCAACATGGTCGAACCTGTAAAGGAGGGAAAGGCAGTGATTCCTAGTGAGGAAGACCTCATGGGACGTCCACTAACCACTAGAGAAAACCCTCATGGGGAACCAAGGGAATCTAAGGCTCATCTAGAGACCATAGAGATTCCACTGAACTTTTTATTACCATTCATGAGCTCTGATGAGTATTCTTCCTCTGAAGAAGATGAAGTTATCACTGAAGAGCAAGTTACTTAGTATTTAGGAGCAATCATGAAGCTAAATGCCAAGTTATTTGGTAATGAGACTTGGGAGGATGAACCTCCATTGCTCATTAATGAACTAAATGCCTTTGTTCAGCTGAAGATACCTCAAAAGAAATCGGATCTCGGAAGGTTCTTAATACCTTGCACTATTGGCACCATGACCTTTGAGAAGGCTCTGTGTGACCTGGGGTCAAGTGTAAACCTCATGCCAATCTCTGTAATAGAGAAACTAGGGATCTTTGAGGTACAAGCTGCAAGAATCTCACTAGAGATGGCAGACAAATCAAAGAAACAGGCTTATGGACTTGTAGAGGATATCTTAGTGAAGGTTGAAGGCCTTTACATCCCTGCTGACTTCATAATCCTAGACACTGGAAAGGATGAAGATGAATCCATCATCCTTAGAAGACCTTTCCTAGCCACGTCAAAGGCTGTAATTGATGTGGACAGAGGAGAGTTAGTCCTTCAGTTGAATGAGGACTACCTTTTGTTTAAGGCTCAAGGATCTTCCTCTGTAAACATGGAGAAGAAGCACGAACAGCTTCATCCAACTCTCTCCATGCAGAGTCAAGCAAAGCCCCCACATCCAACTTCTAAGTTTGGTGTTGGGAGGCCACAATTATGCTCTGAGCATATGTAAAGCTCTTTAAGAGCTTCATGTCAAGCTATTGACATTAAAGAAGTGCTTATTGGGAGGCAACCCAATTTTATTTATCTATATTAATTACTCTTTCATTCTATTTTCCATTGTTATTTTATGTTTTCTTAGGATGATGATCATGTGGAGTCACAAAAACAACTGCAAAAATTAAAGTAAAATAAAAAATAGCATAAAAAATAGCACACCTTGGAGGACGAGCCTACTGGCATTTAAACGCCAGTAAGGATACCAAAATGGGCGTTTAAACACCCAGCCTGGCACCATTCTGGGCATTAAACGCCAGAACTGACAGGCAAACTGGCGTTTAAACACCAGTAAAGGAAGAAAAATGGGCGTTTAAACGCCCCTCTGGCACCATTCTGGGCGTTAAACGCCAGAACTGGCATGCAGACTGGCATTTAAAAGCCAAAATAGGGCAATAGACTGGTGTTTAAATACTAGAAAAGGGCAGCAGACTGGCGTTTAAATGCCAGAAATGCCACATAGAGGGCGTTTTAATGCCAATGAGGTGCAGGGATGAAAAATTCTTGACACCTTAGGATCTGTGGACCCCACATGATCCCCACCTACCCCACCTAACTCTCTCTCCTCTTCACACCTCTCTATAACACTCTACCCATATTCTCTTCACCACTCAAATCCATCCCTTAATTCCCAAACACCCATCATACAACCCACCTACCCCCACCTACTCAAATTCAAACCATTTCCCTCCCAAACCTACCCCTTCTCACACGAACCAACTCCCTCTCTTACCCTATAAATACCCCTCCTTCCTCCTTCATTTTCACACATCACATACACTCAAAACCCCCCTTGGCCGAACCCTCTCAAGCCTCCATCTCCCACTTCTCTTCTTCTTCTACTTTCCTCTTTCTTCTTTTGCTCGAGGATGAGCAAACCTTTTAAGTTTGATGTGGAAAAAGTGCTACATTATATTTTTCCATAACCATTAATGGCACCTAAGATTGGAGAAACCTCTAGAAAGAGGAAAGGGAAGGCAATTGCTTCCACCTCCAAGTCATGGGAGATGGAGAGATTCCTCTCAAAGGTCCATTAAGACCACTTCTATAAAGTTGTGGCCAAGAAAAAGGTGATCCCCGAGGTCCCCTTCAAGCTCAAAAGGAGTGAAAATCTGGAGATCCGACATGAGATTAGGAGAAGAGGATGGGAAGCTCTGATGAGCGGATAATTTATACGCTTTTTGGCATTGTTTTTAGTATGTTTTTAGTATGTTTTAGTTAGTTTTTATTATATTTTTATTAGTTTTTAGTTAAAATTCACTTTTCTGGACTTTACTATGAGTTTGTGTGTTTTTCTGTGATTTCAGGTATTTTCTGGCTGAAATTGAGGGACCTGAGCAAAAATCTGATTCAGAGGCTGAAAAGGACTGCAGATGTTGTCGGATTCTGACCTCCATGCACTCGAAGTAAATTTTCTGGAGCTACAGAAGCTCAATTGGCGCGCTCTCAATTGCGTTGGAAAGTAGACATCCTGGGCTTTCCAGCAATGTATGATAGTCCATACTTTACCCGAGATTTAATGGCCCAAATCGGCGTTCTAAATCAGCTCAAAACTGCCCGGCGTTAAACGCCGGAACTGGCACAAGAATGGGAGTTAAACGCCCAAACTGGCACAAAAGCTGGAGTTTAACTCCAAGAAAAGTCTCTACACATGAAAGCATCAATGCTCAGCCCAAGCACACACCAAGTGGGCCCGGAAGTGGATTTTTATGTCATTTACTCATTTCTGTAAACCCTAGGCTACTAGTTCTCTACAAATAAGACCTTTTGCTATTGTATTTTTATCTTTGGATCTTTGATCATCTTTAGATCTTTGAATCTTTTGATCACTTTAGATCTTAGGATCATCTTTGGATGTCTAGTTCTTAGATCATTGGGGGCTGGTCTCACGGCAATTCCTAGACCTTGTTCTTATGTATTTTCAACGGTGGAGTTTCTACACACCATAGATTAAGGTGTGCAGCTCTGCTGTACCTCAATATTAATGCAATTACTATTGTTCTTCTATTCAATTCAGCTTATTCTTGTTCTAAGATATCACTTTTTCCTCAACTTGATGAATGTGATGATCCGTGACACTCATCATCATTCTCACCTATGAACGTGTGCCTGACAACCACCTCCGTTCTACCTTAGATTGAGTGGATATCTCTTGGATCCCTTAATCAGAATCTTCGTGGTATAAGCTAGAATTGATGGCGGCATTCAAGAGAATCCGGAAGGTCTAAACCTTGTCTGTGGTAATCTGAGTAGGATTCAAGGATTGAATGACTGTGACGAGCTTCAAACTCCTGAAGGCTGGGCGTTAGTGACAGACGCAAAAGAATCACTGGATTCTATTCCAACCTGATTGAGAACCGACAGATGATTAGCCGTGCTGTAACAGAGCGCGTTGAACATTTTCACTAAGGGGACGGGACTGTAGCCGCTGACAACGGTGATGCCCAACATACAGCTTGCCATGGAAAGGAGTAAGAAGGATTGGATGAAGACAGTAGGAAAGCAGAGAGACGGAAGGGACAAAGCATCTCCATACGCTTATCTGAAAATCTCACCAATGAATTACATAAGTATCTCTATCTTTATGCTTTATTCATAAATCATTCATAACCATTTGAATCTGCCAGACTGAGATTTACAAGATGACCATAGCTTGCTTCATACCAACAATCTTCGTGGGATCGACCCTTACTCGCGTAAGGTTTATTACTTGGACGACCCAGTGCACTTGCTGGTTAGTTGTGCGAAGTTGTGATAAAGAGTTGAGATTGCAATTGAGCGTACCATGTTGATGGCGCCATTGATGATCACAATGTCGTGCACCAAGTTTTTGGCGCCATTGCCAGGGATTGTTTGAGTTTGGACAACTGACGGTTCATCTTGTTGCTTAGATTAGGTATCTTTCTTCAGAGTTCTTAAGAATGAATTCTAGTGTTTCAAGGTGATGTTGTTATCATCACCAAAGCTGATTGATTCTCATCAATTTAGCTCTTGAATGTAATGTCCTGCTGAAGCTTGGCTAGCCATGTCTAATTTCTTTAGACTGAAGCTTTAGACTAACATTGCATGATTCCTGGAATTCTCATTAAAAATTTTGATATCCTTATTTTCTTTTTCACTCAATTTTCAAAAAAAAAAAAAAACCAAAAAAAATTATAAAATCATAAAAACCAAAAATATTTTATGTTTCTTGTTGAGTCTAGTGTCTCATTTTAAGTATGGTGTCAACTGCATGTTTCTATTTTTCTTGCATTCTTTGAATTCATTCATGTGTCTTCATTGATCTTCAAGTTGTTCTTGACGATTTCCTTGTTCTGATCTTTAAATTCTTTTGTCTTGAGTGTTTTGTTGTTTCTCATATGCATTCTCATATTGTTAGTGTCAGTAGTATAGAAACTTCTAAGTTTGGTGTCTTGCATGCATTGTTATTTGATTTTAGTTGCATTTTGATTATTCCTCATCATTAAAAATCCAAAAAAAAATTTAATTTGTGCCTTTTCAAGTCAATAATACAGAGAATTGAAGATTCAGAACATACAGCAGAAGAATTACACAGAAAAGGCTGGGCGTTCAAAACACCTAGTGAGGAAGGAAAACTGGCGTTTAAACGCCAGTCAGGGTGCCTGGCTGGGCGTTTAACGCCCAAAAGGGTAAAGTTTTGGGCATTAAACGCCAGAATGTATACCATTCTGGGCGTTTAACGCCAGGATGGCACAAGAAGGAAGATTTTGTTTTTAATTCAAATTTTTTTCAAGTTTTCAAAATTTTTCAAAATCAAATCTTTTTCAAATCATATCTTTTCAATCATATCTTTTTAAAAAGCATAACTTTTCAATCATATCTTCTTAATCACATCTTTTTTAAAATAGTGTTCAATCATGTCTTTTTGATTTCTAATTTCAAAATCTTTTTCAAAAATCTCTTGATTTCTTTTCCACTCTTAGTTTTCGAAAATCAATTAGTATTTTTCAAAATGTTTTTAAATCTTTTTAATTTATTTTCGAAAATTTCTTCCCCTCTTCTCACATCCTTCTATTTATGGACTAACACTACTCCTCAATGCACAATTCGAACTCTATCTTTCCTTGATAAGTTCAAATTTTCTACCTCTTCCTTATATTTTTCTTTCCTCTGACACCTCAAGGAATCTCTATACTGTGACATAGAGGATTCCATATTTTCTTGTTCTCTTCTCTTTTATATGAGCAGGAGCAAAGACAAAAGCATTCTTGTTGAGGCTGACCCTGAACCTGAAAGGACCTTGAAGCGAAAGCTAAGAGAAGCTAAAGCACAACTCTCTGTAGAGGACCTAACAGAAATCTTCAAAGAAGAAGAATCCATGGCAGCCGAAAACAACAATAATGCCAACAACGCAAGGAAGGTGCTAGGTGACTTTACTGCACCTACTCCCGACTTCTATGGGAGAAGCATCTCTATCCCTGCCATTGGAGCAAACAACTTTGAGCTTAAGCCTCAATTAGTTTCTCTAATGCAACAGAATTGCAAGTTCCATGGACTTCCATTGGAAGATCCTCATCAGTTTTTAGCTGAATTCTTGCAAATCTTTGACACTGTCAAGACTAATGGGGTTGACCCTGAGGTCTACAGACTTATGCTATTCCCTTTTGCTGTAAGGGACAGAGCTAGGATATGGTTGGGCTCACAACCTAAAGAAAGCCTGAACTCTTGGGAAAAAGCTAGTCAATGCCTTCTTGGCAAAGTTCGTCCACCTTAAAAATTGAGTAAGCTTAGAGTGGAAGTCCAAACCTTCAGACAGAAGGAAGGTGAATCCCTCTACGAAGCTTGGAAAAGATACAAACAATTGATCAGAAAGTGTCCCTCTGACATGCTTTCTGAATGGAGCATCATAGGTATCTTCTATGATGGTCTGTCTGAACTGTCCAAGATGTCATTGGATAGCTCTGCTGGAGGATCTCTTCATCTAAAGAAGACGTCTACAGAAGCTCAAGAACTCATTGAAATGGTTGCAAATAACCAATTCATGTACACTTCTGAAAGGAATCCTGTGAACAATGAGACGAATCAGAAGAAAGGAGTCTTGAGATTGATACTCTGAATGCCATATTGGCTCAGAACAAAATATTGACTCAGCAAGTCAATATGATTTCTCAAAGTCTGTCTGGAATGCAAGCTGCACCAGGCAGTACTAAGGACGCTTCATCTGAAGAAGAAGCTTATGATCCTGAGAACCCTTCAATGGAAGAGGTGAATTACATGAAAGAACCCTATGGAAACTCCTATAATCCTTCATGGAGAAATTATCCAAATCTCTCATGGAAGGATCAACAGAGACATTAACAAGGTTTCAACAACAATAATGGTGGAAGAAACAGGTTTAGCAATGGCAATCCTTTTCCATCATCTTCTCAGCAACAGACAGAGAATTCTAAGCAGAGCCACTCTGACTTAGCAACCATGGTCTCTGATCTAATCAAAACCACTCAAAGTTTCATGACTGAAACAAGGTCCTCCATTAGGAATTTGGAGGCACAAGTGGGACAGCTGAGCAAGAAAATTACTGAACTCCCTCCTAGTACTCTTCCAAGCAATACAGAAGAGAATCCAAAAGGAGAATGCAAGGCCATTAACATGACCCACATGGCCGAACTTGGAGAGGAGGAAGAGGCAGTGATCGCCACTGAGGAAGACCTCAATGGACGTCCACTGGCCTCCAATGAGTTCCCTAATGAGGAACCATGGGAATCTGAGGCTCATAATGAGACCATAGAGATTTCATTGGATTTACTTCTGCCATTCATGAGCTCTGATGAGTATTCTTCCTCTGAAGAGGACGAAAATGTCACTGAAGAGCAAGTTGCTAAGTACCTTAGAGCAATCATGAAGCTAAATGACAAGTTATTTGGTAATGAGACTTGGGAGAACGAACCTCCTTTGCTCACCAAAGAACTAGATAAGTTGATTAGGCAGAGATTACCTCAAAAGAGACAGGATCCTAGAAAGTTTTCAATACCTTGTACCATAGGCACCATGACCTTTAAGAAGGCTCTGTGTGACTTAGGGTCAAGTATAAACCTCATGCCTCTTTCTGTAATGGAGAAGCTAGGGATCTTTGAGGTACAAGCTGCAAGAATCTCACTAGAGATAGCAGACAATTCAAGAAAACAGGCTTATGGACTTGTAGAGGATGTTCTAGTAAAGATTGAAAACCATTACATCCCTGCTGATTTTATAGTCCTAGAGACTGGGAAGTGCATGTATGAATCCATCATCCTTGGCAGACCCTTCCTAGCCACAGCAAAGGCTGTGATTGATGTTGACAGAGGGGAATTGATCATTCAAGTGAATGAAGAATCCATTGTGTTTAAGGCTCAAGGATATCCCTCTGTTACCATGGAGAAGAAGTATGAAGAGCTTCTCTCAAAACAGAGCCAAATAGAGCCCCCACAGTCAAACTCTAAGTTTGGTGTTGGGAGGTTCCAACATTGCTCTGAGTATCTGTAAGGCTCCATGAGAGCCCACTGTCAAGCAACTGACATTAAAGAAGCGCTTGTTGGGAGGCAACCCAATGTTATATTTATCTATTTTCATTTGTTATTTTATGTTTTCTGTAGGTTGATGATCATGGAAAGTCACAAAATCAATTGAAAAAGCAAAAACAGAATGAAAAACAGAAAGAAAAATAGCACATCTTGGAGGAAAACCTTGCTGGCGTTTATACGCCAGTAAGGGCAGCAAATGGGCGTTTAATGCCCAATCTGGCACCATTCTGGGCGTTTAACACCAGAAAGGGGCACCAAACTGGCGTTAAACGCCAGGAAAGGGTAAGAAGCTGGCGTTAAACGCCAGAAATGGGCACCAGCCCGGTGTTTAACGCCAGAATTGGCATAAAGAGCATTTTTGCTCGCCACTTGGTACAGGGATGAACTATCCTTGACACTTCAGGATCTGTGGACCCCACAGGATCCCCACTTACCCCACCACTTTCTCTCTTCTTCACCCATTCACCAATCAACTCAACACCTCTTCCCCAAAAACCCCTCACCTATCAAATCCTACCATTCTCTTTACCACTCACATCAATCCTTCATAAAACCCCACCTACGTCACCATTCAAATTCAAACCACTTTCCCTCCCAAACCCACCCATACATGACCGAACCCTACCCCTCTCTCCACCCCTATATAAACCCATCTTCACCACCTCATTTTCACACTACCTAAACACCACTTCTCCCACTTGGCCGAACCACAAAGCCCCCTCCATCTCCTCCATTTCTTCTTCTTCTACTCTCTTCTTTCTTCTTTTGCTCGAGGACGAGCAAACCTTCTAAGTTTGGTGTGGTAAAAGCATTGCTTTTTGTTTTTCCATAACCATTTATGGCATCTAAGGCCGGAGAAACCTCTAGAAAGAGGAAAGGGAAGGCAAAAGCTTCCACCTTCGAGTCATGGGAGATGGAGAGATTCATCTCAAGGGTGCATCAAGACCACTTATATGAAGTTGTGGCCATGAAGAAGGTGATCCCCGAGGACCCTTTTCAAACTCAAAAAAAGGTCAACTTTAATCAAAGGTTGGACCAAGTCCTCATGGATATCTGTGTGGAAGGATGGAGCAAACAAGAGATCCCACTCATCATGAAATCCCTGAGATGCCTCAAGGGATGCACTTTCCTCCACAAAACTATTGGGAGCAAATCAACACCTCCCTAGGAGAATTGAGTTCCAACATGCGACAACTAAGAATGGAGCACCAAGAACATTCCATCCTCCTCCATGAAATAAGAGAAGATCAAAGAATCATGAGAGAGGAGCAACAAAGACAAGGAAGAGACATTGAGGAGCTCAAGCACTCCATAAGATCTTCAAGAGGAAGAACAAGCCGTCATCACTAAGGTGGACCCGTTCTTTAATCTCCTTGTTCTTTATTTTTCTGTTTTTCGAAAAATCATGCTTATGTTTATCTATGTTTGTGTCTTATGATCATTAGTGTCTTAGTGTCTATGCCTTAAAGTTATGAATGTCCTATGAATCCATCACCTTTCTTAAATGAAAAATGTTCTTAATTGAAAAAGAGAAGAATTGCATGAATTTTGAATTTTATAACAGATTAATTATTTTGATGTGGTGGCAATACTTTTGATTTCTGAATGTATGCTTGAACAGTGCATAAGTCTTTTGAATTTGTTGTTCATGAATGTTGGCTCTTGAAAGAATGATGAAAAAGGAGACATGTTATTGAGGATCTGAAAAATCATAAAAATGATTCTTGAAGCAAGAAAAAGCAGTGAATACAAAAAAAAAGAAAAAAGGGGAGAAAAATGAAAAAAAAAAAGAAAAGAAAAAAAAAAGAAGAAAGAAAAAAATAATGAAGTTGTGATCCAAGGCAAAAAGAGTGTGCTTAAGAACCCTAGACACCTCTAATTGGGGACTCTAGCAAAGCTGAGTCACAATCTGAAAAAGGTTCACCCAGTTATGTGTCTGTGGCATGTATGTATCCGGTGATAATACTGGAAGACAGAGTGCTTTGGGCCACGGCCAAGACTCATAAAGTAGCTGTGTTCAAGAATCATCATACTTAACTAGGAGAATCAATAACACTATCTGGATTCTGAGTTCCTATAGAAGCCAATCATTCTGAACTTCAAAGGATAGAGTGAGATGCCAAAACTGTTCAGAGGTAAAAAGCTAAAAGCCCCGCTCATCTAATTAATACTGATCTTCATAGATGTTTTTGGAATTCATTGTATATTCTCTTCTTTTTATCTTATTTGATTTTCTGTTACTTAGGGACAAGCAACAATTTAAGTTTGGTGTTGTGATGAGCGGATAATTTATACGCTTTTTGGCATTGTTTTTAGTATGTTTTTAGTATGTTTTAGTTGGTTTTTATTATATTTTTATTAGTTTTTAGTTAAAATTCACTTTTTTTGACTTTACTATGAGTTTGTGTGTTTTTCTGTGATTTTAGGTATTTTCTGGCTGAAATTGAGGGACCTGAGCAAAAATCTGATTCAGAGGCTGAAAAGGACTGCAGATGCTGTTAGATTCTGACCTTCCTGCACTCGAAGTGGATTTTCTGGAGCTACAGAAGCCCAATTGGCGCGCTCTCAACTGCGTTGGAAAGTAGACATCCTGGGCTTTCCAGCAATGTATAATAGTTCGTACTTTGCCCGAGATTTAATGGCCCAAACTGGCGTTCCAAAGCAGCTCAAAACTGCCCGGCGTTAAACGCCGGAACTGGCACAAGAATGGGAGTTAAACGCCCAAACTGGCACAAAAGCTGGCGTTTAACTCCAAGAAAAGTCTCTACACATGAAAGCATCAATGCTCAGCCCAAACACATACCAAGTGGGCCCGGAAGTGGATTTTTATGTCATTTACTCATTTCTGTAAACCCTAGGCTACTAGTTCTCTACAAATAGGACCTTTTGCTATTGTATTTTTATCTTTGGATCTTTGATCATCTTTAGATCTTTGAATCTTTTGATCACTTTAGATCTTAGGATCATCTTTGGACGTCTAGTTCTTAGATCATTGGGGGCTGGCCTCACGGCCATGCCTAGACCTTGTTCTTATGTATTTTCAACGGTGGAGTTTCTACACACCATAGATTAAGGTGTGGAGCTCTGCTGTACCTCGACTATTAATGCAATTACTATTGTTCTTCTATTCAATTCAGCTTATTCTTGTTCTAAGATATCACTTGTTCCTCAACTTGATGAATGTGATGATTCGTGACACTCATCATCATTCTCACCTATGAACGTGTGCCTGACAACCACCTCCGTTCTACCTTAGATTGAGTGGATATCTCTTGGATCCCTTAATCGGAATCTTCGTGGTATAAGCTAGAATTGATGGCGGCATTCAAGAGAATCCGAAAGGTCTAAACCTTGTCTGTGGTATTCTGAGTAGGATTCAAGGATTGAATGACTGTGACGAGCTTCAAACTCCTGAAGGCTGGGCGTTAGTGACAGACGCAAAAGAATCACTGGATTCTATTCCAACCTGATTGAGAATCGACAGATGATTAGCCGTGCTGTGACAGAGCGCGTTGAACATTTTCACTGAGAGGACGGGACTGTAGCCGCTGACAATGGTGATGCCCAACATACAGCTTGCCATGGAAAGGAGTAAGAAGGATTGGATGAAGACAGTAGGAAAGCAGAGAGACGGAAGGGACAAAGCATCTCCATACGCTTATCTGAAATTCTCACCAATGAATTACATAAGTATCTCTATCTTTATGCTTTATTCATAAATCATTCATAACCATTTGAATCTGCCTGACTGAGATTTACAAGATGACCATAGCTTGCTTCATACCAACAATCTCCGTGGGATCGACCCTTACTCGCGTAAGGTTTATTACTTGGACGACCCAGTGCACTTGCTGGTTAGTTGTGCGAAGTTGTGATAAAGAGTTGAGATTGCAATTGAGCGTACCATGTTGATGGCGCCATTGATGATCACAATTTTGTGCACCAAGCTCTCACCAATCCCATTCAACAAGTCAGAATCTTAATGGTTTAAGAGTTCTATGCTAATACATGGATCACTAAGAACCATGATCAAAGTATGAACCCAGACCCGAAGAATTGGCTCACAATGGTCCGTGGGAAATACTTACATTTTAGTCCAGATAATGTGATATTGGCGTTCAACTTGCCAATCATGAGTGGAGATTCTCATTCTTTCACTAGAAGAGTCAACTTTGATCAAAGGTTGGACCAAGTCTTCAAGGACATCTGTGTGGAAGGAGCTTAATGGAAGAGATACTCCAAAGGCAAGCCGGTTTAACTGAGAAGGCCGGACCTTAAGCCTGTGGCTAGAGGATGGTTGGAGTTCATCCAACGCTCTATCATTCCTACTAGCAACAGATCCAAAGTAACTGTGGATCAGGCTATCATGATTCATAGTATCATGATTGGAGAGGAAGTAGAAGTTCCTGAGATTATACCTCTAGAACTATACAAGGTGGCTGACAAGCCCTCCACTTTGGCAAGATTAGCCTTTCTTCATCTCATTTGTCACCTATGCAATTTAGCCGGAATTGTCATAGAGGAAGATATCCTCATTGAAGAGGACAAGCCCATCACTAAAAAGAGGATGGAGCAAACAAGAGATCCCACTCATGGACTTCAACAAGAGCATGAGAAAGTCCCTCATCAAGAATTCCCTGAGATGACTTAAGGGATGCATTTTCCTCCACACAACTATTGGGAGCAACTCAACACCTCTTTAGGGGATTTGAGTTCCAATATGGAGCAACTAAGGGTGGAGCACCAAGAGCACTCCATTATCCTCCATGAAATAAGAGAGGACCAAAGAGCCATGAGGGAGGAGCAACAAAGGCAAGGAAGAGATATTGAGGAGCTTAAGCACTCCATAGGATCTTCAAGAGGAAGAACTAGTCGCCATCACTAAGGTGGATCCGTTCTTTAATTTTCTTGTTCTTAATTTTCTATTTTTTGGTTTCCTATGCTTTATGTTTTGTCTATGTTTGTGCCTTTATAACATGATCATTAGTGTCTAGTGTCTATGCCTTGAAGCTATGAATGTCCTATGAATCCTTCACTATTCTTAAATGAAAAATGTTCTTAATTACAAAAGAACAAGAAGGACATGAATTTTGAATTTTATCTTAAAATTAGTTTAATTATTTTGATGTGGTGGTAATACTTTTTGTTTTCTGAATGAATGCTTAAACAGTGCATATTTTTTATAGTGAAGTTTATGAATGTTAAAATTGTTGGCTCTTAAAAGAATAATGAACAAAGAGAAATGTTATTGATGATCTGAAAAATCATAAAATTGATTCTTGAAGCAAGAAAAAGCAGTGAAAAAAATAAAAAGCTTGTGAAAAAAAAGTGGCGAAAAAAAAGAAAAGAAAAAGTAAGCAGAAAAAGCCAGTAGCCCTTTAAACCAAAAGGCAAGGGTAAGAAAGATCCAAGGCTTTGAGCATTAATGGATACGAGGGCCCAAAGGAATAAAATCCTGGCCTAAGTGGCTAAATCAAGCTGTCCCTAACCATGTGCTTATGTCATGAAGGTCCAAGTGAAAAGCTTGAGACTGAGTGGTTAAAGTCGTGATCCAAAGCAAAAAAGACTGTGCTTAAGAACTCTGGACACCTCTAACTGGGAACTCTAGCAAAGCTGAGTCACAATCTGAAAAGGTTCACCCAGTTATGTGTCTGTGGCATTTATGTATCCGGTGGTAATACTGGAAAACAAGATGCTTAGGGTCACGACCAAGACTCATAAGTAGATGTGTTCAAGAATCAACATACTGAACTAGGAGAATCATTCATCACATGAAATTCCATACTCTCAACAAGGTGCGTTGCATCCTGTATTTGAACATTGGAATAACAACAAGAGAGAACCCGAAGGTTCTAGTAGGGTAACAGTTCCAAATAAAGACTACATAAAGAAATATGAACCCTCTAGGCAATCCTGATCTCCAACATCACAGGAATCCAAGCCTATGATCTTAACTAATCCATACAGGGTTAAATTTGCTAAGGTAAAAAATACTTTAATCTACTACTAGTCTCATCCACTCCCAATGGTCATCTTTATTGTTCTTAGTCTCTATACTTTTAATGAAATTCAAACACAAATAAACAATCATACCAAACAATCACAAATAAGAACACTTAGAACAAGTAATACAATTAGTAGTTAAACAGGATTACCAAATAAGCAAATCAAAATAATTATGCACACATAAGCAATGACAAACAAATGCACATGATGCATGCCTATCCTACTGGCCGTGAGCTCATGTGTCGGTTAAACTGCCAAGATCGACATATCTAGTAGCTAATTGGTGTGCAAAAATGAAACTCACACAACTGAACCAGCAAGTGCACTGGGTCGTCTAAGTAATACCTCAGGTGAGTGAGGGTCAAATCCCACGAGGATTGTTAGATTGAGCAAGATGTGGTTATACTGCAGATCTTAGTTAGGCGAATAGAAAGTTGATTGTTGTTATTGTAGGCGCATAAACAAAACAATAAAGAAAGCAGTAAAGAGTTGACGTAGAGACAATAGTAAGAAATCAATTAAGGCCTCAGAGATGCTTATTCTTCCGGATCAATACTTCTTACTGACTACTTTAACAACTAGTGATTCATTCAATGGCGAAGATGTAAGTGATTAAACCAGGGGTAGTGGTCATTAATCTCCTTTGTCCAAACCAAACACCAGCCATGATAGTTCAATCTATAAGCAGGTGAAGCTCACGCAATTCAATCTCTGATGATCCTACTCAAGACGCCACAGACAAGGTCGGATCTTCCAGATCGGAGAATAATGCTCTATGATTCTAGCATTAGTGCCACAGGGACCTCAATTACCTATGACTAATGA
The DNA here is from genome assembly GCF_014773155.1 of Arachis stenosperma. Classification (NCBI taxonomy): domain Eukaryota; kingdom Viridiplantae; phylum Streptophyta; class Magnoliopsida; order Fabales; family Fabaceae; genus Arachis; species Arachis stenosperma. The sequence continues at coordinate 29,460,642 of NC_080377.1, forward strand.
GATTTCATGTCACATATCCCAATTAGCGCAAATAACTTGTTGGAACCTGTGATGTACTCTCAAGCTGTAGCTCAATACTATCCGGGTCAAGACTCGTAAAGAACTCATGAAGAATAAGGAGTCATACTTTCGTTCTACCCGAGATTCATAACGATGAAGAACGACAATAAATCATAGAATGAAATCATACATGTATTAAAGTAGAAAATTAATAATATTAATCCATAAGAATGAGCATAGCTCCTTGATGCACGGAAACTTGTCTCTCAACATATTTCCCTTCGACAAGTATACCGAATTGTCGTCAAGTAAAAACTCACAATAGAGTGAGGTCGAATCCACAGGGATTAATAGATTAAGCAATCAATGGTTAATTGATTTTCCTAGTTAGACAAATCATATTGGAGTGATAAGTGACAAGAAAATGTAAATGGCATAAAAGTAAAGAAAGCAATAAAGTGTAGAAAAGTAAAATGGCAAGAAAAGTAAATGTAAGAAATAAAATGAACATTGGGATCAAAAGATATTGCAATCATCCGGATCAAGTTCATTCTCATCTCTTCCTCAATCAATGCATTCATTGATCTCCTTGGCAATCTTAGGTGATTGGATCCCAATTCCTTGACAACCCAATCTCTCTAAGCTTGAACAATTTTCTAATTCCTTGATTTAATTGCTCATGGAAAGAGATGAAGTATGGTCACTGATTATACCACACACATTCATAGATCAAAGTATTGGTAGGATTAAATGTCACAATATCCATCCAACCTCCAACCTAATCCAATGTGAGAGAGCATTTCTAGCATGATTTCCTCATTCCTCTTCCAAGGTTAAGAGGAAATCCAAGTATGAGCAATTTCTCTTCCGAGACAGTTACCCAATTGGATGAAGATCAAAAGCTCTTTAGTAAAATCAAGAGAAAAAAAAGAGGAAGAAGAATAAAAACTACAATTGATCCATTAAATACAACAGAGCTCTCTAACCCAATGAAAAGAGTTAGTTGTTCATTGCTCTACTCAAAAAAAAAAAAGGAAGAAAGTGTAGAAAAATAAAGATGAAGATTAAAACTGAAATTGAAACTTCAAAGTTCATAAATGAAAAGTGCAAACTAGAATTAAACTGCTACTGAGAAAAGAAAAAGAAGAGAAAAGGGAGAAAAGTGTAGGAGGAGAGGGGTCTGAAGACCTACTCCCCTTGGAGTATGCCAATTCACAGAAGTTCGAATTACTCTTCACTCTCTCCCCCTTCCTTCAATTTCCCATTTCCAAAATCCCTTGAATGTAAAAACTAAGTCCTTTATATAGGCTCTCCTAAATTACAAAATGAAATTAAAAGCAAATTACAATTAAATGAAAATTCCTATTCTAGATGCTTCTTGTGGCCTTGATTGGTTGACACTTGTGGGCTTGCTTCCTTGAGGTTGGGTGGTCCTTGAAAGAGAAGAGAATCAAGTTGAGGTCCAGGTGCTAATGTTAGTGCTACCGTTAGCCACACTAACTCTACAAGTGTGGCGTTAGTGCTGAAGTTAGTGTAGCTAACGTCACACTTGCTACCCAGTTGGTGTTTTTGAGGCTTAAAAGATGCCTCTTGTTTGTGCTCCAATTTCATGCCCACTATAAAGTATTATATATCGTTGAAAAGCTCTGAATATCAGCTTTCTAACGCAATTAGAATCACCTCAATTGGATCTCTGTAGCTCAAGTTATTTTTGTTTGAAGAAGGCATAGTCAGGTTGCCGGGTGAGATTTTGCCCACGTTAGTGTCCACGTTAGTGGCACTAATGTGGCCACTAACGTAGGCCTTCTTTGCTTCGCAAACGTTAGTGGCGTTCACTTTTTCCACTAATTTTCACAGCTGCCTCCTTTCTTCCACGTTAATGCCCACGTTAGTGGCACTAACGGGGCCACTAACGTAGGTGTTCTTGGCCATTTCCAACGTTAGTGACAAAGGTGAGTGTCACTAACATTGGCTCCCTTTTTGCTCCACGTTAATGCCCACGTTAGTGGTACTAACGGGGCCGTTAACGTGGGTCTTCTTGCCCTTTGCTAAAGTTAGTAGCGTTAACGTTTCCACTAACTTTCCATGCTCTCCTTCTTCAAAGTTAATGCCATTAACTTTCTCACTAACGTTGGGGCTTCTCTTCTCTTCCACGTTAGTGCCCACGTTAGTGGAGCTAACGGGGCCGCTAACGTGGGCCTCCTTGCCTTTCGAAGGCATTAGTGGTGATAACTTTACCACTAACGTTCCAAACCTTCCTTCCTTCCACGTTAATGGCCATGTTAGTGGCACTAGCGTAGCCACTAACGTGGCTCTTCTCTGCTTCTTGTTACTTGAAATCAATCAAACAAAGTGCATCAAAGTCTTGCTCTTAATCATAAAATTATGCATAATCCATTTTATCATTCAATTCATGCATAATTCTCATGAAATCATTCAAAATTCACAATGTTTTCTTGAATCATGGTATGAATTCATTTTCAACTAAATACTTGCTTATTTCCTAAGAAAATGCATGAAACCAACCAAATGCATACAAAAAATGGCTAGTAAAACTAGCCAAAATGTTCTGGCATCACAACACCAAACTTAAATCTTGTTTGTCCCCAAGCAAGAAAAGAACTATGCACAAAGAATTCTCTTAATTGGATTGTATTGAAGAATTGCTTATGATGCTTTAGTGGGTGAATTGAATAAGTGACAGTGGGGTGAACTCTAATTTGTATGCTTATGCAAGGATTCCAGTGCTCATTATTCCTCACATTTTGGAAGTCTTAGATCTTAGGACTTTCATTCAAATGATATTATGGAATCCTCTTTATAGATTGTCACCTTTGAAGCAGCACTTATTTTCTAACATTTTTATTTTCTTTTTGTATCTTGGCCTCGACTCTAGGTATCATGTCTCAAAGTGACTTTTTAAGATAAGCTTTCAATAAATACTCCCAAACCAGTTGGTCTAAGGTATTAGGTGTTGAAACACACCTTAGGATATATTTGCTCAAGCCTCTCTCTTTGACACAAATCCACCACAAGCATTTAACTAGGACAATAACTATTTTAGTTCTTGTTTCTTTCTTTTTCTTCCTAGTAATTGATGCTCAGAGCCTTGGGCTTGTTCTTTATTTTTTTTCTTTTGTTTTCTTTTGTTACTGCTTCTTAAATCAATAGATGTTTGAGAAATTCCATAATACTTCTCTAAACTTCATTTTCTGTCTATGAGCTCCCATGCAAGTTTTCACAAACATGCAACCTCAATACACAATCATACAATCAGAATCTCCACTTTTCTTAATCTTTTGCTTGCCCCAAGATTTATAAAATTCTTTAACATTTTTCTTTCAAAAGAATGATTTCTTTGTTGCATTTTTAGAGATATTGGGTGCAAGTAAAATTCAAGATGATAATCATGATATCATAGCAACATGTTACAAATCAAATATCAAATTATGCTTGTTCACAAGGTGTAATCACACATGCATACAAAGAAAATAGAAGACAATCATGCAATTTAATGTGCTGGAAATAAGTAAGAGGAAAAAGGAACTTTACCACCTTGTAGTTCATCTTCATTGTTGTTGTCCTTTTCCTCATATTCTTCCCTTTTCCACACCAAATTTAGAATGATTGCTTATACTCAAGCAATAATTAAAACAGTGGTGATGGGGTCTATGATGGATCTTGAGTGTCTTACGCAATGAATTGTAAGTAATGCATGTGCTTAAGTAAGTAATATTAATTATACAATAAAGGCACAAGAAGTAAAACAGAGACAATGTGATTGCATTAATAAGTGGTGTGCTTGGTACCTTGCATGAAAGATAAGTGGCAACACCAAACTTAGTGTGACACTCTCAATTTAGAATGTTGCAAGTACCTAGTGAAGATTGAAAATCAAATTATTGCATGGCAACACTAAACTTAGAATGCAATCATATGTCAAATTATTGAAAGCAAACTAACCAAGGAAAGAAAATGTTACCTACGGTTGGGTTGCCACCCAACAAGCGCTCTTTTAATGTCATTAGCTTGACATGTTGTTCATGACTTTCTTTCTCTTCTTCCAGTTTGTTAAGAGGAATGACCTCAAGAGGAAAGAGGAGCCAGTTAATGCCCCTTGTTTTGAGTGCCTCTCCCCAGCAAGCTATCTTTTGTTGTTAGCTTGAGTAAACTTGCTTGTTGGGGTAGGGGTGGGATGGCTTTTGGTTGACCTTTTCTTCTTCATGGATATTGTCCTTCTTTTCTTAGTTACCATCCTCTTTTTAGTGCTCATGTTGATTGCCTTCACCACCTTGATTTCAGTACTTGGGTGTTGTATGATGGTTGGAGCATCCTCTTCATCAAGAGCTTCCTGAATTGGTGGTTCAATGAACTCACCCTTTATGCAACTCTCTGTTTTATTGGAGTAGTGTGGACTCCTTTGATTGACTTCCTTCCTTTCTTCTACATGATGTTGCATTAAGTCTTTTGGGAGTGAGTTTGCATATTCCATTGTCACCCCTAGTAACCTCTGTAGGTCTGGAGCCTTAGGCTTGTATACTCTCACAACCTCCTCCTTCTTCATATGAATCTCACTTGGTATGGCTGCCTTTTTTTCTTGTTCTTCTGATTCCTCCCTTGTTCTTGACCTTTGAATGAACTCCTCTGTTTCTAGAGAGAGTGAAGTGGTCTCTCTTTGTGATCTCAGCTCTTCAATGAATTGTTCTTCAGAGTAGAGTTGTGCATTCTATCTCAATTTTTCTTCATGGTCCCTTTTTGCTATTTTCTCCTCTTCGTTTGTCTTTATTATTTCTTTAAGGAGGAGTTCTATCCTAGCGAGTCTATCTTCTTCTCTACTTTTTTGAGTTCTTCAATGATGAGTTCCTTCCTAGCAAGTCTATCTAAAGGAGGTTGGGTAGGTTGTAATGGTTGGTCGGGGTCGGCTTGTGAATGGATTTGGTTGTTTTGTGGTTGTGTGTTCTGAAAGTGGTATGACTCTTGTGGGTAGTGGATTGAGTTTTGTGGATGGTGAAATGAATTGTATGGATTTGGGATAGAATTTTGTGCTGAGGTATACTCAAGTGATGAAGAATTTAGGCATGCAAAACTTGGAGGTGAGGTTGGATAATTGAGAGGTGATGGCTCTTGATGAATGGGGTATAAATGAGTGAAATCTCTTTGATTTTGATCTTCCCAGCCACAACTTGAGTAGTGATCAATTTCACCAAAATATGGACCATTTTGTGACCCTGGGAAGCACCCCATTTCATCTTCTTAATATTCCCAACCACCATTATCATAATAACCTGAATTATTTTGTGGTGGTGAGAAGTATCCCATGTAACTTGATTGACCAAAAGATGATCTATACTCCATTTTTCTTCAAAATACTCTGTACCAAACAATAATCACCAAGATAAAAGAGATTTGGAATTTCCCTTGTCACAGATGAGGAAATTCCCATTGAGGCAATATCACAAACAGTTAGTTAGCAAAAGAAAATAAAGAAACAAAAGAAAACAAATACAAAAGAAAAGTGTCTAATATAGTAAATCAATGAACCGGTAGTTTGTTAATCACAATTAATCCCCGGCAACGGCGCCATAAACTTGATACACAGAAACTTGTCTCTCAACAAATTTTCCTTCGGCAAGTATACCAAATTGTCGTCAAGTAAAAACTCACAATAGTGTGAGGTCGAATCCACAGGGATTAACGGATTAAGCAATCAATGGTTAATTGATTTTCCTAGACGAATCATATTGGAGTGATAAGTGACAAGGAAATGTAAATGGCATAAAAGTAAAGAAAGCAATAAAGTGCAGAAAAGTAAAATGACAAGAAAAGTAAATGTAAGAAATAAAATGAACATTGGGATCAAGAGATATTGCAATCCTCCAGATCAAGTTCATTCTCATCTCTTCCTCAATCAATGCATTCATTAATCTCCTTGGCAATCTTAGATGATTGGATCCCAATTCCTTGGCAACTCAATCTCTCTAAACTTGAACAATTTCCCAATTCCTTGATTTAATTACTCATGGAAAGAGATGAAGTATGGTCACTGATTATACCACACACATTCATAGATCAAAGTATTGGTATGATTAAATGTCACAATATCCATCCAACCCCCAACCTAATCCAATGTGAGAGAGCATTTCTAGCATGATTTCCTCATTCATCTTCCAAGGTTAAGAGAAAATCCAAGTATGAGCAATTTCTCTTCCGAGACAATTACCCAATTGAATCGAAATCTCTCTAGTAAAATCAAGAGAAAAGAAAGAGGAAGAAGAATAAAAACTACAATTGATCCATTAAATAAAATAGAGCTCTCTAACCCAATGAAAAGAGTTAGTTGTTCATTGCTCTACTCAAATAAAAAAGGAAGAAAGTGCAGAAAAATAAAGATGAAGATTAAAACTGAAATTGAAACTTCAAAGTTCATAAATGAAAAGTACAAACTAGAATTAAACTACTACTAAAAAAAAAGAAAAAGAAGAGAAACGGGAGAAAAGTGTAGGAGGAGATAGGTCTGAAGACCCACTCCGCTTGGAGTGTGCTAATTCATAGAAGTTCGAATTGGTCTTCACTCTCTCCCCCTTCCTTCAATTTCCCGTTTCCAGAATCCCTTGAATGTAAAAACTAAGGCCTTTATATAGGCTCTCCTAAATTACAAAATAAAATTAAAAGCAAATTACAATTAAATGAAAATTCCTATTCTAGATACTTCTTGTGGCCTTGATTGGTTGACACTTGTGGGCTTGCTTCCTTGAGGTTGGGTGGTCCTTGAAAGAAAAGTGAATCAAGTTGAGGTCCAGGTGCTAATGTTAGTGCTACCGTTAGCCACACTAATGCTACAAGTGTGGCGTGCTGAAGTTAGTGTTGCTAACGTCACACTTGCTACCCAGTTGGTGTTTTTGAGGCTTAAAAGATGCCTCTTGTTTGTACTCCAATTTCATTCCCACTATAAAGTATTATATATCGTTGGAAAGCTTTGAATGTCACTTTTCTAATGCAATTAGAATTATATCAATTGGATCTCTGTAGCTCAAGTTATTTTTGTTTGAAGAAGGCATAGTCAGGTTGCCAGGTGAGATTTTGCCCACGTTAGTGTCCACGTTAGTGGCACTAACGTGGCCACTAACGTAGGCTTTCTTTGCTTCGCAAACGTTAGTAGCGTTCACTTTTTCTACTAACTTTCATAGCTGCCTACTTTCTTCCACGTTAATGCCCATGTTAGTGGTACTAACGTGGGTGTTCTTGGCCATTTCCAACGTTAGTGACAAAGGTGAGTGTCACTAACGTTGGCTCCCTTTTTGCTCCACGTTAATGCCCACGTTAGTGGTACTAATGGGACCGTTAACGTGGGACTTCTTGTCCCTTCGCTAAAGTTAATGGCGTTAACATTTCCACTAACTTTCCATGCTCTCTTTCTTCAAAGTTAATGCCATTAACTTTCTCATTAACGTTTGGGCTTCTCTTCTTTTCCACGTTAGTGCCCACGTTAGTGGAGCTAACGGGGCCACTAACGTGGGCCTCCTTACCTTTCGAAGGCGTAAGTGGTAATAACTTTACCACTAACGTTCCAAACCTTCCTTCCTTCCACGTTAATGGCCACGTTAGTGGCACTAATGTAGCCACTAACGTGGCTCTTCTCTGCTTCTTGTTACCTGAAATCAATCAAACAAAGTGCATCAAAGTCTTGCTCTTAATCATGAAATTATGCATCATCCATTTTATCATTCAATTCATGCATAATTCTCATAAAATCATTCAAAATTCACAATGTTTGCTTGAATCATGGTATGAATGCATTTTCAACTAAATACTTGCTTATTTCCTAAGAAAATGCATGAAATCAACCTAAAGCATACAAAAAATGGCTAGTAAAACTAGCCAAGATGCCCTGGCATCACTCCTATCCTTAACCTAAGAGGTTTAGCCGCTCATACTGTATAGAAAATAAAATGAAAAAGGTTCGAATGTGAAAAATTCGAAGATGCTTAACAAGAGTGATCTTCCTTCTATTTATACTAATAAATAGACCTAAAACGATATTAATAGTAATTAGAAATTACAAAAAAGAAATAGACTAAGCTAAAGGTGCGAAAATCCACTTATGAGCCCACTTGGTGAGTGTTTGGGTTGAGCTTTGCGTCCAACTTAAGTGAGTGGGTGTTAAATACACTGCCTTGTGCTCCCTTGGTGGTGTTGAACGCTAGTTTTGGGCGTTCAACGCTGGCCTTGACCCTTCTAGGGCGTTGAACGCCAGAAAGGGGGTAAGATGGGTGTTTAACTCCCATTTTTGGGTAGTTCTTTCCAAATCAAAGTATAAACTATTATATATTGCAAGAAAGCTCTGGAAGTTAGCTTTCCAACACCATTAAGAGTCTGTCAATTGGACTTTACTAGCTCAAAAAATGCTCTTTCAGATGAATGAAGGTCAGGATTTGACAACATCTGTTGTCCTTTCTTTGCCTCTGAATCAGACTTTGCCAAAACTTGCCAAATTTACCCAAAAATCACCTGAAATCATAAGAAAACACAAAAACTCAAAGTAGTATCCAAAAAGTGATTTTTGCACTAAAACCTACTAAAACATAATAAAACTTAACAAAATATAACTAAAAATACTAGGAAAACAGTACCAAAAAGTGTATAAAATATCCACTCATCACTAATCCAAATATCAGTTCTCTATTGCAAATCCCCAGGAAAAATTATCATTGAGGAATCATATGGAACAAAGTAGAGTGTCTTCTCACCTTCTTCTAAAGGTATACACCGTGCCATACAAAACAACGAAGAGTGTCTTCCCACATATAAAACCACAAGTGAAACTGTGATGCAACAATAGAGAATCCTCAATCTAACCCGTTCACACCACAATCAGAAATTGAATTGAATAGAATCCTCAACCTTCTATGCAATTGATGCACCACTATTTCGTGGTACATCTTGTGCTTAATTGAGTGGATTTTATCCACTAAGCTCACACTTATTCATAGAAATCGCATGTTTTACATTTTCCTTCCTGATTTTGTGCTATGATTTAAAACATGCTTCTTTGGTCTTAAATTTGCTAATTTTAATTCTATATTATTACCATTCGATAACATGATATGTGTGTTAATTGTTTTCAGAGATTACAGGGCAGGAATGGCTTAGAGAATGGAGAGGAAGCATGCAAAAGTAGAAGAAATACAGGAAATTGAAGGAATCGCAAAGCTGTCAACCCTAACCTCTTCGCACTCAATCGATCATAACTTGAGCTACAAGGGTCCAAATGAGACGGTTCTAGTTGCGTTGGAAAGCTAACATCCGGGGCTTTAAAATGATATTTAATTTGTCATAGTAGACATACATCTAGGTGATGCGCATGCGTGCATCACGCGCACGCATCGCATCTGCGAAAATTCAACGTATCAGAATTTGCCCCCTGCGATTTTTGGGCTGTTTTTGACCCAGTTTTCAGCCCAGAAAACACAGATTAGAGGCTGCAGAGTGAAGGAATTAGAGAGACAAATTTTCATTCACAATTTTAGGTTTTAGATGTAGTTTTCTAGAGAGCGCCTCTCTCTCTAGGTTTTAGGATTTTTAGTTTTAGATTTATTTCTTTCCAATTCCAGGTTCAATGTTCCTTTAATTTAGTTTCTCTTCTACTCTTATTTGTCTTAGCATTCTAGTTCATTTATTTCCCTTGTTGATTACTTTATGTTGACAATTTAGTTTATGAACTTCTCATGTTAGATTTGATTTTCTATTTAATGTAATTTGAGGTATTTCATATTTATGATTGCTTTCCTTCAATTTAGGTTATTGATTGTTCGAATTTAATATTCTCGTATTAATTCTATATATTTTTATTTTGCGCCTTCCAAGTGTTTGACAAAATGCTTGGGAGGCTCTCGAATTAGGCTTTTATGTTCTTGGATTGGGATGGTAACTTAGGAACTCTTGAGTTACTAATGTCTAAGAAATTGATGATTGGGAGCCATTAAATCTAGTTCTCACTAATTGAATTGGTGGAGAGCTAGGACTTATGGAATTGGATTGATATAGCTCATTTTACTTTCCTTTACTACTAGTTAGAGGATGACTTAATGGGATTGATCCTTGCCAATTCTCATGTTGTGGTTAGTGATAAGGATAGAGATCCTTGACCACCAAACCTTGCCAAGAGCTTTTCTAATCATTTGATTTTCCTTTGCAATTTACTTTTCTTGTTTCCTTTCAAAAAGCCCTAAATATACCTTTTCATAACCAATTATAAAATCACTTCCCTGCAATTTCTTGAGTGACGACCCGAGGTTTAAATACTTCGGTTATTAGTTTTATTAAGGGTTTATTACTTGTGACAACCAAAACTTTTGTATGAAAGGATTCTTTGTTGGTTTAGAAACTATACTAGCAGCGAGCTTTCAATTGTGAAATTCTAGACCACACAAGAATCCGTTCGTCAAAATGGCATCGTTGCCGGAAAATCGCAAACGTGTGCCTTATTATTGGTTATTGTAAATATTTGCTTTTTGCTTGTTTGCTATTTTTGTTAGTTTAGGACTTAGTTGCTTATTTTTACTAGTTTTTGTTTTTAATTTCTTTAGCTACTATGAACTCTCACCCATTTGGCTATGAGTCTGGTTACCATTGTGTTGCAGGAAGAGGAGATTACAATGAGAACATGCATCAAGGTTGGAACGACCAAAGAAGGAAGGCGCCACAAGGATTTGATCAACCCTCTTGGCAACAAACTCCTCCAATGTGTTACAAGCAACAACCATTCTGTGATGCATATCAAGGCAATGGTTATGGTGGACCAGTTTGTGACAATCAACCTCCACCTCACTATACCTATGAGCCCCTCCTCAACATAACTTTGAACCACCCTACTCACAAGCCACCCACTACCAAACACCCTTCTATGATCCTAATCCTTACCCATCATACTAAGAACCATATGAGCCATACTTAGAACCACCACCTCAATATACACCATCTCCATATCCTTATCAAGAAGAACCACCTCCGTATTATGAGCCATTTCTCCCAACAAATGAACCCTCCTATCCACCCCAACCTCCATTGGATAACAACACACTTATCTCTACTCTCATTGCTCTTACCTCTAAACTCCAATATCTTATATCCTGCAGGGACCAACCATCTACCTCCAATATTCAACCTCAAGCTTTAGTGCGCCACAACCCTCCGTGCAAGAATACCCATATCCATCAATCTAAGAGCAACATGATCCTAATAATACTACTGACCCAGAACAAGAAATAAGGGATCGTCTTCGCGAATTCATACTTCAAAAGAGGCTAGAGGAGGCCCTAAAGGTGGAGGTAGTAGAGACCTTTGAAGGTGAATGAGTGGTTGAAGAATTATTAAAGGAAGACATCAAGGAGGAGCCTGATTTTGTATTAGAGCAAGTGGAGAAAGCCGAAATTATCACAAAAGAGGAAGTGGTTGAAGACTTGGGAGATGCGAAACCTCCATGGGAAAGTCCAGTCATAGAGCCTCCTTCCAAGGTATTCGATGTTGATGTTGAGGAGGGTGTACAACCTCCAAGGCATATCATGGTTGAAGACTTTGAAGAGGTTGATCAAGAGATGGAGATTAAAGAAGAAGAAGCACAACCTTCCATGCCCTTGGTGAGCAATGAAGAAGAGATTGAATTGGAAGAAAGCTACCAAGAGGAAGAGGTTGACATTAAAGAAGCTTGCAAAGAGGTGGAAGTTGTCAAGAAAGAACACACGGGAATGGAGCTTGAAATCACCTTGCCAAAGTTGTTGGAGATCCATCCACTTAAGTCACCATCATCCTTCACAACATTCAAGTGGGTAAAATTCATATCCCTTAGCTTTCTCATTCCACTTGAATATGGTTTACTTGAGACAGATGGTCAACTTAGAGCTCTTTGTGGCATTGAGAGTAAGAGGAAGATGGTTAGTGGTAGGAATTGTCATGCAAGGTCTAATATGGTTGCATGCTCCAAGTCTAAATGCAAAGGTTGGTGTGGAGCTCGATTGCATGGGTCTAGGAAGTTGTTTGGACGCTTCAGTGAGAATTTAGATTGCTTGCCACCCGGTTGGAACAATAATAATCAACAAGAAGACGGATGCAAAAGCAAGGTTTGGGACCCCGAAATTCATTCTAGCAATCAACACTCTTGGGGTCTTGTCACTTTCTTTAACTTGCTTGAAGGCTCTTTGCGCCTAGTTTGGGACCTTGGAGGCTACTGCAAGTACAAACATTGGTGGGGATTCCTGGATGAGTTCAAGCACAAGCCGCCGTGACAAGAAGCTCCCCGAATGTCCAACTTAAGGACTTTAACTAAAAGTGCTAGGTGGGAGACAACCCACCATGGTATGATCTTTCATTTTTATCCTTAAGTTTATTTTATTCTATTTTTATTAGTATCCAGTCATAATGTCTGCATTAGCATCTGCATTTTACATTCTGCATAAAAAAAAAGAAAAAAGAAAAAGAGAGAGAAAAGTGCGTTCCACGTGTGCGCGTGGTCCATGCGCATGCGTCACATGTGACGCTAAAACTTACAGCAAGTTACGCGGGAGCTACGCAGGAAGGGTGCCTTACGCACGAGCCAACACACGCGTACGCGTGGCGACATCTGGGGTGCAAAATCGGCGTCAATGAGTGATTTGGCCGAGAGTTGTGCTGCCTTGGTACTGATAATGTGCATTTCGCATGACTAGAGATCACGCGTACGCGTGACCGACGCTCACACGTCAGTGTTCATTTTTGGCCGTTCACGCGTACGCGTGGATGATGCTTACGCGTCGCATGGCCATTTCAATTTTCATGCATTCACGTGATGCATGTGTGCGTGTCGCGTCTGTTTCTTGTTCTCTTATCTTTTCTCCTTCTTTCTTCTCTCCTTTTCTTCTATCCTCCTCCTTTTGTACTTTCTTCTCCTCCCTTCCATTCCTTATTCTCTTTAATTCCCTTTTACATATTACATTTGCATAATTTCCTTCATTGCATTTTAATTTTGTTCATGTTTTTATCTTCTTTTATAATTTCCTATTTTATCACTGGTGTTACATGTTCTTATTCAACTCTTGCATCTTTTCTTGAATTATTTTGGTGCTTCGTGACTTGTTTTAAACTGTTGGGTATTATTAATTATAAGTCAATGCTAATTTTTATGATACTTGTATTCTATTTACATTGATATGCACCTATACTTTCTTTCATTACCCACACTCTCTCTCCCCCATTATTGCAATTTTTGCACTATTCATATGCCATTTGCTTCTACTGTTTTCTCACTTGCATGTTGTAGCTACCATGTAGTTGAGATCCTCATTATTTGGCATCAACCCACCCATATTCTATTTATTTTCCTATCTCTGTTTGTGGGTTACTCTTCCTCCTTTCTCTCTTCTTTCAAGATGGCCATCAAGAAAGAAAAAGGAAAAGCTTTTAAATGGGGCGAACAACAACTCCATCTTCATAATCCATTAAAGAAAGAGCATCAGTTGGAGTAACCCATCTACTTTTGCATCTCAGCATGCACCATGGATGGTGCAATATTTATGTGTGGGGAGGTCGATACCGACTTCCGCGGGTTAGTTAGTTCCTTCTCAATACCAATGTGGGATTTTCTTTGTTAGTTCATTGTTGCATTTGCATGTTTGATTGCATGTTTGTTACGTTTTGTGCACATTTTACCACTACTTGGTTGAAGTAATAATTTCTCTTTCAAGAAACTTTTTTTTATAGCATTTCACTAATTTGAATTAAAATTTTGTTAAACTTGTTTGAAGAAATTTATTTTGGAACATGGTTTAGAGCTCGAACACACAAAACCAGTGAGATTTTGAGCCTATTTGATTGGTTGCATTTTATCAACCAATATTTTGTTTTGGTGTGTGTTATTTTGTCTAAAATTGTGATCTATATCTTGCTTGATTCTATATTTCCATAGTTTAATGTATGCATGCACTTATGTGATTGAGGCCTTTGTTTCACTTAGCTTACAAATCCATACGGCCTTACCCCTTTCATTATCCTTTGCAAACTAATTTGAGCCTATTTTACCCCATTTGTTCTTTATTTTAGCACATCACTAACTCTAAGAAAAAAACAATAATGTCCTTAATTTGAATCCTTGGTTAGCTTAGACTAGTGAGAGTGCTCATCAATTAAGTGTGGGAAAATTGGGTTTGAAAACGTTTGGTTTGAGAATTGGGTGTTGTGTATTCTTGAGAAAATGTGAACAAGAATGTTAAGCACATATTATTGCATTCAATACTTTAATCATATGCATTGAAAAAAATACAAAGAAAAAAAAAGAAAAGAGAAAAAAGAAAAGAAAAAGAGCAAATAATAAAGGGGACAAAATGCCCCAAAGTAAATGGTGATAGCAATGTATACGAGTTGTACTCAAATTGGGATGCATGAATATGTGGCAAAACATAGTTAATGGGTAGTTGGGCTTTATATTATGATTATATGGATTGTCCTAAGTTAGGTGAGAAGTTTAGGTTAATTAAGGATTCAGATTTTAGTCCACTTGACCAAATACAATCCTACCTTGACCCTAACCCCATTACAACCCTCAAAAGACCTCTTGATTTGTGTATTTGTGCATTAAATTTTTGTTGATTGTCAGATGAAGAGCAAGCCTTAGAAAGCAAGATTAATAGAGAATTGAGAGAATCGAACCTTAAACACTTGAGCGATTAGAGTGTATACACTTCCAGTGAGGGTTCGATGCTCAATTCCTTGTTCCTGGCTTTCATGAGCTATTTTCTTCTGCAGGTCTATTTGTACTTCATTTTTATGATTTTAATTAGTGAAATCCAGTTCATATTTGTTCTTGAAAGGTTTTTTTTACTTTTCACCAAGTAGGAAAATGTATTTTGCATATAGTTGCATTCATATAGATAGGTTACATTTCATACTTCCTACCATTCCTCTTCACTCTTATAGTTTCTCTTGAGCTTAGCATGAGGACATGCTAATGTTTAAGTGTGGGGAGATTTGATGCACCACTATTTCGTGGTACATCTTGTGCTTAATTGAGTAGATTTTATCCACTAATCTCACACTTATTCATAGAAATTGCATGTTTTACATTTTCCTTCCTGATTTTGTGCTATGATTGAAAACATGATTCTTTGCCCTTAAATTTGCTAATTTTAATTCTCTCTTATTACCATTCGATGCCATTATATGTGTGTTAAGTGTTTTCAGAGATTACAGGGCAGGAATGGCTTAGAGGATGGAGAGGAAGCATGCAAAAGTGGAAGGAATATAGGAAATTGAAGGAATCGCAAAGCTGTCAACCCTGACCTCTTCGCACTCATTCAATCATAAGTTGAGCTACAGAGGTCCAAATGAGACGGTTTCAGTTGAGTTGGAAAGCTAACATCTGGCGCTTCGAAATGATATATAATTTGCCATATTGGCCATACAGCTAGGTGACGTGCACACATGCATCACGTGCACGTGTCGCATCTACGAAAATTCAGCGTATCAGAATTCCCCCTAGCGATTTTTGGGCTATTTTTGACCTAGTTCTCGGCCCAGAAAACACATATTAGAGGCTGCAGAGTGAAGAAATTAGAGAGACAAGTTCTCATTCACAATTTTAGGTTTTAGATGTAGTTTTCAAGAGAAAGAGGCTCTCTCCTCTCTTTAGATTTTTAGGATTCTTAGTTTTAGATTTATTTCTTCCCAATTCCAGGTTCAATGTTCCTTTAATTTAGTTTCTCTTCTACTCTTATTTGTCTTAGCATTCTGGTTCATTTATTTCCCTTGTTGAATTCTTTATGTTGACAATTTAGTTTATGAACTTCTCATGTTAGATTTGATTTTCTATTTAATGCAATTTGAGGTATTTCATATTTATGATTGCTTCCTTTAATGTAGGTTATTGATGCTTTCAATTGATTGTTTGGATTTAATATTTGATGAGCGGATAATTTGTACGCTTTTTGGCATTGTTTTTAGTATGTTTTTGGTAGTTTTAGTTTAGTTTTTATTATATTTTTATTAGTTTTTAGTTAAAATTCAATTTTCTGGACTTTACTATGAGTTTGTGTGTTTTTCTGTGATTTCAGGTATTTTCTGGCTGAAATTGAGGGATCTGAGCAAAAATCTGATCCAGAGATTCAAAAGGACTGCAGATGCTGTTGGATTCTGACCTCCCTGCACTCGAAGTGGATTTTCTGGAGCTACAGAAGCCCAATTGGCGCGCTCTCAACGGCGTTGGAAAGTAGACATCCTGGGCTTTCTAGCAATATATGATAGTCCATACTTTGCCCAAGATTTGATGGCCCAAACCGGCGTTCAAAGTCACCCTCAGAATTCCCAGCGTTAAACGCCCAAACTGGCACAAGAATGGGAGTTAAACGCCCAAACTGGCACCAAAACGGGAGTTAAACGCCAAGAAGAGTCTCTACACGAAAAATGCTTCATTGCTCAGCCCAAGCACACACCAAGTGGGCCCGGAAGTGGATTTTTATGTCATTTACTCATCTCTGTACACCCTAGGCTACTAGTTTTCTATATATAGGACCTTTTACTATTGTATTTATCATCTTGGTAGCTATCTTCTAATTTTATGCTATCTTAGATCATTGGGAGGCTGGCCTCACGGCCATGCCTAGACCTTGTTCTTATGTATTTTCAACGGTGGAGTTTCTACACACCATAGATTAAGGTGTGGAGCTCTGCTGTACCTCGAGTATTAATGCAATTACTATTATTCTTCTATTCAATTCCGCTTGTTCTTTGTCCAAGATATCACTTGTTCTTCAACTTGATGAAGGTGATGATTGACACTCATCATCATTCTCACCTATGAACAAGGTGACTGACAACCACTTTGTTCTACAAAGCATCAAGGCTCTAGTGAATATCTCTTGGATTCTTTAATCGGAATCCTCGTGGTATAGGCAGGACCCGATGGCAGCATTCAAGAGAATCCGGAAGGTCTAAACCTTGTCTGTGGTATTCTGAGTAGGATTCAATGATTGAATGATTGTGCCGTGCTTCAAACTCCTGAGGGTGGGGCGTTAGTGACAGACGCCAAAAGAATCAATGGATTCTATTCCGATCTGATTGAGAACCGACATATGGATTCCGCTATGCTGTGACCAGAGCATATGCAATCGTTTCCAATGAGAGGATGGGAGGTAGCTGCTGACAACAGTGAAACCCTACACGAGCTTGCCATGGAAAGGAGTAAGAAGGATTGGATGAAGACAGTAGGAAAGCAGAGAGACGGAAGGGAAGGCATCTTCATGCGCTTATCTGAAGCTCTTACACCAATGATATACATAAGTATCTCTATCTTTATCTTTCTGTTAATTTCGTTCACCATTATACATTTGAGTTTGCCTGACTGAGATTTACAAGGTGACCATAGCTTGCTTCATACCAACAATCTCCGTGGGATCGACCCTTACTCACGTAAGGTATTACTTGGACGACCCAGTGCACTTGCTGGTTAGTTGTGTGAAGTTGTAGTGATCACAATTTCGCGCACCAAGTTTTTGGCGCCGTTGCCGGGGATTGTTCTTGTGTATGGACAACTGACGGTTCATCTTGTTGCTTAGATTAGGTATTTTTTTTCTTCAGAGTTCTTAAGAATGAATTCTAGTGTTTCAAGGTGATGTTCTTATCATCACCAAAGCTGATTGATCCTCATCAATTTAGCTCTTGAATGCAATGTCTTGCTGAAGCTTAGCTAGCTATGTCTAATTCCTTTAGACTAAAGCTTTAGACTAACATTGCATGATTCCTGGAATTCTCATTAAGAATTTTGATACCTTTATTTTCCTTTTCACTTAATTTTCGAAAAAAATACAAAAAAATCACAAAGTCATAAAAACCAAAAAGATTTTATGTTTCTTGCTTGAGTCTAGTGTCTCATCTTAAGTTTGGTGTCAATTGCATGTTTCTGTTCTTCTTGCATTTTTTGAATTTATGCATGTGTCTTAATTAATCTTCAAGTTGTTCTTGATGATTTTCTTGTTTTGATCTTTGAATTCTATTGACTTGAGTGTTTTGTTGTTTCTCGTATGCATTCTCATCTTGTTAGTGTCAGTAGTATACAAACTGCTAAGTTTGGTGTCTTGCATGCATTGTTATTTGATTTTAGTTGCATTTTGATTATTCCTTATGATTAAAAATCCAAAAATATTTTTTATTTGTGTCTTTTCAAGTCAATAATACAAGGAATTGAAGATTCAGAACATACTGCAGAGGAATTATACAGAAAAAGCTGGGCATTCAAAAATGCCCAGTGAAGAAGGCAGACTGGCGTTTAAACGCCAGCCAGGGTACCTGGTTGGGCGTTTAACGCCCAAAAGGGTAGTAGTTTGGGCGTTAAACGCCAGAATGTATACCATTCTGGGCGTTTAACGCCAGGATGGTGCTAGGGGGAAGATTTTGTTTTCAAAATCAATTTTTTTCAAGTTTTCAAAGTTTTTCAAAATCAAATCTTTTTCAAATCAAATCTTTTCAATCAAAGGCTTTCAAAATCAATTTCTTTCCTTTTTCAAAGATACTTACTAACAATTAATGATTTGATTGAACATTTTTTGCCTTTTCTGTTGAGAAAGGTTTTATGTTTGAATCATATCTTTTCTTGTTAGGCAAGTCATTAATTTTTAAAATCATATCTTTTAAAATTGTTTTCAAATCATATCTTTTAAAATTATTTTCAAATCATATCTTCTCAATCACATCTTTTTAGAACCATAACTTTTCAATCAAATCTTTTTAATCACATCTTTTTCAAAATAGTTTTCAATCAAATCTTTTTAATTCCTAATTTCAAAATCTTTTTCAAAAAAAAAAAACACTTGATTTCTTTTCTATTTTCATTTTCGAAAATTAAGTAACGTTTTTCAAAAATGTTTTCAAAATTTTTCACTTAATTTTCGAAAATCACTTCCCTCCTTCTCACATCCTTCTATTTATGGACTAACACTATTCCTTAATGCAAAATTCAAAATCCATCTTCTTTGATAAGTCCGAATTTTCTACTTCTGTCTTCTACTCTTCTTTTCCTCTGACACTTCAAGGAATCTCTATACTGTGACATAGAGGATTCCACATTTTCTTGTTCTCTTCTCTTTCATATGAGCAGGAACAAGGACAAAGGCATTCTTGTTGAAGCTGACCCTGAACCTGAAAGGACCTGACCGAATTCTTCAAAGAAGAAGACATGGCAGCCGAAAACAACAACAATGCCAACAATGCAAGGAAGGTGCTGGGTGACTTTACTGCACCTACTCCTGACTTCTATGGGAGAAGCATCTCTATCCCTGCCATTGGAGCAAACAACTTTGAGCTTAAGCCTCAATTAGTTTCTCTAATGCAACAGAATTGCAAGTTCCATGGACTTCCAATGGAAGATCCTCATCAGTTCTTAGCTGAATTCTTGCAAATCTGTGACACAGTCAAGACTAAAGGGGTAGACCCTGAGGTCTATAGACTGATGCTATTCCCTTTTGCTGTAAGAGACAGAGCTAGAATATGGTTGGACTCTCAACCTAAAGAAAGCCTGGACTCTTGGGAAAAGCTAGTCAATGCCTTCTTGGCAAAGTTCTTTCCACCTCAAAAATTGAGTAAGCTTAGAGTGGAAGTCCAAACCTTCAGACAGAAGGATGGAGAATCCCTCTATGAAGCTTGGGAAAGATACAAACAATTAATCAGAAAGTGTCCCTCTGACATGCTTTCTGAATGGAGCATCATAGGTATTTTCTATGATGGTCTCTCTGAACTGTCCAAGATGTCTTTGGATAGCTCTGCTGGAGGATCTCTTCATCTGAAGAAGACGCCTACAGAGGCTCAAGAGCTAATTGAGATGGTTGCAAATAACCAATTCATGTACACTTCTGAAAGGAATCCTGTGAACAATGGGACTAGTCAGAAGAAAGGAGTTCTTGAGATTGACACTCTGAACGCCATTTTGGCTCAGAACAAGATATTGACTCAACAAGTCAATTTGATTTCTCAAAGTCTGTTTGGAATGCAAAATGCACCAAGCAGTACTAAGGAGGCTTCATCTGAGAAAGAAGCTCATGATCCTGAGAACCCTTCAATGGAAGAGGTGAATTACCTAGGAGAACCCTATGGTAACACCTATAATTCTTCATGGAGAAATCACCCAAATCTCTCATGGAAGAATCAAGAGAGACCTCAACAAGGTTTCAATAACAATAATGGTGGAAGAAACAGGTTTAGCAATGGCAAGCCTTTTCCATCATCTTCTCAGCAACAGACAGAGAATTCTAAGCAGAACCCCTCTGACTTAGCTACCATGGTCTCTGATCTAATAAAGACCACTCAAAGTTTCATGAATGAAACAAGGTCCTCCATCAGAAATTTGGAAGGACAAGTGGGTCAGCTGAGCAAGAAAGTTACTGAACTCCCTCCTAGCACTCTCCCAAGTAATACAGAAGAAAATCCAAAAGGAGAGTGCAAAGCCATAGACATGGCCGAATATGGAGAGGAAAGAGAGGAGGAGGACGCCACTGAGGAAGACCTCAGTGGGCGTGTACCAATCTCCTCTGAGTTCCTCAATGAGGACCAATGGGAATCTGAGGCTCAAAATGAGACCATAGAGATTCCATTGGACTTACTTCTGCCATTCATGAGCTCTAATGAGTATTCTTCCTCTGAAGAGGATGAGTATGTCACTGAAGAGCAAGTTGCTAAATACCTTGGAGCAATCATGAAGCTAAATGACAAGTTATTTGGAAATGAGACTTGGGAGGATGAACCACCTTTGCTCACCAAAGAACTGGATGACTTGTCTAGGCAGAAACTGCCTCAAAAGAGGCAGGATCCTGGGAAGTTTTCTATACCTTATACCATAGGCACCATGACCTTCAAGAAGGCCTTGTGTGACTTAGGGTCAAGTGTAAACCTCATGCCCCTCTCTGTAATGGAGAAATTAGGGATCTTTGAGGTGCAAGCTGCAAGAATCTCACTAGAGATGGCAGACAACTCAAGAAAACAAGCTCATGGACTTGTAGAGAATGTTTTGGTGAAAGTTGAAGACCATTACATCCCTACTGATTTCATAGTCCTAGAGACTGGGAAGTGCATGGATGAATCCATCATCCTTGGCAGACCATTCCTAGCCACAGCAAAGGCTGTGATTGATGCTGATGGAGGTGAACTGATCATTCAAGTGAATGAAAAATCCTATGTGTTTAAGGCTCAAGGATATCCCTCTGTCACCATGGAGAGGAAGCATAAAGAGCTTCTCTCAAATCAGAGACAAGCAGAGCCCCCACAGTCAAACTCTAAGTTTGGTGTTGGGAGGCCACAACCAAACTCTAAGTTTGGTGTTGAACCCCCACATTCAAACTCTAAGTTTGGTGTTGGGAGGTTCCAACATTGCTCTGAGTATCTGTAAGGCTCAATGAGAGCCATCTGTCAAGCTACTGACATTAAAGAAGCGCTTGTTGGGAGGCAACCCAATGTTTTATAATTAACTATTTCCTTTTGTTATTTTATCTTTTTTGTAGGTTGATGATCATAAGAAGTCACAAAAACAATGAAAAAAGCAAAAACAGAATGAAAAACAAGAAGAAAAACAGCACACCCTGGAGGAAGAAGCTGCTGGCGTTTAAACGCCAGTAAGCCTAGCATTTGGGCGTTTAACGCCCAGTCTGGCACCATTCTGGGCGTTTAACGCCAGAAAGGGGCACCAGACTGGCGTTAAACGCCAGAAAAGGGCTAGAACCTGGCGTTAAACGCCAGGAATGGGCATCAGCCCGGCGTTTAACGCCAGAATTGGCTCAAAAACGTGGATTTTGATGCCATTTGGTGCAGGGATGACTTTTCCTTGACACCTAAGGATCTGTGGACCCCACAGGATCCCCATAAACCCCACCACTCTTTCTCTTCTTCTTCACCCATTCACCAATCACCTCAATACCTCTTCACCACTCACATCCATCTCCTCCATTTCTTCTTCTTCTACTCTCTTCTTTCTTCTTTTGCTCGAGGACGAGCAAACCTTTTAAGTTTGGTGTGGTAAAAGCATTGCTTTTTGTTTTTCCATAACCATTTATGGCACCCAAAGCCGGTTCAACTGAGAAGGCATGACCTCAAGCCCATCACTAAGAAGAAGATGGAGCAAACAAGAGACCCCTCTCATCAAGAAATCCCTGAGATACCTCAAGGGATGCACTTTCCTCCACAAGACTACTGGGAGCAAATTAACACCTCTCTAGGAAAATTAAGTTCCAACATGGGACAACTAAGGGTGGAGCACCAAGAACATGCCATCCTCCTCCATGAAATTGGAGAAGATCAAAGGATCATGAGAAAGGAGCAACAAAGACAAGGAAGAGACATTGAGGAGCTCAAGCACTCCATAGGATCTTCAAGAGAAAGAAAGAGCCGCCATCACTAAGGTGGACCCGTTCTTTAATCTCCTTGTTCTTTATTTTTCTGTTTTTCGAAAATTTATGCTTATGTTTATCCATGTTTGTGTCTTATGATCATTAGTGTCTTAGTGTCTATGCCTTAAAGCTATGAATATGAATCCATCACCTTTCTTAAATGAAAACTGTTTTTATCACAAAAGAACAAGAAGTACAGGATTTCAAATTCATCTTTAAAACTAGCTTAATTAGTTTGATGTGGTGGCAATACTTTTGTTCTCTGAATGTATGCTTGAACAGTGCATATGTCTTTTGAATTTGTGGTTCATGAATGTTAAAATTGTTGGCTCTTGAAAGAATGATGAAAAAGGAGACATGTTACTGAGGATCTGAAAAATCATAAAAATGATTCTTGAAGCAAGAAAAAGCAGTGAATACAAAAAAAAAAAAAAAAAAAGAGAAGCAGAAAAACGAAAAAAAAAGGGGGAGAAAGAGAAAAAGAAAGAAAAAGAAAGAAATAAAGTTGTGATCCAAGGCAATAAGAGTGTGCTTAAGAACCCTGGACACCTCTAATTGGGGACTTTAGCAAAGCTGAGTCACAATCTGAAAAGGTTCACCCAATTATGTGTCTGTGGCATGTATGTATCCGGTGGTAATACTGGAAGACAGAGTGCTTTGGGCCACAGCCAAGACTCAATAAGTAGCTGTGTTCAAGAATCATCATACTTAACTAAGAGAATCAATAACACTATCTGGATTCTGAGTTCCTAAAGAAGCCAATCATTCTGAATTTCAAAGGATAAAGTGAGATGCCAAAACTGTTCGGAGGCAAAAAGCTACTAGTCCCGCTCATCTAATTTGGAGCTTAGTTTCATTGATAATTTGGAGTCTATAGTATATTCTCTTCTTTTTATCTTATTTGATTTTCAGTTGCTTGGGGACAAGCAACAATTTAAGTTTGGTGTTGTGATGAGCGGATAATTTGTACGCTTTTTGGCATTATTTTTAGTATGTTTTTGGTAGTTTTAGTTTAGTTTTTATTATATTTTTATTAGTTTTTAGTTAAAATTCACTTTTCTGGACTTTACTATGAGTTTGTGTGTTTTTCTGTGATTTCAGGTATTTTCTGGCTGAAATTGAGGGATCTGAGCAAAAATCTGATCCAGAGACTCAAAAGGACTGCAGATGCTGTTGGATTCTGACCTCCCTGCACTCGAAGTGGATTTTCTGGAGCTACAGAAGCCCAATTGGCGCGCTCTCAACGGCGTTGGAAAGTAGACATCCTGGGCTTTCCAGCAATATATGATAGTCCATACTTTGCCCAAGATTTGATGGCCCAAACCGGCGTTCAAAGTCACCCTCAGAATTCCGAGCGTTAAACGCCCAAACTGGCACAAGAATGGGAGTTAAACGCCCAAACTGGCACCAAAACGGGAGTTAAACGCCAAGAAGAGTCTCTACACGAAAAATGCTTCATTGCTCAGCCCAAGCACACACCAAGTGGGCCCGGAAGTGGATTTTTATGTCATTTACTCATCTCTGTACACCCTAGGCTACTAGTTTTCTATATATAGGACCTTTTACTATTGTATTTATCATCTTGGTAGCTATCTTCTAATTTTATGCTATCTTAGATCATTGGGAGGCTGGCCTCACGGCCATGCCTAGACCTTGTTCTTATGTATTTTCAACGGTAGAGTTTCTACACACCATAGATTAAGGTGTGGAGCTCTGCTGTACCTCGAGTATTAATGCAATTACTATTGTTCTTCTATTCAATTCCGCTTGTTCTTTGTCCAAGATATCACTTGTTCTTCAACTTGATGAAGGTGATGATTGACACTCATCATCATTCTCACCTATGAACAAGGTGACTGACAACCACTTTGTTCTACAAAGCATCAAGGCTCTAGTGAATATCTCTTGGATTCTTTAATCGGAATCCTCGTGGTATAGGCAGGACCCGATGGCAGCATTCAAGAGAATCCGGAAGGTCTAAACCTTGTCTGTGGTATTCTGAGTAGGATTCAATGATTGAATGACTGTGCCGTGCTTCAAACTCCTGAGGGTGGGGCGTTAGTGACAGACGCCAAAAGAATCAATGGATTCTATTCCGATCTGATTGAGAACCGACATATGGATTCCGCTATGCTGTGACCAGAGCATATGCAATCGTTTCCAATGAGAGGATGTGAGGTAGCTGCTGACAACAGTGAAACCCTACACGAGCTTGCCATGGAAAGGAGTAAGAAGGATTGGATGAAGACAGTAGGAAAGCAGAGAGACGGAAGGGAAGGCATCTTCATGCGCTTATCTGAAGCTCTTACACCAATGATATACATAAGTATCTCTATCTTTATCTTTCTGTTAATTTCGTTCACCATTATACATTTGAGTTTGCCTGACTGAGATTTACAAGGTGACCATAGCTTGCTTCATACCAACAATCTCCGTGGGATCGACCCTTACTCACGTAAGGTATTACTTGGACGACCCAGTGCACTTGCTGGTTAGTTGTGTGAAGTTGTAGTGATCACAATTTCGCGCACCAATATTCTCGTATTAATTCTCTGTTTTTATTTTGCACCTTCCAAGTGTTTGACAAAATGTTTGGGAGGCTCTCAAATTAGACTTTTATGTTCTTGGCTTGGGATAGTAACTTAGGAACTCTTGAGTTACTAATGTCCAAGAAATTGATGATTGGGAGCCATTAAATCTAGTTCTCACTAATTGAATTGTTGGAGAGCTAGGACTTATGGACTTGGATTGATATAGCTCATTTAACTTTCTTTTACTACTAGTTAGAGGATGACTTAATGGGATTGATCCTTGCCAATTCTCATGTTGTGGTTAGTGATAAGGATAGAGATCATTGACCACCAAACCCTGCCAAGAGCTTTTCTAGTCATTCAATTTTCCTTTGCAATTTACTTTTCTTGTTTCCTTATTCAAAAACCCCAAAATACACCTTTTCATAACCAATTATAAGAACACTTCCCTGCAATTTCTTGAGAGATGACCCGAGGTTTGAATATTTCGGTTATTAGTTTTATTAGGGGTTTGTTACTTGTGACAACCAAAACTTTTGTATGAAAGGATTCTTTGTTGGTTTAGAAACTATACTAGCAGCGAGCTTTCAATTGTGAAATTCTAGACCACACAAGAATCTATTCGTCAGCAATCCCCAGATATAACAAAAGAGGAAATCCTCGATCCCATTTGTCCACCATTACAAAAGAGAGGGAATCTGCAACCTCAACTTATTTATCGTTAGAGCAGGACAAAACCACCGTCCTGATCGTGGGCTAGACAAACTACCATCCTCACAACCTCAATAACGCAAGCGGGACAAAACCCACGTCCTTGCCAATCCGATCATCATATCACATTTACAATCATAATCACAATTTCAACCAATATTAGAAGATATAACTCATCACAACCCCATTCATTTATTAAAGTAGTCAACTTCATCAAGTCGTGAGCGGGACTGTGCCACCATTCTCATCGTGGGCGGGACGAACCACCATCCGATTTCATTTTACATGTTTTCTAGGGGAGTATACAAATTTAAATCCTTTAATTTTATCCCCGATAAAATCAAGGTCAAAATATGATTTTTAGAGTTTATATAGAGGTTACAGGGGGTTATAAGCTCGCCGAAAAAGGCTTAACAGTTCAAAAATATTATTTTTGGAAAATCAACACAATCGTGTGTACGCGGGCTATAGAACCTGACTCGGTTCCTTGTGGGTGCGTGAATGATGTGTACACATGCATCGTGCATATGCGTAAAAGTGCAATGATGTGTACGCAGAGAACCTGGTTCGGCCATTAACTCTGCAGAATCTGCATTATTTAGTTTTAACCACCAATTTTCAAATACGCATAACTTTTTCTACAAAAATTGCTTTCCCTCTGTTCTTTGATGATCTTAAAGTAGGCATTTCTAGTTTGAATTCAAGATAAATTTCATTCATTTCTAGGTTTCGAGAACCAAGTTATGGGCCATCAAAGTTGACCAAAATTACCAATTTATAAAAATTTTCTGCATCATTCAAAATTACCATTTCTTCAAATCCTCTTCTTTTGAAACCAATATCAATCAAGTCCCATCCATCATTTACACCCCAACAATGCATTGAACACTAAATTTTTATCCAAATCCTCATTTAACTTTCTCTCACCCAAACTTACACAATTTTTCAAACAAGCAACAATTAATCATCTCAAATTCACTTTTACATATCATTTACAAGAATTTCAATCTCAACCAATATATCATAACATATCAGTACTTAACTCGTAACTCATATAACTCAATCAATCTTTCCAAATTCAATTTCACCTTTTCATTAAAAGTAAGGAATTAAAAGAATAATGAGAAAAGAAAAGAAAAGAAAAAATATATTAGTTAAAAGAACTTCTGCCACAGGAGAGCAGAGAGTCAAAAGATTAAAAGAATCTAAATAACCTTTGCCACAGGAGGGCAGAGAATAGAAAAGAAAAGAAAGAAAGAATGAAAAGAAAAGCAGAGATGATTATTTACCTGCTAAAAACGAACAGAGATATGGTGGTGAGTCCACCGAGATTTGCTTTCCAGAGATACATTGGCCAATCCGGGGGATGGTCGCACCTGTAAGACAGATGTTTCTTACAGAGTTTATCGTTACATACATTGACTAGAGAGAGCCTCACCTGTAAGACAAAGGTTGCTTACAGAGGTTATGTTTGCATACATCGGCTCAGGAGAGTTTCACCTGTAAGACAGAGGATGCTTACATAGGTTATGACACTGGAAACCAAACTCAGACAAAGGTTTCTGAGTTGCGTCGGAAGCGGGTCGAAACCGATAGATGAGCTCATTACCTGCACTAGGGATAAACATGCATCATACTTGTTTGCGCATATTTGTTTGTGAATGTAATTTTTTGTGATTGTGGGTATGCTAAATGACTGTTTGAATTCTGTGTTCTTTAATTGTTGAATTAGATGGTACCTTGTTGACTGTTATTGTTGACCAAGTATATATAGTATGAACTTAACTCCTAATCCCGACCCTATTAAGAAATACCTAGTTCTTATCCCCTATCTCCACCCCTTTCAACTACAGGTGTGAAGGCGCTTATTGCGAAGCTGCAGGAGCATAGAGAAATATGTTTACAAGTTGAGTTGTTAGAATTTATTTTTTCCTCGCCTTGTTAGTTAGAGTTTTATTCAGAGGGGTTAATTCTGTAAATGCTTTTGTATATAACACTATAACGTATTATTAGTATGAAGTATGTGAAAGTGTGTTATTTTTACTTGTTGAAAAAGTTATAATTTTAGTAAAACCATCGATAGACTTACGCGTAAAAGCTCAATATTAAATTAATAATAAAAAAATTAGGTTAGTAACGTCTTACTCTTCATACGATTATGAAGTGATAAAAGTAAGGGTGATTGAGTCCTAACCGTTTTATGTTAATTAATTGCTATAACCTATTGGATAGCTCATGGAAATGACAACCTGACAACTTGAGTTCCATTATTATTACTTTATTAGCTAGTGTATTTAATTCACTGTTATTTATTGTGTATAGAAATAATACTAAATATAAAATTATTCAATATACTATATGATATCTATGTCATACTTTGTTCACAAATTGCTATAAACTCGTACACAAAAACTACGACTCACATAACAAACTAAATCGAGGTAATGGTAAAATCACAAAACTAATATGGTAAAAAAGATAGAATCTACCAAAAATATCGACAGAGTTCGAGTCAAGCATAACGGGTTTTTACTCTTTATAAGAAGGGAGAAACAACGTGAAAGGGATAACTTAAAAAAAATCATATATTCACACTTTTTTATTTATTAGTTTTCTTGCAATTCACTTCTTCATTAAGATTACTCCACTAACTTAAGCATTGGAATACTTTTTGCAGGTCTCCTCATTCAATGTGTTCTACTTGAAGCCGACAAATAATTATTCTGACGGATCAACCCGCTACTTTGAGTAGGTGCTATAACTCGGTAGAATCTTTGCGAACAAAACATTTGGCATCCACCGTGGACCGATAGACTAACCCCACCATATTTGTTTCCTTTGATTGTGCATTCTTTTGACGTGGACTTTGATTATGGTCGACAACGGGATCCCACAGCTATCACAATCTGAGTTGTTGGCGCAAAGTGCTGAGCTCCAAGCAGAGGTTTAGAGGATGGCTGAACTATTAACTTAGCAACAAAACGAGAAACATGACAAAGGTGGTCCCAAGTATGCAAGCTCGAATGACGAGCACGTATTGGAAAACCACACGGAGGGGATGATGCCTCCGAAGGGAAAAAAGATAATATCCAATCCTTTCTTAGAAGACATTATGAAATTTCATATGCCAAAAAACTTTACACTGCTTATCATTGATAAGTCTATATTTTACGATGATTTTTGGGTTGAAAAGAGTGAATTTTATCAACTTATCTTGCACTTATTCATTGAAATTACATCATTTGGTAAATTTCCTCCTAATTGTGCTTAATTGTTAAAAGCATGCTTTTTATGCTTTAAATTGTCAAATTTAATTCACTTTTGTTCTATTTGATGCCTTTTGATATGGATTTTATCATAATTCGCAAACTACCGGCAAGTGCACTGGATCGTATCAAGTAATACCACAGTGAGTGGATTATCATTCCCACGAGGATCAATGAATTAAGCAAACAATGATTAATTGATTATTCTAGTTAGACAATTCATATTTGTATGATGATTATTCAAAGAGCATAGCATTAAAGTAAATAACTGGAATGTAAATGACTGACAATAAATGACAAGAATAAAAATAATTGGGAGGTAAATCAACTAGAAGTAAATGACATGAATGTAAATAGATAGGAATAGAAATGAATTAACAATAAAGCTCATAAAGGAATCAAAGATAAGATAAGATAAAATGTTGAGGATGAAAAATGTTAGTTCTTCCAGAATGATAAATCTCAACTTTATCTCAATCATGCAATTATAGATCTCTAGAAAATCATAAGTGATTGAATTTTAATTCCTTGGTAAATAAACCTCTCTTGACTTAATCAATTGCTCATTAGAAGAGATGAAGTACATTTCCTGATTTCTAGGCCACATAATCCTTAAGATCTAAATTTAGTTGATTCACTGTCACATATCAAATCTAAATTGAAAACCATAAGTATTGAGAGAGAGAGAGAGAGGATCTTCAAGCTCAATTCTTATGATTCAATTTCCAATTGATCATGAAATTTAACCCATATTCAAACCATTTTTCAATGGATTTGAATTATTAAAATGAAGAACGAAAATTCTATTTTAGGAACAATAATACAAAAATCTAAGATAGAGAATCAACAAATTCATTCTATTAGAAATTAACAGAGCTCTTCTCCCTCAACAATGGAAATTAGTGCCTTATTGCAAAGCAAAAAAAAAAAGAAAAGAAATGTGAAGAAGAAGAGAAGTTTAGAATGGGGTGTGGAGTTTTCCCCCTCTGATGGTGTTCTCGTACTGCTCTTTTCAATCCCTATTTATAACCTATTACAAATACAAATTCAAATTCAATTCAAATTACATATAATTCATAACTAAATTGAGCTTGATTTATTGGTCCTGATTCACTCTTTGGAAGCTTGGAGAATGGATGAATGGATGAAATTGGAGCCTGGGAGTTGGGCTAATTGTTAGTCATTGTACAACATGCAAACCACGTTGGACGGCAAGCTTTCCTTGCTTCAATTTAATCCAATGTTCCCTCTGTTTGACTTTTCCGTGACACGCCAAATGACGACCATGGGACATCTACTTCTATGCTCCAATTTTGGCCTAAAATAACTCTTTATTTTGCCTTAGCCGTTAGACGCCACGAAACTGGCGTGGACGCGAACTGGGTATCATGCATATGAATGGATCATGCATACGCATGATCCCCTTATGACACTAGTGCGTATGCATGAGGGATGCGTATGCACAACCCCATTTTCATAGAAAAAACGTGTGTATGCATAACCTCCTTTTTTTCTACCATCATGCATACGCATGAGGGATGCGTACGCATGATTTCCTTTTTGCCATTGGACGCCAAATAAATGAGTGGCGTTGGACGCCAAATGAATCCAAAGTCTCAAATTTGATGAATTTGAGCTTCAAAGTGTGTCCTAAGGATTCAGGATGTGTTCTAAGCTTCCTCCTTTGTTCTTTTGATCCTTGTTTTGTCCATCTCATCCTTTGTTCTTGACTAGCATCTTTCAAAATGTCTTACACTCATGAAAGCACAAAGCAACTCTAAGAAGAATTGATCAAAGCACCAAAAAAGTCTTAATTAAAGCAAAAAAATCTCTAACTTTATTCAAGGAAAGAAACTCCAGTAAACATTGTTAAAAAGCATCAAAATCTAATGAAAAATAATATATCACTACCTTTATTTAAAGAAATAATAATTAAAAATAACTTAAGATGCTCTTGCATCACCTTGATATGTTTGTTTGAGTGATTTAAGGTTTTAGAGGGAAGAATGGCTTGGAAAGATGGAGGAAAAGCATGCAAAAGTTGAGAATTCATGAAAAAATGCAGTTGTGTGTATGCATGGGTCATGCGTACACATTTCTTCCAATTTGTGCGTACATATCACGCATGCGTACGCATGACTCCAGCATATGACTCACTTAAAAGAACACGTGGCTCATGATTTCAAGCCCATTTTGGACTCAATCCAACTCATTTCTGAAGCATGGATCAGTGGGAGATCAACCAAGTAGTATAGTAGTAGTGTAGTATCATGTTTTAGGCAAAATTGTGGAGAGAAAAGCTACAACTTCTCTCTAGAATTCTAGGTTTCTTAATTTAATTTCTCTCTAGTTTTAGGTTATAATCTTATTTTAGTTTAGTTTTTTTATATTTTCTTGTTCTAGTATCTTAATTTGTCTAGTTTCTCTTGTTAATTTCTCTATTTTGCTACTTTTTAGTTTATGAAAAATTATTGAATTCTAATTTTTTATTTAATACAATTTGATATTTCTATGCTTAATTGATGCTTACTTGAGTTGTTATTATTATTTTCTTGTATTTGGTAATCATATATTTTATTAATTCTTGCAATTTATGATGTTTTACTTTTATCCCTTCCAAGTGTTTAACAAAATGCTTCTTTTAGTTCCAGAGTAGATTTTTTTATTCTTGGCTTGGGATTGAGGACTTAGGTGACCTTGAGTCATTGATGTCTGATATTGATTAGTGATTTAGGATTGTTAGTTGATTTTGTTTCCACTAATGCTATCCTTTCACTAAGCCTAATTAATGAGTTACTTAGGATTTGTGGATTAAGATCAATTATGCCTACTTGACTTCTCCCGATGTTTAGGGGTTGACTAAGTAGAATTAACTCTTCATAATTGCCATGTTTGTAGTTAATGACAAGGATAGTAATCTTTGACTCTTAACACTTGTCAAGATGATTTTTGTATTTGAATTTTCTTTCCTTTTCCTTAATTACTTTTAGTTTGGTTTATTGCATGCTTCTTTAGTTTCCTGCTATTTAAATTCCTGCTTATTGCGATCAACCCCCTGATCTCTCATAGCCAATGATACGCACACCCGATTAGAGTTTCGTGGGTGAACGATCCGGGATTTAAAACTCCCAGTTAATTGATTTGTAACTTGTGACAATATATTAAATTTTGATAGGGTTATCTAACGGTTTAGGACTATACTTATAACGAATTTGAGTTTTAACTTGTGAAAATTCTAAATTGGTATTTAACCCTCATCAACCACCCATAATCCCTATGAAGGGCTTCGGGATCCTCACATTCGTGTTACTAACTTCTAGTCAATGATGTTTTTCAATGGTGCCTTTGACTCTATACTCTGTCGATCTTTTTCAACATTTTTAAATGGTGTTGCTTTAGTTTGGTTTTTTAAGTTGCCTGTAGAATCCATTTCAAATTTTGAAAATTTGGAGGACGACTTCACTAACCACTTTTCTTAAAAAATATACATACATGGGTCAGACTATCTTAACACCATTAAGCAAGGACAATACGAAAGCCTCAAGGACTATATGATACGATTCGCCATGGCGACCATGGAGATTCCAGAGCTTAGCCCAGACATCTACTTACACACGATCAAAAGCGTTCTTTGCCCTGGAAAATTCAAAGAAACAATGGTAGTAGCAAAGCCGAAGATGTTGGCCGAGTTTCGAGAAAAGGCTGCAGGACATATGGAGATTGAGAAGTTCTGCGAAGCTCGGAGGATAGAAAAACAACAACCTCGCCAAGAGGAAAAAAAAACCCAGGCCACAAAACAACAAAGATGTCAAAAATTCATTTAAGCTAACCCCCAAGTTTAATACTTACGCCCGATTCAACACCAAGCGAGAGGACATCATAAAAGAAATCCTCCATGCTAAAATCATTAAACCCCCAAGCAGAGCAGGAACCTATCAAGATCAGAGATTCATGGACAAAGGAAAATACTGTGCGTTTCACCAAAAATTCAGCCATACAACAGATGAATGCATAGTGGCAAAGATCTCTTGAAAGTCTAGCTCAACAAGGCCTCCTAGACAAATATGTAAATAGATGAGTACATAAAGAGGGAAACTTCACCTAAGAAGCTAACACTCGAACTCCAATGGAGAAGGACAAAGGTGAATGGACGAATTCTAACCAACACAGGGGATCATTAATTGAATTTCAGGAGGATTTGCTGGACCTGGAAACACATGCTTAGCTCGAAAGCAAAGCTACCGAGCTATGCTAGAAATAGAAGAAACAACATATCCATCAACATTAAATACAGCCGCGACAATTATCACTTTAACACAGTTTGATTTTCTTTCATAAAGTTGAAACCTTGATGACTTGGTAGTAATCTCCATCCAAACTGACGATTTATTGGTAAGAAAGGTCTTCTTTGACCCAGGTAGTAGTGTTGATGTCTTATTTTACTCCACTTTCTAGAAAATAAAACTATGTGACAAAGCTATACAACCCTCCTCTGAGAAACTGGTTGGGTTCTCCAGAGAAAGAGTTCCAATACTTGGTTACATCTGGTTAAAAACTACGATAGGGGAAAGTCCCCAATAAAAAACTATTGATATTCAATACCTAGTAGTGGATTGTCCTAGTCCATATAACATCATTCTTGGTAGACCATCCTTAAATTCATTTGGATCAATATTATCCACTTTACATTTGTGTGTTAAGTTTCATGTGCAGGAAGACTTGATTGCAATAGTGCACGCCGACCATAAAGAAGTGCAGGAATGCTATAACGCAAGCATGAAATAAAGTCCTACTGAAGTGGTGCCACCAACACACATGCAAGCTGTATTCAACTCAAAAGAGTTACCACAGCATATACTAACATGATCCTCGAGTAGATTTCTGAGAAAGACCTCTACCAATGGACGACCTCGAGAAGGTAACCCTAACTGAAGATACAAAATGTTTTACATATATGGGATATGAACTTTTAGGTGAAGAACAATCTCAGCTAATATCTTTATTGCAAGACAATGCCAACCTATTTGCATGGACACTTGCCGACATGCCAGGTATTGACTCCAATATCATATGCCATAAGTTGGTGATCGATCAAAATGTTTGACCTATAAACCAAAAAAATACAACCTAGACATAGATAAGAAGACGACATCCTTAGAATAAACCAAGAAACTACTCGTTGCTGGCTTCATTAAAGAATTGAGATTTACAACCTGGCTATAAAACGTGATAATGGTAAGAAAAAACTCAAGTAAATGGCGCATGTAAGATAACTTTACAAATCTTACTAAAGCATGCCCAAAAGATGCATATCCACTGCCTTGTATCGATAAACGGGTTGATAGTGCCTCTGGTTTCAATAGCTTAAGCTTCATTAATGCGTACTCTTGTTGCAACCAAATTTTAATGCATCCTGACGACCAAAATAAGACAACTTTTATTATAGAATTTGACAATTTTTGTTACACGGTAATGCCATTTGGCCTTAAGAATGCAAGCGCGACATACCAACAACTGATGGATAAGATCTTCCAGTACCAAATAGGACGTAACTTGGAGGTTGATGCTAAGAATTATTGTTGTCCTGGAATTTAATTGATAGAAAGTCATGTCATAGTATAGTCCCAAACCAACTAATAACTCTCAAATCAAATTTAGAATTATGGTTGTTACAAAGTCAACCCCAATATAAAGTAACCAAGAGTATTGGTTTTGGGTCGTCCTCAGAGAATAGGCAAACATGTGCATCAATATTGGTTAGAATTCCGGGGTTGGGAGTCATAAACAAGAATTTAAACTACTAAACTTAACATGCAAGGAATCTTAAAGTGCAAGAAGCTAAATTAAAGTAGCTAAAGCCAAGCATAAACAATTTTAATCTAATAAGAGAACATATAATCTACTTCTATTCTAGAGCTAAGTAAGCGATTAACTAACTATAACAAGAATCAAGCAATTGGAATTTTTGGTTTCAAATATGAATAATAAATGGAACTCTTGGCTAGGCATAGGAATTTGGGTTACCATCCTTGTCTAATAACTATATCTTGACAATTTTGAGAAACCAAGCTCATTAAGTCTATCTCTATGCTTGAAGTACGCATAATGTCTACTTTCAATCTTGAAGTACGTTAAATGGTTTGATCAATCTCAACTCATAAGTCTTAATCTAACTACTAATTGACTTAGTAGTAGATTGGTGTCAATTGGTATCAAGTTGACCACCAGGGCTCTTAAATCACCAAATCACAATTAGACCCAATGACTCAAGTTTACACAATTCCCTTAGCCTAGGCCAAGAGTAAAGACAACTACTCCATAATCAAAGGAAACATTTCATAAAACACAAGGTATGCATTAACAAAAGACATATTCAAATTGCAAATTAATTGGAAATTACAAGTACCTACTAACAAATATCAATAGAAAATAACTCAAATAACACTATCAATCATGGAAAACATCAATGCACTAATAGAAATTCAAAATCCACATAGTTCATAAAATGAGAAGAAAAGGGGAATAACCAGAGAATTCAAATTCAACACAAGATCTAAACAAAATTATAACTAGAGAACTCAAATTGGGTAATTGAAACTAGAAATTAACAAAACCCAATTCAGAATTTCAACAAAGGAAGATCAAAACAAACTAGATATAGAGAATAGTAAGAGTTTCTCTCTCTAGAACACAAGAACCAAAAACTAACTAAAATTGTGTGTAAAGTGTGTATGATTGATTCCCCACTTTCCCCTACAATTCCTGGGTCTTTTCCATGCAGAATCAAGTTGGAATTGGGTCTAGAGTCTCTCAGAAATCACCAGCCATGAATTCGTTAATGATGTCACGTGCCGAGCGTCACGCGTGCGCGTCATCTGCGTTTTGCGAGCCACGCGTACACGTCAGGCACGCGTACGCGTCCAGGGAATTTTTGCTCAACCACGCAAATGCGTCACTTTTGCGTGCCAATCCTAGCAACATGCTCCCACGCGTGCGCGTCGACCACGTGTGCTTGTCGCGGCCAATTCTCCTAAGCTCTGTTCTTCATGTTCCTTCCACTTGTGCATACTTCCTTTCCATCTTCTAGGCCATCCTTGTCCTGTAGATCCTAAATTCACTTAACAATCATATCACGGCATCAAATGGTAATAGAAGATGATTAAAATATAGCATTTTTAGGATCAAAGAAGCATGTTTTCAACCATGAAGCAAAATTACGAAGGAAACACAAAACCATGCAATTTATATGAATAAGTGTGAAAAATATTGGTAAAACCCTCTGATGAGCGGATATTTTATACGCTTTTTGGGGGTAATTTCATGTAGATTTTAGTATGTTTTAATTAGTTTTTAGTAGAATATTATTAGTTTTTAGGAAAAAATCATATTTCTGGACTTTACTATGAGTTTGTGTGTTTTTCTGTGATTTCAGGTATTTTCTGGCTGAAATTGAGGGAGCTGAGCAAAAATCTGATTTAGGCTGAAAAAGGACTGCTGATGCTGTTGGATCCTGACCTCCCTACACTCGGAATGGATTTTATGGAGCTACAGAAGTCCAATTCACGCGCTTTTAATTGGGTTGGAAAGTAGACATCGAGGGCTTTTCAGCAATATATAATAGTCCATACTTTGCACGAAGATAGATGACGTAAACTGGCGTTCAACGCCAGTGTCATGTTGCAGTCTGGCGTCCAGCGCCAGAAACAGGTTACAAGTTGGTTCAACGCCCAAAACACGTTACAACCTGGCGTTCAACTCCAGAAACAGCCCAAGCACGTGAGAGGCTTAAGTCTCAGCCCCAGCACACACCAAACGGGCCCCAGAAGTGGATTTCTGCACCAATTATCTTAGTTTACTCATTTTCTGTAAACCTAGGTTACTAGCTTAGTATTTAAACAACTTTTATAGACTTATTTTGTACCTCATAAAATTTTAGATCTGAATTACATACTCTTTGACGGCATGAGTCTCTAAACTCCATTGTTGGGGGTGAGGAGCTCTGCAGCGTCTCGATGAATTAATACAATCACTTATATTTTTCCATTCACATATGCGTGTTCCTATCTAAGATGTTTATTCGCGCTCAATTAAGGAGAAGGTGATGATCCCTGACACTCATCACCTTCCTCACTCCATGAACGTGTGTCTGACAACTACCTCCGTTCTACATCAGATTGAATGAGCATCTCTTAGATTCCTTAATCAGAATCTTCGTGGCATAAGCTAAATTGATGGCGGCATTCATGAGAATCTGAAAAGCCTAAACCTTGTCTGTGGTATTCCGAGTAGGATTCCGGGATTGAATGACTGTGACGAGCTTCAAACTCCTGAAGGCTGGGCGTTAGTGACAGACGCAAAAGAATCATTGGATTCTATTCCGACCTGATTGAGAACCGACAGATGATTAGCCGTGCTGTGACAGAGCATTTGGACCATTTTCACTGAGAGGATGGGAAGTAGCCGTTGACAACGGTGACACCCTACATAGAGCTTGCCATGGAAGGAAATTTGCAATTATGTTATTGAGTTGAATATTACATTGCAGGGATTTAGAGGACAAAGCATCTCCAAAACCCCAACATATTCTCTATTACTGCATAACAAGTAATTAATTCACGCTCTTTTATTTTTCTAATAATTGAAACTGATAATTTTAATTGAAATCCTGACTAGGAATAATAAAATAAACATAGCTTGCTTCAAACCAATAATCTCCGTGGGATCGACCCTTACTCACGTAAGGTATTACATGGACGACCCAATGCACTTGCTGGTTAGTTGTGCGGATTGCAAAAGTGTGATTGCAATTTCGTGCACCAAGTTTTTGGCGCCGTTGCCGGGGATTATTCGAGTTTGAACAACTAAAGGTTTATTTTGTTGCTTAGATTAGGAATAATTTATTTTTGTTGTTATAGAGTCATTAAATTCTGAGTCCTTTATTCCCTTTTCAAAAATTTTTCAAAAATATTATTTTTCTTTATCAATTTCTAATTTTTTTTTGTGAGTTTAGTGTCTTGTTCTAAGTTTGGTGTCAATTGCATGTTTTTCCTTGTCTCTTAATTTTTCGAATTGCATGTTCTTGTTCTTCCTTGATCTTCAAATTGTTCTTATCAATTTCTCTTGTTTGATCTTTGGTTTGTTTTGTTTTGTGTATTTTTCGTGTTTTTATGGTGCAATTTCAAATTATTAGTTTTCAAAAATAAATCTTTTTATATACAATATTTAAACACGTTACATTTGTAAATCAGTTGGCTAGAGCGTTGGCTTATGTTCTTGGCAATTGGGTACCTTCCCTTTTTAAAACCTTTTTCAAAATAATTTTTCTTGATTTAATCTTGTGCCAAACTTTAAGTTTGGTATTTTCTTGTTGATCTTTCTTTAATTTTCAAAAATTTATCTTGGTTTTCTAAAAATTTTAAGTTTGGTGTTCTTTCTTTTGTTCTTGGTATTCTTGTGAATCTTCAAGGTGTTCTTGAGTCTTTCTTGTGTTTTGATCTTAAAATTTTTAAGTTTGGTGTTCCTTGGTGTTTTCCCTCCAAAATTTTCGAAAATAAAGAGCATTAGATCTAAAAATTTTAAGTCTTGTGTCTTTTGTGTATTTTTCTCTTTCATAATAAAAGTCAAAATTAAAAAAAATATCTTTTCTAACTAATTTTAAACTATATTTTCGAAATTTTTATATAAAAATTCAGATTTCAATTTGAAAATTTTTCAATTCTTATCTTTTTAAGTTTTTTTTTTAAAAAAAAGATATTTTTAATATATATATTTTATTATCTTTTTCAAAAATATCCTAACCACTTTCTCTTTTTCCTCAAATTTTTCGAAAATCTTCACAAAACATTTTCAATTTCTTTTTTTATTTCGCTTTTATTTTATTTTATTATTTCAAAAATAAATTTCTATTTTTAATAAAATAAATTATATCAATATACATATCATCTCCCTTGCTCCATCATGGAACTAAGTGGAAAGGAACAGTCCAGAAGGACTCTGGGGTCATATGCTAACCCCACTACTGCTTCATATGGGAGTAGTATCTGTATACCCTCCATCGGAGTTAGTAGCTTTGAGTTGAATCCTCAGCTTATTATCATGGTGCAGCAAAGCTGCCAGTATTCCGGTCTTCCACATGAAGAACCCACAGAGTTTCTGGCACAATTTTTACAAATTACTGACAAAGTACATGATAAGGAAGTAGATCAGGATATCTACAGATTATTACTATTTTCATTTGCTGTAAAAGATCAAGCTAAGAGGTGGTTAAATAACCAACCTAAGAACGGCATAAGGACATGGAAACAGCTGTCAGAAAAATTTCTGAATCACTATTTTCCTCCAAAACGGATGACACAGCTAAGGCTGAGCATCCAAGGCTTCAAACAAGGAGACAATGAATCTCTTTATGATGCTTGGGAGAGATACAGAGAGATGCTGAGAAAATGCCCCTCTGAAATGTTTTCAGAGTGGGTGCAATTAGACATCTTCTACTATGGGCTTACAGAAAAAGCTCAGGTTTCTCTAGATCACTCGGCTGGTGGATCTGTACATATGAGAAAAACAATTGAAGAAGCTCAAGAGCTTATTGATACAGTTGCCAGAAATCAGCATCTATACCTAAGCAGTGAATCTTCCATGAAAGAAGAAGCTAAAACAGTAACTGCCGAACTCAGTCCTGTGGATCAGGCTAATGAATTCAATCAGCAGCTGGATTTTCTAACTCAGCAGCTAGCCGAATTCAAGGAAATACTACAAGAAACAAGAATGGCTAATAGAAATATGGAAGTACAGTTAAAGCAAACAGAAAAGCAACTGTCAAAACAAATAAAAGAAGAATGCCAAGTAGTTTAATTAAGAAGTGGAAAAACATTAAATACCTCACTTCAAAGCAGCAGGAAGCCGAGAAATGAACAAATGACTACTCAAAATCCCTCTGAGGACAATCAGAGCCCAGAGAGGAATAATACTGGTGCTGAACGCCCAAACCATGCTCATTCCTGGCGTTCAACGCCAGAAACAAGCAAGGATTTGGCGTTGAATGCCCAAAGGAAGCACAGTTCTGGCGTTCAGATGCCAGAAACAGATAAGGAGCTAGCGTCCAACGCCACTCCAGCTTCCACCCCTGGTATTCAAATGCCAGTAGGGGATCAGACACATACAAGTGCTGATAACAACCCTTCTAAAAAGGCTTCCCAATCCACATCTGTAGGCAATAAACCTGCAGCAACTAAGGTTGAGGAATACAAAGCCAAAATGCCTTATCCTCAAAAGCTCCGCCAAGCGGAACAGGATAAGCAATTTGCCCGCTTTGTAGACTACCTCAGGACTCTTGAAATAAAGATTTCGTTTGCAGAAGCACTTGAGCAAATACCCTCTTATGCTAAGTTCATGAAAGAGATCTTAAGTCATAAGAAGGATTGGAGGGAAACTGAAAAAGTTTACCTCACTGAAGAATGTAGTGCAGTCATTCTGAAAAGCTTACCTGAGAAGCTTAAAGATCCCGGGAGCTTTATAATACCATGCACATTAGAAGGTAATTGTACCAAGCAAGCTCTATGTGATCTTAGGGCAAGTATCAACCTAATACCTGCATCTATTATCACAAAGCTTGGTTTGACTGAAGAAGTCAAACCAACCCGGATATGTCTTCAACTTGCTGATGGCTCCATTAAATACCCATTAGGCGTGATCGAAGATATGATTGTCAAGGTTGGGCCATTTGCCTTTCCCACTGACTTTGTGGTGCTGGAAATGGAGGAGCACAAGAGTGCAACTCTCATTCTAGGAAAACCTTTCCTAGCAACTGGCCGAACCCTCATTGACGTCCAAAAAGGGGAAGTAACCCTAAGAGTCAATGAGGAGGAGTTCAAGTTGAATGTTGTCAAAGCCATGCAACATCCAGACACCCCAAATGACTGCATGAGTGTTGATATTATTGACTCTCTGGTAAGAGAGGTCAATATGACTGAGAGTCTCGAATCAGAGCTAGAGGACATCTTTAAAGATGTTCAACCTGATCTGGAGGAACCAGAGAAAATAATAAAACCTCTGAAAATCCTTTAGGAAGAGGAAAAACCTCCCAAACCTGAGCTCAAACCATTACCACCATCCCTGAAATATGCATTTCTGGGAGAAGGTGATACCTTCCCTGTAATCATAAGCTCCACCTTAGAGCCACAGGAAGAGGAAGCACTAATTCAAGTGCTAAGGACACACAAGACAGCTCTTGGGTGGTCCATCAGTGATCTCAAGGGCATTAGCCCAGCCAGATGCATGCACAAGATCTTACTGGAGGGTGATGCCAAGCTAGTGGTTCAACCACAAAGGCGGCTGAATCCGGCCATGAAGGAGGTAGTGCAGAAAGAGGTCACTAAGTTACTAGGGGCTGGGATTATTTATCCTCTTTCTGATAGGCCCTGGGTAAGCCCTGTCCAAGTCATCCCTAAGAAAGGTGGCATGACAGTGGTTCATAATAAAAAAAATGAATTGGTTCCTACAAGAACAGTTACAGGGTGACGTATGTGTATTGATTATAGAAGGCTCAATACAGCCACCAGAAAGGATCATTTTCCTTTACCATTCATAGACCAGATGCTAGAAAGACTAGCAGGTCATGAATACTACTACTTCCTGGATGGATATTCAGGTTATAATCAAATTGCAGTAGATCCCCAGGATCAAGAGAAAACGGCATTCACATGTCCATCTGGAGTATTTGCATACAGAAGGATGCCATTTGGCCTGTGCAATGCACCTGCAACCTTTCAGAGATGCATGCTCTCAATTTTCTCTGATATGGTGGAAATATTTCTGGAAGTCTTCGTGGATGACTTTTCAGTATTTGGAGACTCATTCAGCTCCTGTCTTAACCATCTAGCACTTGTTCTAAAGAGATGCCAAGAGACTAACCTGGTTTTAAACTAGGAGAAATGTCACTTTATGGTGACTGAATAAATTGTCCTTGTGCACAAAATTTCAAACAAGGGAATAGAGGTGGATCAAGCTAAGGTAGAGGTAATTGAAAAATTACCGCCACCTGCCAATGTTAAGGCAATCAGAAGCTTTCTGGGGCATGCAGGATTCTATAGGAGGTTTATAAAGGATTTTTCAAAAATCGCCAAACCTCTGAGCAACCTGTTAGCTGCTGACAAGCCATTTGTCTTTGATAAGGAGTGTTTGCAGGCATTTGGGACTCTGAAAGCTAAATTGGTCACAGCACCAATCATCTCTGCACCAAACTGGACATTGCCATTTGAACTAATGTGTAATGCCAGTGACCATGCCATTGGTGCAGTGTTGGGACAAAGGCATGACAAGCTTCTGCACGTCATTTACTATGCCAGT
Source organism: Arachis stenosperma (assembly GCF_014773155.1). Classification (NCBI taxonomy): domain Eukaryota; kingdom Viridiplantae; phylum Streptophyta; class Magnoliopsida; order Fabales; family Fabaceae; genus Arachis; species Arachis stenosperma. Next base: position 29,502,882 of record NC_080377.1, read on the forward strand.
CGAGTTTTAAATGACGCACAGAAGAACTACACAACCACAGAAAAAGAGCTACTTGCAGTGGTTTACGCCATTGACAAATTCAGATATTATTTAGTAGGATCAAAAGTGATTGTGTACACTGATCATGCTGCTCTTAAATATCTACTCACAAAGCAGGATTCAAAACCCAGACTTATAAGATGGGTGTTGCTTCTGCAAGAGTTTGATATAGAAATAAGAGACAGAAAAGGGACAGAGAATCAGGTAGCAGATCACCTGTCCCGAATAGAACTAGTAGAAGGGGCGTCCCTCCCTCTTACTGAGATCTCTGAAAAATTTTTGGATGAGCAACTCTTTGCCATCCAAGAAGTGCCATGGTTTGCAGATATTGCAAACTACAAGGCAGTGAGATTCATACCCAAAGAATACAGTAAGCAGCAATCAAAGAAGCTGATCACGGATGCAAAGTATTATCTTTGGGATGAGCCGTATCTCTTTAAGAGATGTGCAGACGGAGTAATCTGTAGATGTGTGCCGAAAGAAGAAGCGCAGAAGATCCTATGGCACTGCCATGGATCCCAGTATGGAGGACATTTTGGAAGTGAGCGAACAGCCACAAGAGTCCTCCAATGTGGCTTCTACTGGCCTACTCTCTATAAAGATTCCCGAGTGTTTCTACTTAATTGTGACAGTTGCCAAAGATCTGGTAATTTGCCTCACAGCTATGCCGTGCCTCAACAAGGGATCTTGGAGATTGAGTTGTTTGATGTATGGGGTATCGACTTCATGGGACCTTTCCCACCATCATACTCAAACACTTATATTCTGGTGGCAGTGGATTATGTATCCAAATGGGTGGAAGCTATTGCAACACCTACTAATGACACTAAAACAGTGTTAAAATTCCTCCAGAAACACATCTTCAGTAGATTTGGTACCCCTAGAGTATTAATCAGTGATGGGGGCACTCATTTCTGCAATAAACAGCTTTACTCTGCTTTGGTTCGTTATGGAGTTAGCCACAGGGTGGCCACTCCATATCATCCACAGACAAATGGGCAAGCTGAAGTTTCTAACAGAGAGCTTAAAAGAATCCTGGAACGGACTGTAATTAACCGTAGAAAGGATTGGGCAAGAAGCTTGGATGATGCTCTGTGGACATACAGAACAGCATTCAAAACACCTATAGGGACCTCTCCATACCAGCTCGTGTATGGAAAGGCATGTCACTTGCCAGTGGAACTGGAACACAAGGCCTACTGGACAACCAGATTCCTAAACCTTGATGCCAAGTTAGCTGGAGAAAAACGATTGCTCCAGTTAAATGAGCTCGAGGAATTTAGACTCAATGCTTTCGAGAATGCAAAAATTAACAAAGAGAAAGCAAAAAGATGGCATGATAAGAAACTGTCATCCAGAGTCTTTGAGCCGGGGCAGAAAGTTCTGCTATTTAATTCTAGGCTCAAATTATTCCCCGGGAAACTAAAATCCCGGTGGAGAGGTCCATATGTGATTACAAGTGTATCACCATATGGATACGTAGAGCTTCAGGATAATGACTCTAACAAAAAGTTCATTGTTAATGGACAGAGAGTTAAACATTATCTTGAAAGTAATTTTGAGCAAGAATGCTCAAAACTGAGACTTGATTAGAGCTCAGTAATAGTCCAGCTAAGGACAATAAAGAAGCGCTTGCTGGGAGGCAACCCAGCCATTTACAAAATTTAATTTTATTTATTTTTGTTAAATTTTTACAGGTATATGTCAAAGTATTTTTAAGAGGTAGAATAGCAATTGCTTGAATTCACAGAGTTACAGGGAAAGTTAGAAGCTCACTGGCACAAAAAAGCCAGTAAGAAACGTTTTGGGCATTGAACGCCCAAAAGAAGTATCCACTGGGCGTTCAACGCCAGTAAGGATAGCCATCTGGGCGTTGAACGCCAGAAAGGAGCATCTTCTGGGCGTTGAACGCTAGAAAGAAGCTCCTTCTGGGCGTTTAACGCCAGAATTACAGCATCCTGGGCGTTTCGAAAAACGCCCAGTGACAAAGGACTTCCTGGCATTCAACGCCCGCAAGAAGCAACAGTTGGGCGTTGAACGCCCAGGAGAAGCAGCAATTGGGCGTTAAACGCCCAAAACATGCAGCAATTGGGCGTTTAACGCCAGGATGGTAGGGAGGAGGTAAAATTCGTTTTTCTTTACAAGTTTTCTAAATTTTTATGTTTCAATTCATGATTTCTTGCATAAACATGTTTCAAAATGTCATCCTTTAATTTCAAAAATTTTAATCCTAATTTCTAAAAACTCTAATTTCTAAAATCCCTTTTTTCAGAAATAATATATCTTAATACATAAACATAAACCTTTTTCCAATCCAATCCAACTCTTTTTCCATTTTTTAAAAAAAAAAACTTAATTATCTTTTAAAATCTTTTTCAAATTAAAAAATTCAGATTTATTTTTTAAAATATCATTCATATCTTTTCTATATCTTTTTCTTATCATATTTATCTTTTATAAATCATATCTTCTATCTTATCTTTTTCTTCTTATTTTCGAAACCCACCCTCCCTCCCTTTATATCCACATTCGGCGCCCCTTTCATCATCTACCATTCCACACTTGCTCTCCTCCTATCCCTCTCCTTTCTTTTCTTTTGCTTGAGGAAAAGCAAACCTCTAAGTTTGGTGTGCTTATCCGTGATCACAAAAACATACTCACTTTGATCATGGCCCCTAAAGGAAAACAACCCACCCCAAGAGGCAAGAAAGAGAGTATTCCAAAACCACTGTGGAATCAAGGGAAGTTCTTGACTAAAGAACATTCAGACCATTACTACAAAATAATGGGTCTAAGATCAGTGATCCCGGAAGTCAAGTTCGATCTAAAAGAAGATGAATATCCGGAGATCCAAGAACAAATTCGAAACAGGAACTGGGAAATCCTAGCTAATCCTGAAACAAAAGTGGGAAGTAATATGGTTCAGGAGTTCTATGCTAATCTGTGGCAGACAGACAGGCAAAAAATAATTGGAGCTGCCCTCTATGACCATCGGACCTTAGTCAGAGGAAAGATTGTTCACATCCATCCTGACAAAATCAGGGAGATCTTTAAGCTTCCTCAACTGAAAGATGACCCAGACTCCTTTAATAGGAGAATGATGAGGGTAAACAAAGGCCTGTACAAGATTCTAGAGGATATATGCATCCCTGGAGCCAGGTGGACCACCAGCACCACTGTCATCCCAAATCAACTCAAGAGAGAAGATCTCAAACCAGTTGCCAGAGGCTGGCTGGACTTCATTGGGCGTTCTATATTGCCCACCAGCAACCGTTCTGAAGTTACTGTTAAAAGAGCAGTGATGATTCACTGCATCATGTTGGGAAGTGAAGTAGAAGTTCATCAACTAATCTCTTGTGAACTCTACAAAATAGCAAACAAGAACTCCAAAGATGCAAAGTTGGCCTATCCAAGCTTAATTTCTATGCTCAGCAAAGATGCTGGAGTGAGGATGGGGATAACTGAGTACATCTCAGTTGAGAGGCCAATTACTAAATTATCAATGGAAAGACAACAATTGCAAGATGATCCAATCAAGAGGAGAGCACAAGAATTCCTCCCAAAACTTCCTCAATTCGAATATTGGGAACATCTTGAGGCATCTGTTTCCAAGTTGCAAGAAGCTATGAACCAAATAAAGGAAGAACAGAACAATCAAAGTAGCATGCTTTGCAAATTGCTTAGGGAACAAGAAGAGCAAGGGCGTGACTTAAGGGAGCTGAAGTGCCAGAAATTAATCCTTGAAGGACCAAGCACCCCACAGATCAGAGGAACATCCACTTTCCAAAATACAGGTTGTTGAGTTCTAATTTTATCTTTAACTCTGTGATAGTATTATTATAGGATTTTACCTTAGAAGTTATATAGGAGTAGTAGTAATTAGCATATCTATTTTGGTTTTATTCCCAATTAAGTTATAATTTATTTTTCTCATCATCATCTAACATGAATAAAATAGTAGATTTTTAGAATAAAGAAGTAATTTATATTTTTTGAGTTCTTAATAAGAAAAATTATAATTAATTATATGTGGTGGCAATACTTTTTGTCTTCTGAATGAATGCTTAAACAGTGCATATTTTTTTATCTTGAATTTTATGAATGTTAAAATTGTTGGCTCTTGAAAGAATGAGGAACACGAAAAATATTATTGATGATCTGAAAAAACATGAATTTGATTCTTGAAGCAAGAAAAAGCAGCAAAAAAAATTACAAGGAATCATTGGATCAAGAAAAAGAAAAAAGCCAATAGCCCTTAAAACCAAAAGGCAAGGGTGAAAAGGATCCAAGACTTTGAGCATCAATGGATAGGAGGGCCCAAGGAAGTAATTCCAGGCCTAAGCGGCTAAATCAAGCTGTCCCAAACCATGTGCTTGTGGCATGCAGGTCCAAGTGAAAAGCTTGAGACTGAGTGGTTAAAGTCGTGATCCAAGGCAAAAAGAGTGTGCTTAAGAGCTCTGGACACCTCTAACTGGGGACTTTAGCAAAGCTGAGTCACAATCTGAAAAGGTTCACCCAGTCATGTGTCCGTGGCATTTATGTATCCGGTGGTAATACTGGAAAACAAAGTGCTTAGGGCCACGGCCAAGACTCATAAAGTAACTATGTTCAAGAATCAACATGCTACACTAGGAGAATCAATAATACTATCTGAATTCTGAGTTCCTATGGATGCCAATCATTCTGAAATTCAAAGGATAAAGTGAGATGCCAAAACTGTTCGGAAGCCAAAAAGCTACAAGCCCCGCTCATCTAATAAGAATCTGAGCTCCATTTAAAACTCTGAGATATTATTACTTCTTAATTTCTTTTCATCCTAGTTTATTTATCTAATTGCTTGAGGACAAGCAACAGTTTAAGTTTGGTGTTGTGATGAGCGGATATTTTATACGCTTTTTGGGGGTAATTTCGTGTATATTTTAGTATGTTTTAATTAGTTTTTAGTAGAATATTATTAGTTTTTAGGCAAAAATCATATTTCTGGACTTTACTATGAGTTTGTGTGTTTTTTTGTGATTTTAGGTATTTTCTAGCTGAAATTGAGGGAGCTGAGCAAAAATCTGATTTAGGCTGAAAAAGGACTGCTGATGCTGTTGGATCCTGACCTCCCTGCACTCAGAATGGATTTTTTGGAGCTACAGGAGTTAATTGACGCGCTCTCAATTGGGTTGGAAAGTAGACATCCAGGGCTTTCCAGAAATATATAATAGTCTATACTTTGCACGAAGATAGACGACGTAAACTGGTGTTCAACGCCAGTGTCATGTTGCAGTCTGGCGTCCAGTGCCAGAAATAGGTTACAAGTTGAAGTTTAACCCCTAAAACACGTTACAACCTGGCGTTCAACTCTAGAAACAGCCTAAGCACGTGAGAGGCTTAAGTCTCAGCCCCAGCACACACCAAGTGGGCCCCAAAAGTGGATTTCTGCACCAATTATCTTAGTTTACTCATTTTCTGTAAACCTAGGTTAGTAGCTTAGTATTTAAACAACTTTTAGAGACTTATTTTATACCTCATGACATTTTAGATCTGAATTACATACTCTTTGACGGCATGAGTCTCTAAACTCCATTGTTGGGGGTGAGGAGCTCTGCAGCGTCTCGATGAATTAATGCAATCACTTATATTTTTCCATTCACATATGCGTGTTCCTATCTAAGATGTTTATTCGCGCTCAATTAAGGAGAAGGTGATGATCCGTGACACTCATCACCTTCCTCACTCCATGAACGTGTGTCTGACAACCACCTCCGTTCTACATCAGATTGAATGAGCATCTCTTAGATTCCTTAATCAGAATCTTCGTGGCAAAAGCTAGATTGATGGCGGCATTCATGAGAATCTGAAAAACCTAAACCTTGTCTGTGGTATTCCGAGTAGGATTCCGGGATTGAATGACTGTGACGAGCTTCAAACTCCTGAAGGCTGGGCGTTAGTGACAGACGCAAAAGAATCATTGGATTCTATTCCGACCTGATTGAGAACCGACAGATGATTAGCCATGCTGTGACAGAGTATTTGGACCATTTTCACTGAGAGGATGGGAAGTAGCCATTGACAACGGCGACACCCTACATAGAGCTTGCCATGGAAGGAACTTTGCAATTATGTTATTGAGTTGAATATTACATTGCAGGGATTCAAAGGACAAAGCATCTCCAAAACCCCAACATATTCTCCATTACTGCACAACAAGTAATTAATTCACGCTCTTTTATTTTTCTAATAATTCAAACTGATAATTTTAATTGAAATCCTGACTAGGAATAATAAAATAAACATAGCTTGCTTCAAACTAATAATCTCCGTGGGATCGACCCTTACTCACGTAAGGTATTACTTGGACGACCCAGTGCACTTGCAGGTTAGTTGTGCATATTGCAAAAGTGTGATTGCAATTTCGTGCACCACCCTCCAAATTCTACACAAGATAAATCACAAAATTGGGGTTTATCAGAGGTTTACAGGGAAAACATGGTAGCAGAGACACATTAAGGAGGTTTACATAACGCCAATTTGATTGAGGTTTTTAGCCAGATCTGAAGATAAAAAATGAGGCTAAATTCAGACAAGTGTGCTTTCGGAGTCCAAGGAGGAAAATTTCTCAGATTCATGCTGACCTCCTGAGGGATTAAAGCAAACTCTAAAAAATGCAGCGCTATCCTCTACATGTCAAGCCCAAAATCTGTAAAAGAAGTCCACGAGTTAACTGGAAGGCTAGCAACACTATCACGATTCTTACCAACAATAGCAAACCGATCTTACCACTTCTTCCAAACTATATCTAAGAGAAAATAATTCAAATGGAATGAGGACTGTGAGAGGTTATTCTGGGAGCTAAAAACTATCCTGTTGTCACCTCTAATACTTCAAAGCCCAGAAGTTGGTAACCGTTAAATTTATACTTATCTATTTTTAACCATGATATAAGCTTGGATCTTGTTGTTGAAACAAGAAAAATACAAAGACCAGTATACTTCAACAGCAAGGTCCTACAACTAGTAGAGTAAAGATACTCAAAGATAGGACAGCTGGCATTAGCTTTGGTGAGTACCGCTAGAAGGTTGAGGCACTATTTATAGTGCCACACAATCATTGTACGAAGAGACCAACCACTTCGACAGATCTTAACTAAACCTGAAGTAGCTAAAAGATCAATTATGTGGTCCATTGAACTTTTCGAATCTGACATTCAACACCAATCAAGGCTGGTTTTGAAATCACAAGTACTGGCTGACTTCATATCCGAGTTCACCGCCATTGACCTACAACACAAACAACCTACTTGGAAGCTGCACATAAATAATGAGAGGATTCTTGACGGTCTAGAATTTCACAAATGAAGTCTCGTTGTAAAGTATAGTATCTAAACCAACAATAATCCTTTCATGCAAAAATTTCAGTTGTCACAAAGAACAAACCCCAAATAAGAATTAACCAGAGTATTTGGACTCCGGGTCGTCTCACGAGGAATTGCAATGAAGTGAATGATTATTGACTATGACGTATGTTTGGGGTTTTTGGAATAAGAGACATGAAAAGTAAATGGAAATGAAATTCAAATAACAAAAAGGTCTTGGCAAGGTTTGGTGGTCAAGTATCTCTATCCTAATCACTAACCACAACATGAGAATTGGCAAGGATCAACCCCATTAAGTCATCCTCTAACTAATAAAAGAAAGTCAAATGAGCTATGTCAATCCAAGTCCATAAGTCCTAGTTCTACACCAAATCAATTAGTGAGATCTAGAGTTAATGGCTCCCAATCATCAATCACTTGGACATTAGTAACTCAAGAGTTCCTAAGTTACCTTCCCAAGCCAAGAGCATAAAATTCTACTCTAAAATCCAACCAAGCATTTTATCAAACACTTGGAAGGCATAAAAGGAAAGCATAGTAAAAAGTGCAAGGAAAGTAAATCTACACTACTACCAATTGCAAGGAGAGTGAGATCACAACTCAATTCATCAATGAAAGAACATCAAACATTAAATTGCATTAAAAGTGAACCAAATCCAATATGAGTGCATGAACATAAAAGAGAGCATAAAAGGAAAATTAACACTACAAATCATGAGAATAAAGGAGTAGAAGTAAGAAATCATAAAAGAAATAAGATGAAAACATGTAATTGAACTTAGATCTCTGAGAGATTAACCTAAACCTAACCTAATTCTAGAGAGAAGAGGGAGCTTCTCTCTCTAGAAACTACACTACATGATGCTAATTCTACAATCAATTGCTCCCCCCTTTGCCCAAGCTTGAAATCTGCATGAAATAGCATTGAAAATGAGTTGGGTTGGGCCCAAAATGCTCAAGAATTCGCTGGCCACGATTTCACTTTAGTGAACCACGTGCTCAATTGGCGTGCACGAGTACATTGCACGTGCGCGTCCTTTAGACGCGAAGCAACTATGGAAAATTTTCTATCATTTCGAAGCCCTGAATGTTAGCTTTTCAACGCAACTGGAACCGCCTCATTTGAACCTTTGTAGCTCAAGTTATGGTCGTTTGAGTGCAAAGAGGTCAGTCTTGACAGCTTTACGGTTCTTTCATTTCTTCATGAGTTCTCCCACTTGCATGCTTTTCTCCTCACTTCTTCCATCCAATACTTGCCTTATGAACCTGAAATCACTCAACAAAAACATCAAGGTATCGAATGGAATTAAAGTGAATTAAAATCACCAATTTTAAGGCCTAAAAAGCATATTTTCACATTTAAGCACAAATCAAGGGAGAATTACAAAATCATGCTATTTCATTGAATAAATGTGGGAAAGGGTGATAAAATCCCCTAAAATAAGCACAAGATAAACCACAAAATTGGGGTTTATCAAATCTCCCCACACTTAAACTAAGCATGTCCTCATGCTAAAATCAAGAAAGAAGTAAGGGGTATCACATTTATTCAATGCAAAATAACTACATGCAACCTATCTATATGCAATCTATCTACATGAATGCAACTACTTGGTCAAAATAAGTCAACTTCCAAGAATACATATGCAAACACAAGGGCTAAGGCAATAGCAATCAAATCAACCCACAATTGAATTGAATCATTGAAAGATTTTACAAACTTGCAAGAAAAGATGATCATGGATGGAGGCATGTAATTGAGCGATCGAACCCTCACCGGATGTGTATCCGCTCTAGGCACTCAAGTGTATAGGGTTGATTCATTCAATTCTCCCCTAATCATGCTTTCCAAGATTTGTTTTTCATCTAACAATCAACAATTATTTCATGCATGAATACAAATATCATGAGGTCTTTCCCATAGGTTGTAATGGGGTTAGGGTCAAGGTAAGGATGCATATGGTCAAGTGGACTAGAATTTGAATCTTTGATTAACCTAAACTTTTCACCTAACCTATGACAACCTATACAATTCAAAGCTAACCTAACTACCCATTCTTCACTTTTCACACACACTCATGCATTCTCTTTTTGATCACCACACATATGCATTGATTCTTATTGAGCTTTACTTGGGGTATTTTGTCCCATTCTTATTGCTTTTCTTTTTTTGTCTTTTCTATTTTTTTATATATACATATTTTTTTCTTTATTTTATATTATTTTTTTCTTTTTGCAATAAAGTATATACAAAAGTATCAATGCATATGGTTTTATATTCAATGCATGAGTATGTACCCAATTTCCCAAAATATTGACAAAAATACAAAAATACACTTTCATCCCAACCAATGTTCCTAACTCTCCCAAACTTGAATGATAAGCACTCTCACTAGTCTAAGCTAATTAAAGATCCAAATAAGGACATTTATTGTTTTTCGCTTTAGGCTTGTAATATGCTAAAATTAAGAACAAATGGGTTAAGCATAGGCTCAAGATTGGTTAACAATGGAAGATAAAAGGTAGGCTATTTGGGTAAGTGAGCTAATTAAAATGATGGCCTCAATCATATTAATGTATGTATACACAAAATAATGGACATATAGAATCAAACAAATCAAAGATTACAATAATAGAAAGAGAATAATGCATACAAGAATGAAAATAAGTGGCTATATGATGTAACCACACAATTAGGCTCAAATGTCACATGCTTGTGTTCTTAGCTCAAAAACATGATTCACAATTGTATAATTCAAGCAAGTTCTAAAAATTTTTTTTTCAATCAATTGGGGTACCCTATAGATAAAATCCTTGGAAAATATCATGATTTTGACTAAGCTTAATATACATATGCAAAATAAGAAAATACAACTAAAAATCCTAAAATAAGATGCAAAAGTATTAGGATTAGAAATTTGTTACCCAAAAACGCCGAGTGGTCGGATGACCTCCCCACACTTAAAAGTTTGCATCGTCCTCGGTGCACTCAAAGATGAGCAAGGGGGTACGGCGACTCTCCGAGTTGCCACCTTCAGCTGGTAGGTCAACCGGTTGCTGCGTGTTCTTCCTCCCGCTTCCATTTTTGCTTGTGGTGCATTGATCATGAAAAACAAAAGAAACACCGTAAGATGAGAAAATACAAAAGCAAGGAAGCATGAATTGTTGGAATGAGGTAACAACCACTAGAATGGAGTGAGTGAATCGGTGCGACATTGATGAAAAATAGGTGTGTGGGTTCTAAAATTGCGCGTGGGTTAAAACACACACACACATGCTTGTCTAAAAAGCTATGTCACAATTACACAAAAGAAAGCGTACACTTCACTCATTCTAGTGTGCTTGAGATACCTTAAAAGACTTGTAGGCGAAAACAACCCAACAAGTAGTGAAGAAGCACAAAAGCATTCAAGCAAAAAGGGCAAGCAATTGTGAAATTGGATAATGCATGGACATTGATTGATGTGTAAGTAGACTTAGTGAACAAAATGGTATAAAGAGCTCACACATCAAACAATAGCACTTATTGAAGTTGTTGAAACACCTAAGTGACATAGAGGTGAAACACATGGATGCTATGGAACTTAGGAAAAAGGACATAGAAGTGAAAATCAATCACATAGCAAGCATGGTCCACAAAGCTTAAAAAGCTCAAAAATATGTCACTAGGTAAGTTTTCGATCCGATTTCACAATTCCACAATCTCAATACATGAAATAGGTGATGATCAATTAGAACAAGCATCCTAAAAAAATGCATTGATATTGTAAAATTGCCTAACAATGGATGATGAATGCATGGTGGCCAAAACATGCAATTCAAGGAGGTAAGATGCATGAAGGCAATGTAACAAGTACTTGGTATTCACAAATGTTAAGCATGGAAAGTTCTACACTAAGTAACCAAATACAACCTCAACAAAGGAATCCAACAATGACAATTAACAACAATGATGTTAAACTAACATCCTATCAATGAGCAGCAGTAGTAAATAGTAAACAAGATTAGTAATCTAACACTTATAATGAGAAACAAAAATTAAACTAACTAACTAACTAAAAGAAATGGTGTTACATGATATTTGGTAGTGTTGGATGATGTTTGAAGGGTGGAAAGAAAAGAAGATAAGAGAGAAGAAGGAAAGAAATGGGAAGAAGAGAAGAAAAGAAGATGAGTGGAACAGGGCACTCCACGCGTGTGCGTCATTGACGCGTGCACGAAGAACGGTGAAATGGAAGCGACGCATATGCGTGCAGTATGCGTGCGCGTCAGTGGGTTATTTCGAGAGCGGCGCATCCGCGCAAGGTATGCGTGCGCGTGCCTTGGGGCACAAGGTTGGCACACTCCAGGCACAACTCTCGGGAAAATGTATGGAGGGTGAAAAAAATTCAATCCACGCGTACGCGTACATGGCGCGTCCACATGGATGGTCGAAATTGCTTGAGGCGCGCACGCAACGCCAGGTGCGCGCACGCAAGGATTGGTGCTCTATTTTTCAAAATTTTTCTATGTTTTTGCATCAAACCAAGCATTCCGAACCTCCAAACAGTTACCAAAACATCATAAAAACTTATTTAACCTACTAGACTCCCAATTAAACTCAACTAATCAAACAAAACATGAAATTAAACCTAAATACTAATATTTACAAAGGAGAAAAAATATGAAAAGATGTTACCATGGTGGGGTGTCTCCCACCTAGCACTTTTGTTTATTGTCCTTAAGTTGGACTTATGGGGAGCTCATCTCAAGATGGCTTGTGCTTGAAACTATCCTTGAACATCCACCAATGCTTGAGTCTCCAATAAGCTCCATTCTTCAAAGATGATGACTCCAAGCCTTGATGGAGTTCCACACAAGCTATGGGCTCCCAAATTTGATTCTCCTTGTGCGATCCGGGATCCCACACTTTGTTTTGACACCCATATTCAAATTGATCATCTTGATTCCAATTGAGTGGCTTAACCTTATAATTCTCAATTAAGCACCCAAACATTCTCCTAGACCCATGCAATTTAGTTCCACACCAAACCTTGCAATCAAACTTTGAGCGTGCTGTAAGACCCAGAACCTTTGAAAAGTCTTTTTATGATCAAGTCTCAAATCATATAGTTATTTATAGCCTTAATTTCAGAAATTTCTCTATTAAAGAAAATTAAGGCAAGTTGTGATTTATTGAATTTGAGACAAGTTATGATTATTATCCAATTTCACAATTATTGGATTATTTTCCATATTTGAATGATAAAGTTGATAGTTATGAAATAATAAGGATTTTATATGATTTGGATTAGATAAGTAATATTTTAATATATTGATATTGCTATTTTGGAAAATAGAGAAATTAATTATATTATTTCTAAATTTTGGATTTAGACATTTTATTGAAAATAAAGTGTGAAATTGATGAGCAAATAGTATTTTTATACATTATTATTGTTGGATTAGAATTTATTTCTAATTACTATATTATCCCTATTTTTGAGTGAAATTACCAAAATGCCCCTAACCCTAATTTAAAAAAAAATACCCTAACCCATGACCCGGTCCCCTTCTCACCCAACCCAGCAGCAAACAAACGCCTTCCCCTTCCCAAACCAAAATGCAACAACGGCTGCAGAATGAAGCAAAAGAAAGAAAGGGGTTAGGAGGAAACGAGAAGAAGGAGAGGGGAGACGGGAGGAACAGCGCCGGCGAGGAGCCACTATTGCCACCGCTTCCCGAAGAGAGGAAGAGCGCGAGCCAGGGCACGCGAGACGTGGCAGCCACTGCTGGGTCTCCGTTCTGCCTCGCTGTCACCACTGGAGCCGCACCCAGTCCCTAGTCGCCACTGCGCCGCCCAGGACCGCCGTCGCATCGCGTCGCCGTCTGCACCAGCGCCGAGGAGACCGCGCGGGGAGGAGAGACCCGCGAAGGAGAGAGCGGATCTGAGGCCGAGCTAAGGTCCAGCCACCGCGTCGGAGCCCATTCACGTTGCCAGCATTGCCGTCCCCTCCAGCCGCGTCGCCACCGTACGTGCCGTGACCTCCAGTCGCACCGTCGCCAGTCGTGCTTGCTCTACCGCCGGGAAGCTCGTCGCGGTTGGAGTCTCACCGCCGACGTCCCTGTTGTGGCTGGTGTTGTCGCCGGAGAACCAACGATGAGGAGGGAACTGCGCCGCCATGTCTGGCCGCCAGAAAAACTCCGTTGCCGTCGCCGGAAACACTGTCGGTAAGGGTTTTAGATTTGGTTTTCATTCGTTTAAGATTCTGGAAGCTTTATCGTCTCTGTATGTGGGTTCCAGGCACCATTGCCAGAGTCCGGTCGCCGCTGCCGCTTGGGATGGCTGCCGGGTTGCCGCCGAACCGGTTCAGAGGCCGTTGATGTTCGGTTCAGCCATTCTTTCTTAGTTTCAGTAATTATTTATGTTTCGAAAGCCCTACGATAGTGTCCCGTACGTGTATTAAAGTCTTTACGGTATTAATGTTCCTAGAGTTTAGTAACTGAGGTTGCTTGTTGTAATTTAGAGCTGGTTATGCTACTGCAAAAATGTGTGGGGCTGTGCTTTGAAGCTGCCTTTGATTTCAAGTTGAGGCAAAAAGAACTTATGAGATGTTTGGGTTATGGAATTTGCGTTTTGAGGTAGGGGCGCTTTCCAAAAACTATGTTTTATGTATTGGAATTATTACAGATTGATACTGATGTGAGATATTGTGTATTTGGTGATTGTAATTGCCTTATGTATTATTTGATTGACTCGAATGATTATGGATGTTGGTTTGGCTGAATTGTTGTGCGGCTCTATGAAATGTAATGTTTTAAAATTGATTCTTTAAAGATTTGAAATCTGAGTTTAAACCGTTGAGGATTGGTTGGATTGAGCCAATTATTTCAATGATGTGAAAAGTTGAATGTACTTTTGAGTTCAGCCTGTTTATTTTAATTGACTTGGTTTTGGACAAATGATTTGTTATTGAGCCGTTTCTTTAAAGCTTTAGAAATGAGTTAAATCGGTTGATATTGAGTTGATTTTTGAAATGGTTTCCTTGAGATATGCCACTGAGGCGGTTGTTGGATTTAGCTTGCTTCTGAATTGATTTCTGGTTTTGAGCTGTTGAAAAGGAATGAGAAACGGTTTAGTTGGGACCCAACCCGGGTGACAAAAGTCTAAGTTTTAGGGGAGGTGCTGCCGAAATTTCTACAAAATCCTACTCTTGTTTGTAAAGTTATTTAAAAAGGATTTGATTTGATAAATTGTATTATTTGATTTATTAAGAGAATATTTATGTTTTCAAGCTTAATTTATTTAATGAACTTTATGCATTGAGTTCGGCTTATTTAGAAATGAACTATTTGTACAGTTTGAATCACTGATGGAAAGAATGACGCTCTAATATTGATTTCAATATAAAAAGGAGCTTTTATTGATTTTAAAGGAATCTAGACTTTTGATTGAGTAATCAAGTTTGAGGCATTTTGGAAGAGTTAGAAAAATGGGTTCCAAAAAGAAACCTGAAAGTGGTTTGATTCAAATGAGCCGATTCCATTTCAAATGAGTTGATTTTTAGACCAGGTTGGAACTTGTGATTTTGTATGGTTCGGTTTCATAATAAATTCAGTTTTATTTACTTGAACCGAGAATCTATGATTTTAAGAGTTTCAATGAATTTTAAGGAATTGATGTAAGTTGACCTTCCCCTAAAGACTTGGGACTCTGCCGAAAAACTTGTTATGAAATTCCACTGTTGGGTGGGTGATTTTGGATACTTTGAAATAAATCTTTAACTTTCCATGGTTTTGGAAGTTTTGGAAAGAGAATGCTGAGAGTGGCTTTGTTTTAAAAAGGGAACTCACTTTTAAAAAATTTGGCTTATGAGCCTGAGATGATTTGAGAAATGAGATCTTTAAAGCCAAGGCTAAAAAGAGTTGAAATTTGATTTCAGAGTGAAATAGCTTGAGAAATGTAATTTATGGCTTAAATTCCGGTTTTATGAATTTAATGATGTTGAATGGTGGAAGTGCCGTTTTATTATAGGCCGGAATGGCTGTGTATGATTATGAATATTGGCTGGTTTTGGATTGAACCGTGAGCTGGAATGGCTGTGTATGATATTGATTTATGGCTGATTGCCGAATGAGTTATGGGCCGTATGGCTGACTATGAATTATGAATTTAAGCCGGATGGCTGAGATGGATGTTGATCCATGGCTGGGACTGAATGAATATATGCTTGAGATACCGGGGTAGTAGCAAGGGTTGTGGTTCGTCCCACTTGCTCCAGGTCAGAGACTGTGACGCCTGGGTAGTAGCGGTAGTAGTGGTGATTCCACTCGCTCCAGGTTGAGCTGTTAAACACCCGCCTGGGTAGTAGCCGCAGTAGTGGTTATTCCACTGGTTCTGGGTTGAGCGGGTAGTAGCAATGGGGTTGTAGCTCAAACCTACTTGCTCCGCGATGGGTGTTTCTGTCCATGGTTAGCTACCAGGACGTGTCGGTTTGGCTATATAACCGACAGATGATATCATCAGCCACTAGGGACAGGCATGCATCATATGCATCTATGTGACATTGTTTGGGTGTGCATATTATACTTGGTTTGCCTATGTGATTAATTGCTAATTGTTCTACTTGTAATAACTGTTTGTTTGTGCTTGCATCTTCCTATTTATGTTTGCTACTGGGACTCTGTTGGACTGTGATGATTGGTTGATGGTTGGACGTTTGGGCCGAGGGCCATGGTTGGAATGAGATGGACCGATGGTTGATTTCGATTTTGTGTGTTCCTGGTTTGGAAATATATGAAAGGCTATTTTGGTTCAGCATAGATAAACAATTTTGAAAGGCTTTTGAGTTTTTGAGAATTGAATGGTTCCTCTTTTAGAATAGATTTCCGACTTTAATTTTATTGTAAACCGTTGTTTTTTGAAAAGAGGCATAAGACAGTTATTAATCACTGGTACGGTTTATCTTCATGTATCCTATTACAGTAATTCCCAAAAACCCTCTACCGAGAACCCTTTCGAGGATGATGTTCCCACCCCCTACATTTTTCCCCTTTCAGGATATGGACGAATATGTCACGAAGAGTTTATTTCATTGTTGTTGAGATGCTCTGTATTGCTTTAGATTATTATTTTTGCTGTACCCTCGCCTTTATCTTGATAT